>NW_015548208.1:478946-513721 GCF_001515605.1 Sinocyclocheilus anshuiensis | reverse complement strand
CAGAGCAGCAGAGTTTGAAAAATCCTTATTTGTCCGGGAGAGCAAAAGGAGTTCGTCCGTTTTGTTGGGTAGAGAGCGGAGATTCGCCAGATGGATGCTAGGGAACGGCATTCTGAATCCGCGCTGTCTGATCTTCACGAGGGCGCCGCCTCGCTTCCCCCGTCTGCGCATCCTGAAGCGCTTGATCAGCGCCGCAGCTCCCCCGACTACAATGTCCAGCAAAACATCAGAATAATCGAAAACCGGTGAAATATCGGGTGGTGTGTACTTCCGAATGTCCAGCAATTCGTCTCTGGTGAAACTGATTGCAGGGATATAACTAAAGACAGGACAAACTAACAAAAACATAAAAACAACTGCGGAGCACGCCACGGAGGCAGCCATCAACGTCGGCGCCATCGCGAATATCATTATTATTATAATAATAGTGGCATTAATAATAAGAATCATAATGCCATATTTCTACAGCTTTAGTAACTGTATGGTAAAACTGTATGGGGTGGTGCTGTGTGGATTGAAATGCTTGTATTTTCCGCTAGGTCAAGTTTACCTCAAAACTTCAGTTTACATGGAGCCATAAAATTTGGTTTCATCCATCTTCAACACAGAGTGTTCGTTCAAAAATAATGGTGTATGTGTCAAATTCAAATGGATCAAGCGCTGGTTATTGCTTCAATTGCACAAGGACAAGAATGAGTAATATGTGTGGGCGAGTGGTGTTTCGGCAAACGACACACCAAGAAAGTTTGGTCGCTCCCATTGGCCAGTCAATCTAGGTCTATACAATTCCTTTCCACCACAACCAATCATGGGCTCCCATCTCAGGCTCTGGGGCTTCAGTCCCACGTTTTTTTCACGTCACGTTTTTATTAATCTTTTTTTTTTTTTACAACTTGTATGCTTTTGCAGGGCGAGTTGGGGTGAACTGCAGCGCTAACAGAGTCTCATGAACGTGCAGTTGTACACAGAGACCAATGGCCAAGTCAAGCCAAGTTTGTTTCTCACCAAAATCCTATCGTATTCCCACAGAACACGTAATAGGCTATGGCACATGTCACATGGGACCACTCTGTGATACTTTTGTGACTTTTTTAGCTTGATGTTGATCACCATATACTGGCGGGACATTTAAGGGCATACAGCATTAGAACAACACAAGGGTGAGTAAATGATGACTTAATTTTCATTTTTGGGTGAACTATCCCAGTGTTTCCCAACCTTTCTTTAGTCGCGGCATCCTTTGGAACTACAAATGAAATAAATTGCTTTTTAGTTTTTCGGGTAGGTCTAACACACAGTAGGGCTATTAAGAGATTTTATTTTATTTTTTTACCAATTATCCAAATAATGTTTAATCCTAGAAAGTTATTATTATCAGAGGACACGTGAGCATAACGGTTAGCAGATCAATGAATGAGAGGGCAGCGTAACCAGAGTTGTCCATTTACCACACCTTGTTACAACACAGTAGGGCTATTGCATACAGAAACAATACTGTACTACATAGATGTTTCCTGTCAGCTTTTCGGCAGCCGGAATTTCAGCGCATCTCTAATTATTGACGACATCAGAAATGGATATTATATAATAGCTGCTTTTTGAACATTTTAGCAATTTAAAAATATAAAAAAATGATGACACGGCACCCCGGTTGGGAAACACTGAACTATCCCTTTAAGGATTCTTCCTGAGACTCCATCTGGACCAGCTGCTTTTTAAATGTTATTTACTAAAATTACTAAATGTGAAAGTAATGAAACTAAAGCTGAAATAAAAAAAAAAAAGAAAAAAAAAAAGAAAAACTGAATAGACATATTTAAAACAAAAACACTATAATATTACTATAATACTGCTGAGTCATTAATAATGGTATAATAATAATAATAATAATAATAATAATAATAATAATAATAATAATAATAATAATAATAATAATAATGGTTTTGTTAGCTTCGTGCTTCTTCCAAGCTCATGAAAATTGTGAAGAAGCACAAAGCCAACAAAACCAAGTATTCCCTGATGAAGAAGGCGAATGAGATCTGCAAACACTATGGTCTACCCAGGCATGAGGATCATCCAGAGAGCGTTAGAACCGTGGGCGTAAAGCCGAGCAGGAGTTCTCTGGATGAAAGTCGAGCACTGAGAGAGAATATCGAACAAGATCGGATCGAATGTGTGAAGGAGAAGTCTCTACATGGCAAGTTCTTCAAATATCTGAATGAGCTGTTCATAGACAAGGAAGTCAGTCTAGCTTGGCTCAGAAGTTCCGGCCTGAAATATAAACAGAGAGCCTGATCATCGCTGCCCAGGATCAAGCACATAACACCAGGTACCACCAACGCAAGATTCTCAACCTGCAGGTCGACAGTAAATGTAGAATGTGTGGAGTAGCTGAGGAAACAGTAACATAATTTCTGGTTGCTCCACACTTGCTGGCACAGATTATAAGGAGCGACATAACAAGGTTGCAAGCTACATCCATTGGACGATTTGCAAGGAACTTGGTGTTGAAGTGCCTGACAAGTGGTATGAGAATGTCCCCAAACCAGTTGTGAACACAGATGACTGTACCATCCTGTGGGACAAGGGTGTGTTTACCGACCTGACCATCAGTGCAAACCACTGGGACATCATTGTCCACAACAAGAAGGACAAGATGTGTCTGCTCATTGACTTCAAGATCCCAGTAGACCAATATTAGGGAGAAGGAGAACGACAAGCTCATCAAGTACAAGAGCCTGGGAATCGACACCAGCAGATCTTGGAACACAAGAACATAGATAGTGCCAGTTGTGATAGGAGCCCTCGGATGCATGAAGAAAGGTTTCCACTGATATCTGGACCAGATCCCAGGGAAGCCAAGTGCCTTTGAAGCATAGAAGATCATGCTTTGTGGGACCGCACACATCCTAATCAAAGTACTCTCTTAGAGAGGAACTCCCAAGGACTCTTTTTGAGACCCGGATGGTGACCGAGAGACTCTTGAGGGAAAAAAAAAAGTAATAATAATAAATAGTCAAATATTATTATTATATCGAAGTATAAAACTAAAATAACAATAATAATAACAATAAAAAGTACTATAAAAATACTAAATAAAATACGAAAATAACTCAACTAGAACTGAAATAAAAAAATAAATAGACATTTTTAACAACTAAAATTAAAATGAACATTGAAAATATAAAAAATAATTTAAAATATTAATAAATACTAGCATATTAAATTAATCATATTAAAACAACACTGGGTCAAACTACACATTACAGCAGTTTATTTTATATTTGATTTTATATGTAGAAATTGTGTAACATTACAAACCAATATGCAAAGAAATTGCACCAGGAAATCTCTGTAATGAGACCCAGAAAAGAAGAAAACACATGCCGCATATCATATCACCACTAAAGCATGAAGAAAGTAAAAACCAATTACTTTTTGATGTGTGTTTGATGATTATAGGTGCTCATGATCTCCATCATAAAATCAGATGTTACAGTTAGAATGAACATCAAACATCAAACACCTTCACAAAACAGAGTAAAATAATAATAAAAATAACAGATCATATTGAAACATCTGCTGATGTGTCATTCAGGGCTTTGAGAGGTCAGACGGTCACAGTGCCGTGATGTTAAACTCATTATTACAAATACACAGCCAGATGTTTAAAAGTCAAAGCAACAAGGACACGGCTGTACCATCAGGTACACTGACCGTCACATAATCGTTCATTTATTCATGACCTCCATCCTGCAGCGATAGCCTTCAAACTATTTTTATATTTACTGAAAAAAATAAATTGGTATTTGTCCGTGCAAAACTCGCTTCTACAATGCAAAGGTGTTATGAGCGTGTTGCTATGTGGTTGCTAGGGTGTTCTAGGCCATTTTGACTTGTGACCATCTAGCAACCACCCACAACACCATGGCAAGCACACAACTCCACATCAACTGAAAACCAGTCAGAACATCTTAACAACCATTTAGGAAAGAACTGCAACCACCCACAACACCCTGGCAACCCAGCTACACACTTAAAACCATTCAGAACACCTTAGCAACATTTTAGAAAAGCCCTAGCAACCACCCACAACACCCTGGTAATTGCAGAGCTACGCACTTAAAAACCATTCAGAACACCCTAGCAACCACACAGAAAAGCCCTAGCAACCACCCACAACATCCTGGCAACCTCACAGCTACACACTGAAGGTGATGATACACGGGGCAATGTTGCCAAGCGATGTTGCTTGTGCACTTTCCCATTGACAATGGGCACCAAATTTCTATCGGGATACTTTAGATTGGCCGTGGGCCCTGTGTCTCACCTGGTTGCCTGTTGACGGCAACATTGACCAGCAACATTGCTCAAAAAGTTGCCCGTGTATCATTACCTTTAAACCATTTAGAACACCTTAGCGACCATATAGAAAACTCCCAGCAACCACCCTTAACACCCTGGTTGCTAGGGTCTGCTATATGGTTGCTAAGGTGTTGTGAAAGGAGTTTTGCACAGCATCTACTTATCTTTTCTTTGGAAAAAGTCAAAGTTGATCTTGTTTCGACTGAATTGTCAGGGCATTTATTGCATGCTTATGCTGCCTAATTTCACAAACGAACTCATAAGGTTCAAATTTATGATAATGTATTTTCATGTTGCATTCTAATAAACCGCAAAATAAGACGCATTACTTGAATCTCGCTCATTCTGTAGTTTGTTTCATTCTGTTCTCATCCGCTCCTCCTCCAAACAAGCAAAAAGCTTCAATCAAGCCCTTAAAGATGTTTAATGCATGTTGGATTGCACATGATTTCAGTCAATCCTCCGAGGAGAGACGGAATAATAGATTCAGAGAGAGCAGGATCTCGTTTTCCTGCCCGGCTTAAAACGATGGGAAATTAGGGCTCATTTACAGGACGGTTTGTCTATAAAAGCAATTAGTCTTTCTTTGCTAGAATTCAGATCACAAGGGAACGCGTGAAAGAGGAAGAGCTTCGTTTGCCTGTTTTATTGTTCGTGCATAAAGAGAAAAACTATGGAAGCCCGTTTATGCCACGGGACAAAAAAATAACAAAGGTATTTATTTTTATCTCAGGATTCCATTTTTTTTTTTCTTGCAACTGCGAGTTTATATCCAACAATTCTGACTTCTTTTCTGAAGGGAAAAGTTCACAATTCTGACATTTTCTTACAATAGACCAATGTCGGTGTTTGCAAACAGCGATGACGTTTTTTTGTGGGCGGAGTCTATCTGGTGGCAGAAAATGACAGTTTTAAAGTAGCAGTCTATGGAAGCCATGGAATAAAAGAATAAAAAAGGTAATTTTGAGTTTATATTTCAAAATTCGGACTTTTTTTCCTCGCAATTCTGAGATTATACCTCACAATTCTGATTTAAAAAAATCAACTCGTCATTCTCTTTTTTCCCCCTCGGCTCAGAATCATGAGATATATCCTACACTTCTGCCGTTTTTTCCCCTCAGAATGGACAAACTCGCAATTGTTGAGTTAAATAGAGTTATAAAGTCCGAGCTAGGATATATAAACTTGAATTTGAGTGAAAAATTGTGAGATAAAATATAGGTCAATGTTATGTATAATGTTATAGGTTTAAATAGTATTTCATGCTGTAACTGTAGGTCTTATACAATATGTACCTTATGAACTGCATATCTGAATATTGTTTAAATCAAATTTAAAAGTAGGGTAATCATAGCAGGTTTCATCCATAGTCTGTCCATTTAAACGTCTGCGTTTAGCTTCAAATGGCATCTTTGAAGAAAGTATTCTATAAAAATGATTTGCATTCTGATTCTAACATCCAAAGGCACAACAATACATTTTTTCTCTTCTTCCCTCCACTTGTTCCCAGTGTTTTTCAACAGCTGCAAGTGACATAACTGTGACGTCTACTCCAAATTGGTCTATTCCAAGTTTACAGCTCACAATTCTGACTTTATAACTCGCACTTGTGTGTTATACAGTCAGAATTTCAAGATATAAACTCAAATTCTGACAAAAAAGATCAAAATTTGAGATATTTTTTTGAGAATTGTTTATTTTTTAAAATCCTGTGGCAGAAACAGCCTTCCATATATAGGGTATGGGATTTGAACACACACACTTCTGATTTGTAGGAAAATGCTTTGCAGCTGGACTGTGAAAAATGGAGAAACGGGATGATCCAGAATGATTAGGCCTATTTCTGGGATTGTGTTCAAGTGTAAATGCAATCAATACAATCAAAACCGAACTAATTCAGATTAGTTGTTGTCGTACCAGCTGACAGGAAGTCAAATTGGGACGTGACGTTTCCATAGAGAGCGAATGAAGACTAGAGTGATGAATGGCGTGATGTAAATCAATACGCAGTTATGAGAGCACACTAATTGATTTTATTAATGAAGTGTGCCACACTCCATAAGACAAACAGACAATGATAATTATCATCTGCACTTGAGCTTTACAGAGCAGAGATTAGATGAGGTCTGCAGTCACATCAATAGGCTGTCATATATGAGCGCCAGAACCATATGTTTGTGAGACACTCATTTATCTGAATGTACAGACACTATAACAAACTCAACAGCAAATGTCTTTATTTGTAGTTTAACCTTTATTATGCAGACTCTTAAAAGCAAGATTCTTACGTACAACGATGGCCTGGCAGGTCCTATTTTAGTATTATACTATTCTTAATACTATTTATATTATTTATATACTTTTATTATTAATATTTTGATCTAACTTATTTATACTTATAAAGTATACGTATAAAGTATATATATATAATTTTAAGTTGAAATTCCTTCATATTAATACATTGTGTCTTATTTTTACAGATTTTGTTTGTCTTTTTTTGTCATTTTTGACCATTTGGTTTTAGTTATTTTGTTAATATTTCTATATAGCTCTGATTTTATTTCATTAATAAAATATTTAAATAATATTTCAGTTATTTCGTTTTAGTAATTTTAGTATTTCAACTTAAACGTCTCCAGTTAGTTGCCAAGGAAACAAATTGTAACTTTTATTTATGTTTTTTAGTTTAGGTTTTAAATCTCAACATTTGTATTTTATTATATTTCAGCTTTATTTAAATTACAGAAATTATTTTGAGTTTTAATTATTTATTATATTATGTGTATTGAATTATTATGAGTTTTAGTTAACAATAACAATACTGCAGGACACAAAAGTTGCACAAGATGATCTCTGAGCAGAACTGGTATTTTTGTGATGACAGATTGCTAAACCCAAGAAAAAAGAAGTAGCTAAACATTAATATTAAGTAAATACAAACATTTATGCTTTTAAAATTTAAGTCAGATACTTAATGTATATTAACATCTGATCAGCGGAATAACTTTAATGGAACTTTAGTAGAATCATTTTAGTGAATACTACACAGTATATTCTGTATACTGCATACTTTTTGAAGTATGAAACAGCATGCGATATGAAATGATTAAAATGCATGTGTTGTGCATTTTTATTTTGCACATTTATGGTGAAAATGTAAAAAAACTTTTAATGTTTACATTTTAAAAAAGTCAAGTCAAGCGCATTGCATTGTGGGATACAGTATTCCACGTACAGTTGCACATTACTATACATTCTGACAGATGCATTAGAGCATGCTAGTATTCATACAGAAAATATGTATACTAAGCACAGAAAATGTAATATAAACTATTTATGTTTAAAAGCAACAAGAAATTAATTACACTCCAAAGACGTTTGAAACTAAATGATTTTGCATTATGAGCCACAGTATGTGAGAGTGGTGGAAAGTGTAAATCCAGGCAGTGTAAATGCAATTTGTTTTCTTACGCTTTGAGTTGTTGCTCCGCCTTGCTGTGAATTTCTATGAATATCTAAACAGCATCAGGCACAAACATTGCATATATTAACATGAGGGTGCCATTACCGGTTCAAGCACTAGATGGCGCTAGAAATCCTTGTTGAGAAGTCGGTGTCGGAAAATGATGGAGAGCAAGAGAGGTTTCTGCTTTCTCAAAATCTGACCAAATTATTAATTAAAGCCTAAGCCCTCCCCTGGGACTCGACAAAGAAAAACAAAACAAAAAAACAATTGACTAGCCTCGGCAATTGTAACGAGGATTTGGAGCTTCTGGAACTATGCTGATGACATCATTATCGACAACAAAGATATTTGTACAATTGCACAAATTGAATTTAGATTGGGCATGAGGGCCAGAGCATTTCAGCAGCATGAAATGATTAGATGGTGTGAATAGGGCCGGACTGCAGGAGAGGTCATGATTAATACATTAAAAGCTGCAGAAATCAATAGCAATTGAGCAAAGGGTGCTTAATATGAAGGGCCGGCCCTTGATCATCGCATGCTTTTTATCTGAGGCCACTCTTCATTTCGGCGGAGCTGCTAACACAAGCACTAAATGACCGCATGATAGATTAAAGTCTATTATAAAACAGATAGTTAAAGGCTGTACAGTCGGATTGGATGAGCCACATTCAAAAATAGCTGACGTAAACAGAGCTGCACATCCTTTCAGGTCTATATTAAAGCCTCCAGCTCTTCATGTGTCTTGAGGAGAGTGTGCTTCACAAAGGAATCAGATGCACCATTTTCCAACTGCTGGACCAAAAAACAGGTGAAAAAATCCCAAGCTGTATCTAGAGAGCAGAAGACTACTGAGACTTGGGCCAGTTGCTAAGCAATCACCAAGTGACCGTCAAGCACCGCCTTGCCAACCTCCCATGATATCCTATTTCCTTGGTGAAGACTTCTGCACAGGCAAAAAAAAAAAAAAAAAGTAATTTAAAATGGAACTGAATACATTTAATGTTCACTGATAATCTTAAAAAAAAGGTAGATTTATATATAAGAATTGTTCACCCAAAATGCACAATTACAAATTAACATTTATTTTGAATAATATATCATAAATTTTATGATAAATGAAAAATAATTATAATTGCATTATATATATGATAATATATGATCATTTTATAAGATATTTATAAATAAATAAATATTTCAATGATGACAAAATTGTAATCTTAGTTACATTACGTGCATTTAAAAAAAACAACTTTTAAAAAATTATTTTAATGACAAATTTTCATCACATGATATATATTGTAATAAAAAGAATACAATATTTTAATTAGTTACAAATTAAACATTTTCATTTTAATTGCATTTATTATTTTTGTAAAAAAATATTTTTCTGACAAATGAAAAATTATAAATAAATACATTTAAAGGTGCACTAAGCAATATTTGAAAAAAAAAAAAAAAACGCTTTTGACCACAGTGTCGGACCGAGACCCAAAACAAACTCGCTGCCAATCAGCAGTAAGGGGCGTGTCTAGTAATGATAGGAAGAAGAGAGCGCTCAGTGAGTGCACAGGACAAATATTAGCAGATCAACTACAGATAGCAGATAACAGATACAGATAACAGATAATAGATACAGATAACTACAGATAGATCAACTACAGGTAGGACCCACGTAAATTTTGGAGCAGCCTTCCCGCAGTGGAGAGAACTCAAGGAGCGGGAAGGCCTGGAATCGGACGCCTAGGTTGCTTTGTTTCTTCTTGATAGGTGAATTACGTCGATTTTGCTTCTTCACACAACTAACCTGTTTTCTTTTGCTTGAATATGCTGCGGCCGGCAGTCATAGCAGATTTCTCCATCGTCGCTGCCAGGGTTGTGTATGTACGTGTGGGGCGGAGTTATTAAAATAGGAGTGAGGTCCTGTTGGTGTATGGGCGTGTTTGTTTTGGTGCTTTCAAATTATCAACATCGTTTGGCAAAAATCGCTTAGTGTACCTTTACCTGGTATTCCCTATGGGTACCAAATGTCCCCACAAGGAAAGTAATACGTGTGGGGACATACATACTTACATAAATACATTCATTCATTCATTTGGTTCCCATGAGGAAAACAGCTTATAAATCACATAGAATTATCTGTTTTTGAAAATCTAAAACAGCAAAAAGTTTTGTGTAAGGGTTAGGTTTAGGGGTAGAAGGGGATAGAAAATACAGTTTATACATTATAAAAACTATTACATATGTGGAATGTCCCCATAAAACGTGTGTGTAAAAATGCATTATAAAACACTTATTGTATGCATTTTTTGTCAAACACCACTGGTCATCATTGAAGATGATTTGAAAACTGCAGTGAAATCAGTGAATAATGACCTAAATTTTGACCTGTTCCTCATACAAAGCCATCATATTACTCAGGAAAATATAACACATGAGTCATGTTATATTGTCATTTGTCATTTTAGAGCTTTGCATTCCCAGTCCTCATTCACTTTAGGTGAAAAAGAGCGTCCAGGATATCCTTAAATTCTCCTTCGGTGCTTCACAGCATTTTTGGTTGAACAATTCCCATTAAAATCAGTAGTTTTTGCGTAGGTCGTGGTCACTGACAGACGGGCCGTGCCACCGCAGACCCACAGTCCCCCGGGCTGACCGGAGGAGAGAGGAGGCTCTCTAACTGATGTAAACAGAGTAAAGCTGAGTCAGCCTGTAAAAACGCAGTGCGTGCATGATAGCGTGCATGTAATGAGCTCTTCCATTACATGCGTGTGTGTGTTTTATTCGTCAATCCCGTGGGCAGGCTGCTTGAATTAATGTCGGCTTACTCGCCCTCTATTTTTACGTTTGCTAATGAGACATGGACTACAGAAATGTAATTAGAATATCCAAATCAATTAGAGCATGTTATTCCTACTGCATCAAAGCCAATACAGATTTTCATAATTTTATAACCCATGTTGTGCATAAACCCCAGCCCTCCTCCTGTGATATTGCCATTAATGTGTGTAGTGCTTAAAACCTTATGACCACACTATTATCTTTACAGCAGCTGTATTAATTCATAAATGTGTTATGTGTCTCAGTCTGCTGATTTGCCAAGGCGACAAAACTGTGATTGGTCACTTTACTTGTCAATCAAATTGTCTCGTCCTGTCTAGTGTTATTGTAGTATTATTTATTAGTTTTTAGCTGCGGGACATTGTCAGCTTTGGAAATGTTAATTCGAGACAGTTAACACTGCAGATAACACATGTGCCACGCATTTCAAAAATACAATGTATTTGGCAAAATCCAAATGAAGTGCCTGGAGTGAGCGGATTAGAGCAGAACTGGCGTTTTCTTGGTCTTGGTGGTTGGAGTTAGAGTGGAGTTAGTTGGAATAGTTAAAGCAAAAATCTAGCAACACATACCTATGTGCTAGAATTTAGAAACCACCTTAGCAACCATGTAGCAACGCTCTGGCAACCATTCACAAGTAGCACACACATTTTCTTCATAAAATATACTGTAAAACAAATCACTTTTGTCTGTGATAGAATATTATGTAATGTCAATATAAACAGGCTGTTGTGTGTTTGTTCTTATCCTTAAGTAAAGACTGACTGCTTTCCTAACTTAATTAAAGAGTCCCTGTGGGAGTGAGACGAAACGAGCATAACAGCAGGTACTGTGTGTTTCATCTGTTTTTGTTATTTTTACCTGTTTAGACTGAGAGCATCATTTTACATTTAAAGTGGACATAACACACGTTTTCTGCCAATCTCATGTTAATCTTGAGGACCTATAGAGT
Source organism: Sinocyclocheilus anshuiensis (assembly GCF_001515605.1). Classification (NCBI taxonomy): domain Eukaryota; kingdom Metazoa; phylum Chordata; class Actinopteri; order Cypriniformes; family Cyprinidae; genus Sinocyclocheilus; species Sinocyclocheilus anshuiensis. The sequence goes on along the minus strand of NW_015548208.1, from coordinate 502,097 downwards.
AGTATTGCATCCTTCATATCTCCAAAGAGTCTTTAATTTTATCAGATTTATAAAAGACAGATACAGCTTTATGCTTCTCTCTGAAAACTCGAGCTCCTGGAGGCGTGCCGTGGGCGGAGCTAAAGAGTCACAAGCACGGGAAGCTTTTGCGTAGCGATCATGTGCAAGCTGTGACATCGACATAAATAAAACAGGGACAAAAACTTGACTTAAATTTTATTTAATTTGTTTATAAACATCTGTCACCGAAATGCCGGGAACAAACAAACACACTTGAACAACTCCATTGCTGCCCCAGAGAAACAAACTGCATCCACTGTTCCCTTGACGCTGGGTTCTTTGGAAAGCTGAACAATGTTATCTTTCCCTCACAACCAAAAACATACTTCTTTGGTGACTGTTGATTTTGTGGTCTAAAAACAAAATGACAAATCCTTCTCGAGCAAGACTTCTGTAACCCGAATGAAGCACGTTGATGGGCTGCTCTTGCTCTCACTCTGGTTGATGTGTGCACGCTCTTCAGGGAGAAGTGCCCATACAAGGAATTCCGCCCTTTATGACGTCATACAGGGCCATACTAAAAAAAAAAAACTTTCCAAAACGTATCCACCTTATTTTTCCCTTAAGAGCGGGCGCCAGCCATTTGTAAATTTAATGTCTGGCTTCCGGTGTCATCTGCTTCCAGCTATTTTCAGCTGTACAAAATGGCTCGTTTTGCTGCTTGATATTGCAAACTGGTGTATCTTACCATATTATTTCAATGCATTATCTTAATTATGAACACACTGGTTTGTAGTGTAAACAGTTTTACCATTGTGTTATTCTTCTTGTTATTTCCCTACAGTGGCTAATGAACCGGAATTCTCGCACATTCACAGAAAACGGCTTACATCCGCGTTGAAAAATAAGGTGGATACGAACCCTGAAGGAGTGTATTTTGCATAGGAATACTCATACATCATACTTGTTTTTTTGAAACTTTGGCCATGTTTAGCATGAGAATCCGACTCTTTAATAGTATAAATAATTCAGAATGCACAAAATATTAGACCTCCCTTTTAACTTGCATTGAAGCTGCTATTTTAATTTCATATTTCTTATTTATAAAAAAAAAAAAAACAGAGTTGCTTTAAATGTAGCTCGCAGACTAACTAGTTACTTTCTCAAAACTAAAACTTAGTTAGCTAATTTTTCATGTAAATAAAGTAGTTTTGGCCCAGACAGTAAAACAACAGAAAACACGTCTCAAATAATAGGGTGAATGCAAGTAAATTGGGATACAAAAGTATTAAATTTAATGCTTATTTTTTGCTTGTTTATTTGTAGAGCAGATTACGTGGCAATTAAAATAGCACTGATGTCATATTTTAAAACAACTACGATGATGAATGATCATAAAGTACCACACTTTACAAAAAACAGTAAACATGAATTTTAAAAATAACGATAAATGCATGTTTCACTATGACACTTTAACTTTGTTAATTTTTTGATAATATGCACAATATAATATTTACATGCATATGTTTTTACTAAAGCATTTTAAAACAGAAATATCAAACAAAGAATTTAATGAACATTATGATGCAAATGAATCTGAGAAATGATTCACAGTCAGACTTACCAACTCTAGAGCCATTTTTGCTAAGTTTGAAAGAAGAAATGACAAGTGGGTGATGATAGTATATAATGACAATTTTTGTATAAACTGTATTATTTTAAGTTAATTTGTGTACAAAATATAGACAAAAATGTTTTACAAAAACATAATGTGACTTAATTTTTAATGTCTCATTAAAATATTTATATTAAAATAAGTTTATGTTGAAGCACTACAATTACTATATAAATAAATTAAACTAAAACTACAATGAGAAATAAATGAAACCTAAACAGTAAAATAATAATAAAAAAATACTAATAAGAATGAAAAAAGCACATATAACATGTAAATACTCAATATTTCACCCTAATTATGTCTCCCATCTTCCTGCCATCGCTCCACATTCTCTGAATTATAATGTGCCAAAAAGCCTGAAGTTCACAAACAAAGGTGAAGGAGAATGGAAGAAGGGTTTGTAGCAGAGCAAACACAGATGGATTTTACACGTTATATTCAGCTTCATATGGAAAATGTAATCGAATAAAGATGTTTCGCCAACAGCACAGCGTGTATCAGAAAGGCCTGAAGGACCTCATGAAGAAACAGGCAAGGTTTTAAAATTTTTTTTTTTTTTTAGGTCTGGACGTAAGAGGAGGTAGGTGGATTTGAAACTCATCTCCAGGAGAGGAAGAAATACTGTAGGGACAAACTGAACCTAAAGCAGAAGAACATGAAGGATGTGTGGAGTGGGATGATGAGAAGCCTGAGAGACATTTAAGATTCTATCCTGTGCAGTGCTGCCATGCAGGATCCAGAGCCATTTGAACCCCATGAGTATTATGAGTACTTATATAAATTTTTATTTGGTATCTATTTAGACAATCAGACTCCTTGTGCATGCAAAAATCTCACAGCGTGGATTTTTACATGGCATTAAGGAATTAATGGCAAATAGAATGTCTGGAAAGGTAAACTGATATTTCCTACTGACACAGTACTAATAACTGAAAAAATAACTGGCTTAAAACATGCGTGTGGTGCTGCTGACATAGGAGCTGGCATTCTGACATAGAAGCCGGATGTGCTGCACCTTGTTTACAAGCAGAGGAATGCACACGCATGCGTCATGGTACTCTCATGAATGCACGTCGAAGACTGACATGGAAGAGAAATTGTTGGATAAAGTCGTTTTTTATATTTTAATTTTTTTGCACACAAAAAGTATTTTCGTAGCTTCATAACGTTACTGTTGAACCACTGATGTCACATGGACTATTTTAACAATGTCCTTACTACCTTTCTGGGCCTTAAACGTGTCAGTTGTGTTGCTGTCTATGCAGGGTGAGAAAGCTCTCGGATTTCATCAAAAATATCTTAATTTGTGTTCCGAAGATGAACGAAGGTCTTACGGGTTTGGAGAAAATGTTGTAAAACTGACATCTTAAAGACGTCTACCAGATGTTTGTACACAGCAGATGTTTTCCAGATGAAGCGACCTTTAACAGACATCTCGCAGACGTATGTGTGTGCTATCTGGGTAATGTTTCGAAACAAAGGCTTGAAACAGTATGACGTAACGAAGCCTCGTTTGCTGAAACTTGGCAAGTTCAATACAAGCTTCACAAGAAGCAGTGTTTTGCGGACAACAGATTTATATCCACCTTATTTTCCCTGTAAAGTTAATGTGTCTGGCTTCCGGTGGCATCTACTTCCAGCTATTTTTACCATATTACATATTATTTCAATGCATTATCTTAATTATGAACACACTGGTTTGTAGTGTAAACAGTTTGTGTTATTCTTGCGACAGTGGCTAATGAACCGGAATTCTCGCACATTCACAGAAAACGGCTTACATCCGCGTTGAAAAATAAGGTGGATACGAACCCTGAAGGAGTGTATTTTGCATAGGAATACTCATACATCATACTTGTTTTTTTGAAACTTTGGCCATGTTTAGCATGAGAATCCGACTCTTTAATAGTATAAATAATTCAGAATGCACAAAATATTAGACCTACCTTTTAACTTGCATTGAAGCTGCTATTTTAATTTAATATTTCTTATTTATAAAAAAAAAAAAAAACAGAGTTGCTTTAAATGTAGCTCGCAGACTAACTAGTTACTTTCTCAAAACTAAAACTTAGTTAGCTAATTTTTCATGTAAATAAAGTAGTTTTGGCCCAGACAGTAAAACAACAGAAAACACGTCTCAAATAATAGGGTGAATGCAAGTAAATTGGGATACAAAAGTATTAAATTTAATGCTTATTTTTTGCTTGTTTATTTGTAGAGCAGATTACGTGGCAATTAAAATAGCACTGATGTCATATTTTAAAACAACTACGATGATGAATGATCAGAAAGTACCACACTTTACAAAAAACAGTAAACATGAATTTTAAAAATAACGATAAATGCATGTTTCACTATGACACTTTAACTTTGTTAATTTTTTGATAATATGCACAATATAATATTTACATGCATATGTTTTTACTAAAGCATTTTAAAACAGAAATATCAAACAAAGAATTTAATGAACATTATGATGCAAATGAATCTGAGAAATGATTCACAGTCAGACTTACCAACTCTAGAGCCATTTTTGCTAAGTTTGAAAGAAGAAATGACAAGTGGGTGATGATAGTATATAATGACAATTTTTGTATAAACTGTATTATTTTAAGTTAATTTGTGTACAAAATATAGACAAAAATGTTTTACAAAAACATAATGTGACTTAATTTTTAATGTCTCATTAAAATATTTATATTAAAATAAGTTTATGTTGAAGCACTACAATTACTATATAAATAAATTAAACTAAAACTACAATGAGAAATAAATGAAACCTAAACAGTAAAATAATAATAAAAAAATACTAATAAGAATGAAAAAAGCACATATAACATGTAAATACTCAATATTTCACCCTAATTATGTCTCCCATCTTCCTGCCATCGCTCCACATTCTCTGAATTATAATGTGCCAAAAAGCCTGAAGTTCACAAACAAAGGTGAAGGAGAATGGAAGAAGGGTTTGTAGCAGAGCAAACACAGATGGATTTTACACGTTATATTCAGCTTCATATGGAAAATGTAATCGAATAAAGATGTTTCGCCAACAGCACAGCGTGTATCAGAAAGGCCTGAAGGACCTCATGAAGAAACAGGCAAGGTTTTAAAATTTTTTTTTTTTTTTAGGTCTGGACGTAAGAGGAGGTAGGTGGATTTGAAACTCATCTCCAGGAGAGGAAGAAATACTGTAGGGACAAACTGAACCTAAAGCAGAAGAACATGAAGGATGTGTGGAGTGGGATGATGAGAAGCCTGAGAGACATTTAAGATTCTATCCTGTGCAGTGCTGCCATGCAGGATCCAGAGCCATTTGAACCCAATGAGTATTATGAGTACTTATATAAATTTTTATTTGGTATCTATTTAGACAATCAGACTCCTTGTGCATGCAAAAATCTCACAGCGTGGATTTTTACATGGCATTAAGGAATTAATGGCAAATAGAATGTCTGGAAAGGTAAACTGATATTTCCTACTGACACAGTACTAATAACTGAAAAAATAACTGGCTTAAAACATGCGTGTGGTGCTGCTGACATAGGAGCTGGCATTCTGACATAGAAGCCGGATGTGCTGCACCTTGTTTACAAGCAGAGGAATGCACACGCATGCGTCATGGTACTCTCATGAATGCACGTCGAAGACTGACATGGAAGAGAAATTGTTGGATAAAGTCGTTTTTTATATTTTAATTTTTTTGCACACAAAAAGTATTTTCGTAGCTTCATAACGTTACTGTTGAACCACTGATGTCACATGGACTATTTTAACAATGTCCTTACTACCTTTCTGGGCCTTAAACGTGTCAGTTGTGTTGCTGTCTATGCAGGGTGAGAAAGCTCTCGGATTTCATCAAAAATATCTTAATTTGTGTTCCGAAGATGAACGAAGGTCTTACGGGTTTGGAATGACATGAGGGTAGTAAATGATGACAGATTTTTCATTTTTGGGTGAAGTATGTTTACTATCAATATATTATTTATTATTAAATATTAATGTACAGCACTTTGGGTCAACTTCTATTGTTGTTTATGCATTTTATAAATATCGCCTGCGTCTGCGCAGTGCGACCTGATGCAGCCCCTGAAGTGAGACACAGGAAACAGAAATACTGCAAAATAATAATAATAACGCGACTAAACGAGACGAAATAACGTTATAACATTTAGTTTTGTCTCGTTTTGGTCAACAAAAATGAAGAGACATTTTAGTCTCGTTTTTATTTGTCAACAATATTGCATTATACATTTAATTATAGTCATCGTTACATGACCAGCATTTACGTTGCGTCTCGTCTCGTTTTCGTCACGTGATAAAGGTTCGTTGACGATATTTAGTCATCATTTTCGTTGACGAAAGCAACACTACATGAGGGTGAGTAATTAATGACAGAATTTTCATTTTTGGGTGAACTATCCCTTTAACTATTTGGACTGAAGTACAGTTTAATTATGACTGTATTCATGTCACATTTCTGTTTTGTTTTGCTTTGCTCCCTGTGACCTAGTTTTCCCGAGTTGCCCTGATTAGTTAATTTGGTTGTTTATTAATTATCTCATTTGTCTCCTAGTACTTAAGTCCTGTGTTCTCCCCTGGTCTTTTGTCTGCTATTGTTTGTGTCTACATGTTGAAAGACTGTTTCAACAGTCTACCTAAAAGACTGTTTTTTTTGGATTATTCCTGCATCGTGCGCTTTCACTAGCACACAACCGTTACAAAATAGCAGACCATCAAAGTGAGTAATATAAGTGCTGTTTCTCTTTCTTTTTTTGTTTTGTTTTGCTCCTCTGCCTATCAAGGGATTTACCAGCCGTCCAGCTCCTTTGCCTGGAGCAGTTGGACCGTTCGCTGGAGGACCACACCAGGGACTTTTTAGATCTGGCATGCCTTACACACTTCCTTACGCCTGAGCGAGCGGTGTAAGGCACGCCTGCCAGGGAACGGTCCCAAGGAGGATTTCGCCGCTTTTGTGGAGTGGGTGCTGGAGAAAAATGGACTGTTTTTCTCCGTTTGCCCTGCTGAGGAAGAAACCTCCAGCCCCACTCCTGAACCAGAGACCAGCCAGCCATCATCCCGCTGCACGGAGCAATTGCCTGAGCCCACCGCAGACGGAGAGCCTGAGCCTGCCGTGACACGTGAGCCAGCGCGTAAAGCTGCGACTGAGCCGATCGTCGCCCCGGAGCCTGAGCCTCAAGACCGTTCTGACCAGGTGCGTGTGTAACTCCTCTCTCCCGAGTCCTCACCGCCACACCTCGTTCTTGTTCCGAGTGGGTCTCGAACCCGGGTCTCCGGCATGGGAGGCGGACTCACTAAAAAGGAGGCTAAAGACTGCAGCCACTCACGTCAACAGAGCCAGCAACATCGCCCATCCCCGAGGGAGTTCTGGTAGAGATCGAGGGCTCGGAGGGAACATAGATGTTCACAAGTCTTTAACTTGGAGTCCAGTCAAGTCTGAAGTCTTTATCGCTGGAGTCTGAGTCAAGTCTCGAGTCTTTGGTCAGAGTCCAAGTCGAGTCTCAAGTCATTCAATGGCTTGCTAAAAAAAATCTCATTCACCACATCTGGTTTGAACAGTCAGAGTCATAGGTTATAGATAGATAAATAGATAGTATGAAAAATTACGTGTCCAGAGAGAGAGAGAAAGCACACGGAGCTGAAAAGGCTTGAATGAAGCGCGTTTGGTTTTTGATAAAAATACTAGAGCAGGGTTCCTCAAATCTTGCCCCTAGAGTTTAGCTCCAACCCTGATCAAACTCACCTACCTGTGATTTTCTAATGATCCTGAAGACACTGATTAGTATGCTCAGGTGTGTTTGATTAGGGTTAGAGCTAAACTCTGCAGGAAAGTGGATCTGGAAAGTGGATCTCGTGGGCCAGATTTGAGGATCCCTGTACTAGACGATATAGCGCTGAAAGATATTTACCATAAACGAGCCTGAGCGCTTGTTATGTGATCCGCTCCGCTGTTTTGACACGCTGCTCACTTAAAATGGTGCTGTGTTATGGCTCGCGGTCCGGATGGATGCCGGGGTGCGGATGCGGTCCGCCTTTTGAATATCAGTTATATAAATATTTAAGGATAAAGGACTTGAGTTGCTTTTAAAATTTTCACGAGTCCTTTTCCTCAAGTCGAGTCAAGTCTGGAGTCATTTCAGATCGAGTCTGAGTCAAGTCTGAAATCTATAGAAATGCGACTCGAGTCCGAGTCACTAACTCGAGTGCCCATCTCTGGGAGGGAACCCCCACCCACAATCCCACCGCTGAGGGTGAGCTGCAACTGGTTTCTGGACAATATTTAGAGGAACTTATGGACATCTTTAAAGAGGACTTGATAGACTGGTTTGGGGAGGTAATACCCAGTGCTCCTGAGTCTCCTATGTCTCCTGTTTCTCCCTGAATCTCCTGCGCTTTCCGCTGGTTTCGCCCAGCTCCTGTTCTCCTGTGTTCCCTTGCAGCCTCCCTCTCCCGCCTCCTCTTATACCAGTCAGTTCCTCAGCCCTATCTCCGCTGGTGCCTGTCAGTCCCTCAGCTCACCCTCAGTCAGCACCATCTGGGCGCTCTGATCCACCTCGGGGCTTCCAGTCTCCAGCTCTGCCTAGGGTTGAGGATCTGGACTCACCTCGGTCCTTCGACACATCGGCTCTGCCTTGGCTCCTGATTCCCTCATCTCCACCATGGCCCATCATCCCACTGGCTCCACCGGGCTCCCTCGTCCCTCCGGCTCCACCTGGGTCAGTCATCGACCATCCACCGCCTCGGGACTCCACTCCTCTGGCTTCACCTCGTGGGCTGCTATCCTGGCTGGCCTCTGGATCTCCACCTGGCTCCTCCTGCTCCGGGCTCCTCCCTCCATCTACTCTGCCCTGGCCCTATGAACTATGCCCCGCTCCTATTGCCTGTCCCTCACCTGCTCCACGCACGCCTCCCTCCCTCGTCGGACTGCTTTTGTCGGCACGAGAACGCGCCGTTCCAGGAGGGGGCGAAATGTCACGTTTCTGTTGTTTTGCTTTGCTCCCCGTGACCTAGTTTTCCTGAGTTGCCCTGATTAGTTAATTTGGTTCCACCTGTGTTTATTAATTATTTCATTTGTCTTAATGAGATAATTAGTTTGAGATAATTAGTCATTAGTCCTGTGTTCTCCCCTCGTCCTTTGTCTGCTATTGTTTGTGTCTACATGTTGTGCTACTCCTTGCTCCTGGATTCCTTCTGTTTCGTGTGTGGAAGTATCATTACAATACTTTTTTTTTTGATTATTCTTGTGTCGTGCGCTTTCACTAGCACAAAACCGTTACAATTCACATGAAAAATTATGGCTGCATCATGGGAAAGGGTCGCTACGCAAAGGTTCATTCCAAATTAAAGTGAGTAAGTGAGAACAAGAAAAAATAGAGATTTATAGACTCATACATGCACTGTCTGAGCTGAAATTCTTTCTTACCTGAATAGCACTGCTTTAGGACAGTTTTTGTCTCTTCTACACACTTGATGATTGAACACTTCAGATCATGTTTAGCCTGTAGCTGTTACTCTCAGTGACATCTGCACTGACTGATGTCATTGTTTATGCTCCAATGAAGCTATAAATGATAATCAGCTGGTTGGTACAATGCTGGTCTGATGCCTTAGAGGCTAAAGGACAGATATCAAAACAACTGGACAAGATATTTTCAAAAGAAAAAGAAAGAATGGTTCACAAGCCTTAAAATAAATGAACACAAATGAAGATCCAGACAGATGAGGCCTCGTAACGGCATCATATTTAACATTTCTAAATCACTCTTAAACCTCTCGTCTGTCTGATATTGTTGAGGATATAAATTAAAATAAATCATTTGATACAAAAGCAGTATAAATAAAATGACAAGAGCAGGCAAAATATTGTTTTTGTCTTCATTTATTCTTATATGATTAATATGACTATGCTTACATCAAATTTAGGAAAGTATAGAAGATTAGTTTCCTAAACTACATAATATTCACGTTTATGATGATTATATAGGCATAAAGTGAGGCAGTTGTCCAGTGATCTTTAATGAAGCTTCATAAGTGTGTTTGTGCTTTAGTACAGTGGTTTTTGTGTGTTTGCTGACACATCTACAGCATTACTGATGGTCCCTTCATAAAGCATATACCTCTATTTGTGCTAAGATACCTAAAGAAGATTTTGGCGAAGTGGAAGTCATCCTTTCATTTAGACATTTTTGCTTCCTGCAGTATTTGCGCTGGATGATAACATGTATTAGCAGGAAGAAGAGCTCAGAGGAATTTCTGAGGAAGGTTATCATCAAAGACCATTTGTTCAGATATACCACTGTACCGATAGCTGCGAGATTGAGCAATTGCTTTTGAAAGTTCCTCAAGAAAGGTCTCAGGAGGCCAGTGCTTTTCCAAATCCTCAAGGAAGAGTTTTGCTAAGAGATATTATGAAAGGTTTGCAGCCTGTGATCAAAATGTCTGAATACAGTTTAAAAACCTGATCTGTGTTATTTTCTTGCAAAAACATGAAAATTAAGCAATTGTATTTAAAATAAAATACATGCAATTTAAAATGTAATTTAATTCTGTTAAATGTATGAAATAGTAATAGATCTATTCATAAAATAAATAATAAATAACTGCAAGATAAGCTATAATGTAGTTAAGTTGGGACTAGTTGCAATTTAATTTTATTAAATTAATAAATGGTAATACCTCTATCGAAAACAATAAATACAGACAAAAAAATAAACTAACTATCTATGATGTACTCAAGACTAGATAGTTGGGGCTAGCTGCAATTTTTAATTGAACTTCTTTAAAAAATAGAAACAAACAAACAAAAAACAAACAATCTAGTCTTGACTACATTGTTTATAGATAAATAAATAAATAAATGAATACAAATATAATTTACTTCTATTAAATTTGAATGAATGAATGAACGAACGAATTAATCGTAGTCAAGGATAGCAATTATTGAGAAACCTGTATTTCTCATAAAATAAAGAAAAATGATTTGCTATTTTTTTCAAACAATAACTTGTAAAAAAAAAGATAAAACTGGAATAAAATTTATTTACTTGTTTTTTCACGTCATGATGTAGAAAAACAAATACAATTTTGTCACCTCTTGGACGTCACAATTTTATGAAATGTTCAATCTTCCCAATAGATGGAAAATCATACAGTAACATGATTACGTATTTCTCAAAATGAGATTTTATTTGCTTTGGAAAAGTACACCAATTCTTACCCAATTTGTGGAAAGTGTCAGTAAATGCTCATTATGAAAAGCTTTTTTAATATGTGAGCTGAGCATTGGCACTTCTTTTCTCTGTCCTGACCACACCTCATCATTCATTTAACACTTTTACTGTTTTCATCTTCGCCTGTAGCTGTTGTATTCACTGATGTCTACACTGAGAGCTAAACGAGAGACTGTATAATTTATGCTCCATTGATGGCTTCATTGTCAGGATGAAGCATTTGCACAATGATAATCACTTGGTATTCATCTTTAGTCGCTGCTGCACAAATGTTGGTCTGATGCTAATATCATCGCTCCGAGATAAAGAGGCACTTGGGCAGGCCGATCACATTTACCAGCCAAAATATTCAACTTTCCTGAATGCATTCGACAGACATTAAAACCACAGCTTATCATCGAGAGGAGGCCAGAGATCAAAGCGCATGAAAAAGTTATTGAGTCAGAACATTAGCATTCCAAATCAACCTCAGAGATATTGAAGGTGCTGATTTGAAGGTGCCCCCCCAGCCCCCCAAAAATGCATTATACTAAATATGTAATTTTACATTAAATGAACAAATATGATGGAACAAATATGGTTATAAATATAGAGGCGAGCTCCGCAACAGACTTCTACCCGACAGTCAAAGTGGCATTATGTCACGAAAGTGTGGACTCCGCAAGGGTTTAAGGTACAATTTGGGACAGGGCCTGAGTTGAATTTGAGAACTGTTTCAGTCCAATTTGTGAACAAATACTTTAGTCAGTGAGTTGAATTGCAGAACCAGATCAGTCAGATTCATTTAAAAGATATGACTCAAAGAATCATGTGTTTGTTCATGAATCAGAGGTCATTACTTCTCTCATGAATGCACGTCAGTATTTTCAGTGAATAATGAGAATGCTAATGTATATGCAAATATGCAAATGTTGAATTGGATGGATTGGTTTTATGACATTTTAATGATACTTCTAATGATTGACAGCCTCAGACTTTCCTTACATTTAAAATAGGGGCCGGACATTCCTATACAGTACAATATTACTTGTATTAATATTTAGTATCATATACTGAAAATGATCTAAGTCAGATATTATCAAATTCAAAATTTGACTGTTAACTCATGATTAACTCATAATTAAATATTGAATCTATTGGCAATCATAAATAATACACATTTTAGTTTATAATTTGGTATAATTAGAGATATAGCTGTGGTGTATTCCAGAAAGGAGGTTCAACAAACTCTGAGTTTCCAACAAAACCCACTTTCTGGAATACACCCCTGGACGGTGTCTATATTTACACTGAACTCTGTTTTAAAAGATTCAGCTCATTTAAAGACACCTGTCAACAGGTCAAACTATGAAGATGGAGCTTCTTTGAGATTCCATATGACAGCTGATGGATGTTTTCAGACAGCCTCCTGCCCTCATGATTGTGTTATCTTGGCAAGGTCAGGAACCGTACAGTCATAACACGACCACAGGTTGACATCAAGAATGACAAAACCTTGAGAAATTACAAGGCCAAGTTTTGATTTTCTGATCGCTTCTTCATTTCTTGTGTATATATATATATATATATATACAGTATATTGCAATTATAGTCAGACACACGCTATATATATATATATATATACCCTTTGTTTTTAGGCAACCTTAAACAAAATTGGTGACCACAGATATGAGTTATCCATTTTAGTCAACCTGTGATTGAGAGAGGCCCATGGAATAATTGGTAACTACGTTTAAGTTCAAAAGGACTTTAATGCTTCTTGTTTACATTACACTACATTAATTACAGACAAATCTGAAAAAAAAATATCACGTTTGTTTGTGCTTTAGGAGGTTATAATATGAAGCTATACTGTTAGCATGATGTTAGCTCTAAACTGCTGGATGATACAAGTTTGTTAAAATGGTAGGAGTGGGCTAATTTTAGCCGAAAGTCCTGGGGTAAGTTGAGCCAGTGGCTCACCCCTTCTTATGATTATAAAGTGTTATTTTACTGTGATTCAATATTATATTTAATTAATTTTAAACATTTTTGATTTTGTTCTTTGTTTTGAACTTGATTTTGTTCTGACAATTGTAAAATTTTAAATAGGCTTTGTTTATGAAAGTTGGCCATTGCAGTTTTTATGAAATTGTATTTCCCTGCAACATTTATAAGTGGGATGTTAAGTTTTATTAGCCCAGTTCTGTCAGGTCAATTGCAGACTTTATTTTGCGGAGAAATTTTAAAGTAATTTAAAAAAAGCCTTCAAAGTTGTGAACTGCATTTTTAAATAAAACTTTTAAGAAGTCATCCATCCATCCATTTCATTATCCAAACCTCTTTGTCCTTATAGGGGTGTGGGGAGCTGGAGCGTAACCCAGCATCTTGATCCACAGGTATAGAAAAACCCCGGATGGATGGTCAGTCCATCACAAGGCTCACACATATATTTTAAGAAGTCATTTTTATTGAATTTCTCTTCCTTTGATATAGCATGAGGTGAAAATGTTCAATGGCAATATTCAATGGCACAGTTTAACTCCTTGTGGCTCAACTTGCCCTCTCCCTAGGGTCAATTTACCCCGCACTGGAGAAAAATTGAGCCAAGAGACCACTTTTTGTTTTTTTTGGAAAGTCATATTTTGAAAGCAGTTTATTTTAGATCCAAAGTGATTATTCCCAAGGATGCACCACATCCTGAAATTTATATACATATTTAAGTTGGACCCATTACTGTCGTGTGCTCACTTTAAACACATCATAAGTAAAAAGTGGCTCAACTCACCCCTATATATATATAGATATAGTGCCACTATTAGCATTAGTACTCCTATGGGTGAAGGCTAACCTGAGCTCTTTTAAGATCTGATATCCACTCAAATGTGTTTTATTTTAATAAGGGCAAAACATTAGGTTGCTGGTGTTCTCAAATAAACCCACAGTAGTAAAAGGATATAAAATAACTGAATAAGCATCAACCATTAAAGCAAATGGATAAACAGTTTATTGAATATAAAATAGAATAATCTTGAAGAAAGCAATCTGGATAAAGAAATTATCATTATGGGGGTTTTTAACATCAACTGGGAAGACAATCCCTCGAGGAAAAAAGCTCAAACAAATTACAGACAGGTTTGATCTAACACAAGTTGTCCGTGGGCCAAAAAGAATAACAAACTCTTCCAAGACACAAATCGATCTCATATTTACCAATAGGCCAGAAAGAATTGTAAAATCATTTAATATGTTTTAACTCTTATCACTAGAAACCTTACCAAAAAAACGTTTCCATCCTTGTGCTAGAGAAAAAGGAGAAATTATTACAATTCCTAAAAGTAAATATCAAAATTTTGTAGCTGCAGCTAACCAAATTCAATGGGATGACATTTTATTTTTAGTTGATTATGAGAAAGACAGCCAAATATTTCTAAAAACACTTGAGAGAACTATTAAAGAATTCACACAAAAAATCAAGCACAAACAACACAAAAACACTGTACCCTGGATAAACCCAGACATTATAAAACTCATGAAAGAACGAGACCAAGCCTTAAAAATAGCTAATAAAAATAAATCAACTCATAACAGAGGACGTTTCACCATGTTGAGAAATAAAGTTGTAAGATCACTAAGAAAAGCAAAGGCAGATTTCTTTCTCACTTTAATTGAAAAATCAAATGGAAATACTAAAATGATATGGAACCAGCTAAGAAAAATGACAGGTGATCGCCCCAAAGAACAAAACCCTTTAGAAATCAAAATAAATGAACAAGTAACAAACAATATTCCGGTTGTAGCAGAGGCATTCAATCACTATTAATCTATGTCTTGTTTATAAAATTATTCATGGTTTATCATCCCCTCCTCTCCATCAGTTTGTCAACATCCGAACAGCTGATCATAGCAGAACCAGAGGTGCAGCGAGGGGAGATTGTATCATTCCCTTTAGGAAAAGTGTATTTGGCCAAACCGCCTTCTCTGTTCGAGCTGCTACTGAGTGGAACCTCACCCCCATAAATATTAGAAATCTAAACATATATAGTACATTTAAGATCCAGTAAAAAAATGGCTCATTGATAATCAGAGCTGTCAACATTAGCTTACTACTAGACCTGCTCTCGCTGCCCCCTGTTGTTTTTTTTGCTTTGTGTGTGTGTATGTGTTCATGTGTTTGTGTGATGTTTGTCTGATTGTTGGTCTGTTGTGTTTCTATTGTACATCATAGCTCAATAGTACTTTTTACTAAATGTATTGTAATTGTTTTATTGTTATGTAAATATGTAATTTTACTTTCTTTTAGGGTGACTATTACCATCTGTCTAGGGACTGCAGGTGAAAAATAGCCTTCTGGCTAACTCTGGCATATTGACAGAAATGTTTATTAATATGCATTGTCCCTGTAATAAATAAAAAAATAAAATAAAATAAAATAAAATAAAAATTAAAATAATAAACAAAAATATGAATTGGCAAACAATCAAAACACAACTCAGTGTAACTCCTAACTCTAATCCTAAATAAAGTAACAGGCGGAAGAAATCAAATAATCAAATACAGTTCTCATTGCAGGCCTGGGTCGACCCTTGGGTTCGTGGTAGCCTAAACTCGTGGCTACTTTGCTCCTAGGAGCAAAATAAAATAAAACAAAATGAATGAGCTCACCACGCACATATTATGCAAATAATACCATCCACGCGGATTGTGCAGCGTTCTCTCAGTCCCGTTGCAGCACTCTCTATCCAGTCGAATGTCTCAGACTGTACTTCCAGTCGGTTTAGTCAAAAAATGTGTACAGTGCCTCGTCACAAGCAGCACTTACGCTAACAGCTAGCGTTAAACTCCAAACTGTCTGTAAACAAACTGAATTGAGCCTTTAGTCTAACCACTATTCGGTGTTGAGATATAATACGATAGTTCATAAGGTTAGTTACCCTAATCTATCAGATGCTATCCCGGAATGTTATTCACATATCACTGACTACGTTTACATGGACATCAGTAATCTAATTATTGACCTTATTCTAAATAAGCCAATATTATGATTATGGTGTTTACATGAGTTGCTTTTAGAATATTCCTTTCATGTTCCCGTTTTACGTGTTATAGTACATAGTTCGATTAATGGCACACGTCATTACACCCCCACGTGACGACATCCGACATACCCTCCGGAATTTCACGAATAAACATATAGTTCGGCTTCGTGATGATGCCATGTACAGTTTTGGGTGTTTCATTTTTAACTTTATGAAAGCTTCAATTGCAGTTAATTATTTGAATGTGCATACAGACGATGGCAGTGTTGAAGCTCTTTTATTTGCCGTCAAAAGGTTGATTACTGCCGTGTGTGTATCCTGTCGCAAAATGTGGCGAAAAGTCCTACACGACGGTAATAATGTGATTAAGGTGTTTACATGTCTATTCTGCACTTCAGTAATGCGACTAAAATAGGAATACTCCACATGTCTTAATTCGATTTCTGTTTACTTCGATTATGACTTTAGCCGGATTAAGGTAATCAAAAATCTCTGTTTACATGGTAGATTCTTAATCAGAGTATTGTCTTAATCATATTAAAATTGGAGTATTGTTGTCCATGTAAACGTACTCACTGTCTCTATTTCTCACGCTCTCTACACACTGCTTTTTTCCTTCCTGTCCGACGTCCTCCCTTTCTTCTTCGCACAATACAATACGCTTTCACAATACAACCAGTGAGCCTATATAACTTCACTTTATAAAATAAAGTATACATTTTACATGTCAAGTAACAGTAACAATGTATATTTCTTTTACAGAACTGGAAAAATGTACAATATTAAAATAAACAAATTTAACAAATCACTGACTCAGATCTCATTTATTATATTACCCCCATTTTCCCCTGGGTTACACCCTCCCCTCTTAAACTGCCCGGATTTCCTCATTCATACCAGTTTACGAAGTACAAGGATGCACATTATTTGGTTTTTACCAATCTTAATGACCAGGCCTCTATGAATGATAATTAGTGGTTCATCTTTAGATTTACCTGGTTCATCATAAGTAAGCTTTAGCACTGGTTTTTATCAGTCTCTTAGACCGAGTATCAGATTCTCCTGACAATTTACTGACCGGCTTATTAGCAGCTAATACTGGGTCTTCTTTAGCCACTACTATCACTTCAGGATCATAGCCTTGACTCTCACAACTGCTCTGAACAAGACATTTCTCCTGTCCAGAAGTTTCATCAGCATATAATCTTATGTCAGCGGAATCTTGTTCGACTGGCTGAATATTTGTTTGTCATGACCATTCGGTTCATCACAGATCTAATTTGATCTATCCCTCTTCGAATCACTTCTCTACAATGAGCCTTATTTCTCTTGAAAGTGAAATAATCAGAGTCAGAAAAAGAATCAGAGAAATCTTTATTTTTTGGACCCCTGCTCTCACTCTCGAGAGACATTCTCTCCCTCATTTGTTAAATCTTAGACCTAATCACACATTTCACAGGCAAATCGAGTTCAACATCAACTGTAGTGACCCTGACCAGATCTCCAATAGAAAGGAGATGATCACGGTGAATAGTCTTAATCCCCCCTTTCCCATCCTCACTTTCATTCAGTGCACTGGCACATGAGACAACATCTCCACTACAATATAAGGATCAGGAGCCCACTTGCTTTCCAGCTTGTGTTTTCTTCTCAATCCCAAATTCCTTTACAGCACTCTATCACCCACCTCAAGTGCCTGAAAAGAAACTCTTTAATCATATTTTTTTGTTTCTTTGATGTCTCTTTGTTGCCACTTCCGCCACAAGCAGATATGAATCTCTCAGATTCTCTCTTAACTTTCCCATGTAGCGAGAGTGGTTAACCTCATCTGCGTCAGATATGACCCCAAAACACATGTCGACTCTAAGCCTTGCCTCCCTGCCAAACATTAAATAATAGGGCAAATATTCCACATTGTGCTGTTGTAGGCATGCACTAAATGAACAATGTGCTCACTCCAGTGATGTTTTTTCTCTCGACTGAGTGTCCCGAGCATGGTCAATAAGGTTCTGTTAAATTTTTTGAGTTGCAGGTCCCTCTGGGGGTGATAGGGTGTAGTTCTAGACTTATGAATTCCCATCAAACTCAGCAATTCCTGAATCAACCAACTTTCAAAATCTCTACCATAATCAGAATGGACCATGGCAGGCAATCCATAATGAACAAAGTATTTGTCAACAAGAATTCTCACAACCTCATAAGCCTTCTGGCTTTTAGTAGGGGAAGCCTGAGAGTATCTTGTGAAATGGTTGGTGATAAATAAAATATTGCTAAATCCCTTTGAGTCAGGCTCCATCGAAAGAAAGTCCATGCATATAAGAGCCATGGGACCATTGCTAACGATTTGGTGTAATGGAGCAGCTTTTTTCATCAGAGACTTATGAATGACACATTTTCCACAGTTCTTTATATTTTTTTTCAACCTCTTCTGACATTTTAGGCCAAAATAATCAGTTTCTCTTCATGTCCAGGGTTCTGTCTACCCCTAGTAGTCCCAAATCATCATGCATTGCTTTTAGCACCATGCTATGAAATTCACTCGGAAGAACCAACTTAAAGTCATTCTCACCGGATGATCTCTGTCTCATGCGGTAGAGTATACCATCTTTTAATGTCAGCTAAATCATCTCATGCTTCACTGTAGACAATTTTCCCCTAGATTCAATGCCTCCAGGCCATTTTCCTTGTTTCACTGCCTGAATAGTTGGTCCTATTATTTCATCAGCTTGTGCTTATTTAATGTCTTGTTTCTTCAATTGTTCTAGGGGCATCAACTCCAAATGAGCTGGAAATGCATAGAGATTTGGGATGCAGTCTGGGGATGCTGCCAACAAATCTACATACAGAGGGGAACTAAAAACCCGAAACTATGTCAACTCTCTGACAAGCAGATTTTACACCTGACTCAGGTATAGTAACCCATTCAGATTTGTCGTCTTCATCTGGAAAACAGCACTCTTCATGCTCCTCTAGAGATCCTTGAGACTCCCTAATGCCTAATATCTGTGCAAGATTGACACCTCTCTCATGACATTGCTGCACTAAGCACCTGATGTGACTAGCATTAATCCCCAAAAGGATTGGAGATTGATCTGTATTCTTGATACTGGACAGATCAAAGCAAGAACAGTCACAGTTTGGTTACAGTCTATCACTTCCTCAGGCTATTCTAGCTCCATCACCATATAACCCCGATAAGGGTAACTGACATCCGACTCACTCAACCCCCATAAGGCTAGACCTAACACCGGTTGTATCAGAACATCCGATAAATGTTCCTGATACCACTGTTCAAAAATAATGGTTACCTGGGAACCACTATCAAGCAATGCTTTGCAGGGGTGTCTGTTAATCTTCAACGGAATCAGGCTAGGTGGACCCAATAACTCTTCTGGGATAACAGCAGAATTCTCTGCTTTCACCAGACTTCTCTTCACAGAGCAGTCAACTTTTGTGTTAGAAGTACCACCTGTCTGCTGCTGTTTCCTACTGAGTTTCAAAGAGTGAATCAGTCTTGTAATCACTTTGCTCTGGTTCTCTGGGTTTGGACACTTATTGGCAAAATGCCCATTTTCCCCACACCGATAACATAACTGTTCCTCTGAGGGTTTTTGAGGTTGTTGTTTCTTGGATGACAGTTCAGCTTTCGAAACTGTGACATCAGATTAATTCTCTCTGTTACTAACTTTCTGTTGTAACCTTTTCACTTTTTTCTTTAAGGCTATCAGTTCAGCATCAAGAGGGGTCTGACAAAGTGTAACAATTACAGGCTTTTTTTTCAACACACTCTTGTGCTACAGGGGTGGGTTTTCTTACCACAGAAGCAACCACTCTTTCACCTCAGCCTTTAGACTCTGAATCTCAGCTTGTTTCCCATCTATGTCCTGTTTAGCTTGAACACACTGTACAAAGGGATTGACATTTTTCCTTGAAGCTTCATAATCCTCCTCAGACTTTACCTCCTTCAACAATTGAAGGAAAGTAGGTGGTCTCTCTCTTCTCTTTCTTAAGCAAAGATTAACCAGCATAAAGTCAGAAGCAATATCCCCTCTCAGTACTTGTTCTAGCCTGGCTCTGTCCATGTCGGTGGTGGAAATACCTACTTGCTGCACCACTTTGACTAATAACTGTTCTTGCCGCCTCAGAAACTCAGACAACTTCTCAGTTGGTTGCTGTCGCATCAAATGAAATGCAAAATATAAGTCTTCACCAGACTCTGCACTCCCAAAAGCATTTTCAAGGCTTCTAAGCAGTTCACAGCACTTATCTCAGGATCGTTGACTCTTGCAGACTTGACTATTTCAAGAGCCAGCCTTATAAGATTCTTCATTACTCTGCATCTCTTCTCTTTGTCTGCACATTCATTTTCCTCAACCATTAACTGAGCTTGCTCTAGCCAGTTATCAAACTGCTCTTCTCCACATGGAGTTGGCAACACACCACAAAAGAGACAAAGATGGCGATAACTACCTGTGTGAAGTGACTGCTTTGCATTCTTTTCCAACGAGTTACCTATATCTGCAGAACATCCGTAACACTGTTAGTCAGTTCAGAACTTGGAAAGAAGTAACAAAGCTCTTCCACTGTCTTACCTTTTGCTTGCAACAACTTCAACAGTTTGTTGCTAAACTCATTAGCAATGGCAGGGGCTTCACCGATTATAACAACGGGCCAAGCCTCTCCACCACTGATGGGCAATATCTCCTACAGAACATTTTCAGCTTTCAACTGTTCTCTACACTCACATAAAGCCATTATCCCGTTGTGGTTGACACTAAATGTTTTTCCTCGTAACACGGCCAAGAAATGTCACCGTATGCAGTGGATCCTCAATCTGTGCGATTTCAACATCCTCAGGTACCATAACCATAAGTGTGTGAGCTTCATCTAGACACTCACCACAACACCATCCTTTAAGCTCAGCTACTAGCTCTGATCTGTCGGCCATGTTACCATTGCTGTGGACACACACACCACTAGAAACGACTAACCAGAAGCCCTTATCCCAGCGGTGCCTCCAATTCTTCTTTATGTAAAGAACTCTGCTCATATTTTTTTGCATAATGATGCATTTAAAAATTAATGGCCAGATGGATGTTTATAAACGTTCACATTGTTGTCGCAGATGAAATATGAGATTAAATCAATATATATATATATATATTTTTTTTACCAGGTTAAATGTTGATCATTAGTAACTCAAACCCCTTTATCCAACTCTCTTATAACCGTCGGTCATGCACATCCATCATGTTTGTAGTTTTTTGACACTTTTTATCGTGTTTGTAGCTCTGAACCGAATCCTTCTCCAAAGCACAGTGGTTTGTGGGTAATATTAGCCATTAGAGTGTGCACGGATCCACACTGAAATAGTAGACCATCCGGGGACTTTTGGCATACTCTTTTCAACATACTATGCTTTGGTACTTATTCTAATCTCACATGCTATTTAGGATGGATAGTATGAACATTGGGATGCAGGGCCCTTATTAAAATTGGTCTCAGCAGCTTTGTGAATAGGTTTTAAGAGCAAACTCTTACCTAAGAACCCCTTCAGCCGTGATTTATTAACAATACAGCACGCCTCGAGTACCTTATTGCTTTTAGAAAAGGGTTACCATGCAATACAAAAATTAAAACTAAAAATGTATGTTACTTTTTTGTAAGTAAATTCATTAAATGCTATCCTTCTGCTATGAAACAGTTCCTGACAGTGACAGTAAATGGCAAAATAATCTTCCTAGGTGTAACATGCCTCATCATATGGAGCTCAAATAGAAACAGAGAATAGGAACTGTTGTCATCCACTGTGGTGTTAAATTATTACCATATTCATGCACCATGGTATTTGCATGAAAGTATAATACTAATACTATATGAACCTTTTGCTTTAATTACTAAAATGCTTAGAAATGTAGACATTTCTTTATCATACAAAAATTTGTTTAATTGCAGTGTCTATCTCTAGCCATCAGAGTTGCACCTCAGAGTATGTGTTAATGTGATATTTAAAATGCAAATGTAAAATGAAATACATTTGGGGCTGAAATAAAGATACTCACTTGCAGGCCTGTGAGTGAAAAGAATTAGTGCCACATCATTTGAAGCACAAAACAGCATGTCACTGAATTCTCCATCATTCATTACTTTGAGTAATTGCAAACAGCTTTCAGATAACACAGACTAAACCAAAGTCACTTACCAGAGCAAATGTTATTGCACTCACCGTTCATGGCCAGAATTATTTTACTGTTTGCTCTGTATTACAGAAAGAAAAAAAAAAGCAACAGAAGACAAGCACAACTTGAAAGCATTATGCCTAAGCATACTGCAAAAATCATCTGCTTTATTCACTGCACTGTAAGAAATTCACACCAGGTGTTTGGTGCGAGGAAAGTGCGGTAGAGACTTTAATCACACTAAATGACTGAAAGCATCTAACAGCGATGGTGCGTTTTTTGAAGCTTAAGTCAATCAATAAGTAAAGAATGAGAAATGTATCGCTCTCACACAGTGCACAGAACTTCTTAAGAATATCTTACTTTTAGAGCTGATAGTTGAAGACTGAAATAGAAATGATCGCTTGTGAGTAATTAGATGTAATTAGCTTCATTGCGAGAGTGGCAGTCGATCCAGATGATTCGTATCCACCTGTCAAGAACTTCAGCTTGAGAAAGCACTCAATTAGATCTGTCTTCTGCCCTTCAGAGGGACAATGATCTAATAATTACAGAGGCACAGCTCCGTGTTTTTTATCTTAATCACCTATCAGAAATATCTAATGATAAGATATATTTAAAGCAATATGTACATTCACATTCAATTGCAAGGCAGATGTTTTATTTTCAAAGCAGTACACAACAAAGTAAGGACACAGGTGGAGGTACAGTGATGCTAGAAGATGGTAATGCCGTGGTATTTGCATAATACAAGAAGTTACTTCTAAGAGCATGTTGCCAGTTCAAAACATGTAATATTTTATGTTGAAAACATAAAAATGGTACCAAACATAATATTTAATATCTATAATAATAATAATAATAATAATAATAATAATTATTATTATTATAATTATAATAATTACAATAATTATTATAAAATAGTTATATTATTTAAATATTACTACAAACAATATATTTTAATATTTTAATATTTATAACAATATTTAAATATTTTAAATATTACATCCATATATTTTTACTTA
>NW_015548208.1:474494-478623 GCF_001515605.1 Sinocyclocheilus anshuiensis | reverse complement strand
ACTATGTATAAGAAATAAAAAAAAATATATGCTAAATACTAACAAAAAAATAACCAACCTAATGTTTTTGCTGGTTTCTAGACCCCATGAGTCAGTCTGGTGTTCACCTGATTTAGTTGGTTGGCCAGCAGGTCTCTCAGTTTGACCAGTTCACTACTGGCTAAAAAACAACACTTCTCAGCTAATAACAGGGTTACACACTGAAGCATTCCTGGACTACATTCGTTTATATTACACTCTAGGATCACAATCACAGATGTCTGAGAAAGTTTGAGAACTCAGTCAACAGAGTTTTGCGTGATTCCGATCGACTGAACTACTTCCTGAACTACATCCTGAAGCAAGCAATGAATGAACTGCAGTTCACTACTTTTAAAAAGCAATGATATATAAAGCCACTGTCATACCAACCATTTTTCTGCCTCGGGGAGAAACCGAACTTAACTGGATTAGATTAGGCATCTCACCTGCAGAATCCCGCTGGCAGCAGGAGCGGTTAAGACTCAGTTAGCATGACTGATACCAGGTGAGATCTTTGATTCTCTCTGTGTCACTATACTATCCTCCTCTGCCTTCCTACCGGGACCGACGGCGTACGATGGGGGAATAAACGGCTCAGACCGGCACTGAGTAGATAAATGATTGAACTAGCAGACAACTTAAGAGGAGATTATGGAATGCAATGAGCTTTCTGGGCGCTGTTACATATGGTATACGGCTGTGTGCATGCTTGAGGAAATTGCTATCGGTCTGTGAAGGAGAGAGAGAGTTTCTTAGCTGGAAATAACAACCTGGTCTCATGGCAAAAACGTACCCGGGTGCACATTTTCGCTAGACGCGAAATACGTACCAATAAGTACATATCACTGCAGTTTCCAAAAGAAATGAACACTAGAGGCAGTAAAACTCCGACACCTTTTGTTCCTTTTCACACACATTTACAGAGTTTCGATTAATAAAGCGTAATTTTCGCACAATTACTTGAAGAATATCATGTTATGACTTCAAAACAATTTTAATATGTTGGGAGATTTGAAAACTGATGCTTTTGAACGTTAGCACCGCACATATCCAGCTTCATATCAATGGGTTTTCATTGACGGTAGGTTTGTTCGGTAGCTCACGGAGTACGGAGACATACCTGAGAGGCGAGGAACTCTGGTTTGAATCCCGTGTAACTACGGTTCGACAAAACGGTTCAAATCTGCATATAAGTAAGTTCAAATGACACGGTTGCATCATCATATGCATTTTTATATCAGTTTTGCATTTGTTAACACTGTCGGGTAGGTTTAGGGTTGGGTTTGGTGTAGGGCATATTTCCAACACGATAGAGCATTAACTTTTAGCGACAGTCCCCGGATATTTGAATTCTGAACCGCCGCAATACGTACCTGAAGCAACGTAATAAAAACACAGCAATATGTACCTTTATTAACGTAATAAAAATGTGCCAGGGTTCACGCATTGAACCCGTGTTTTAGCGCCACTCAGTGGACATTTCTCTTTGAAACTGTGGCGAAACGTGCAGTAAGGTACGTAAAAACGGTGTTGCAGAAAAGTACACAGAGGTACGTATTTTTATGAGACTGGGTTGGGAAATAATGAATGGCTTTGCTAGTGCTTGATGCATGGGAGGAATTCTACAGGTGCTAATGCATAGATATGATAGTAGTGCCACAGTGAAGGGGACATATTAGTATTAAAGGGGCCGCTGCAACCTTTTATGCAGAGGGAGGTCTAAATAATGTTATCATCAACAGGTTTAATCTCAGAAGCTGAAAAAGTAAACATGTACTAAGAGTTCCACATGTAATAAAGCACAAGAGTCCAGAAGTAAAAACTCCATTTACTTTCTCCATAGGGAAACTGATTTGTAACTGATAAACCTTTAAAGATCCACTGAAGTGCCTTGAAACGTGCAGCATTATTCTGTGTGTTGATGTAATGGACCCTTTGCAGGGAATTTGATTGGCAGGCGATCTGACCAATCATAACGCCGAATCTGCCATTTTTGTCTGTCAAACAAACCAGACAGGAGAACAGATTAACGTTGGTGGACTTGAACTTGAAAATGGTGTGTATTGACGTCTTTCCGCAGTTGAAACAAGATACCTTCATGTTTATTTCATGCTAGTAAAGAGGAAGAGATGATCGGTTCACGTGCCGCTCTAACTGAGACGCTACAGTGATCTGTCACAACACATTAAAGGGCAACAAAAAATGGTATTTATTGTTTGAATTTCTTACAAAATGACAGAATTTGAAAGCTGAGACTTTGTTTCATACCAAAAGTAACCTGCTCCGTCTTGTCTGTCGGCTTATTGTCAGTTTCCTCTTTGCTCCGCAATGTATTTTTTACTGTGTGAGAACATGGTGTGTGATGGCTTGACGGATGTAGCAACAGTAATAAAGGGGGTCAGATCTTCGCGAAGGGTCAATTTCAACTGAAACAGGAAGACAGGGTGGGATATATCGAGCAGTCCCGCCCCCCCTTTTTAAATAGCCAATAGCGTTTCGCTTATATCACAGTTTGGGCCAGAGCCGCATTTGACAGCTTATGACAGCCATAGTCTAATAGATTACCCCTTTAGATTCAATATGAAACTGTTACTAAAGCAAAACAGTGATTATAATGATGCTGAGGATCACTGGCATACTGCACATCTGTGAGGCCCCTGCAAAGAACGAAATGGGGCCCCTCCCACCAGCAGTGATGTCAAGTATAAAAATTAATTTTGCACCTGCTGCAACTTACTACTGAGTCCGTGTCCCCCATTTACATAACTGATTTAACAGTAATGAATGTGGTGAATTATCATCATTGCATTGATGCATTTGATGTTATTATTGAATAATTATTATATAAAAAGTGCCACTGTTCTGATTTGATTGTTATTTTAGCATATTAGCATGTTATTTCAGCATAATAGCATATTTTATTTAACAGTAAGCTCAATAAAATTCATGTAGACCAGAGGTGGCTAACGTTGGTCCTGGAGAGCCACAGTCCTGTGTAGACCAGAGGTGGCTAACGTTGGGCCTGGAGAGCCACAGTCCTGCAGAGTTCAGCTCCAACCCGAATAAAAACTCACCTGCCTGTAGCTTCCTAGTAACCCTTCAGACCTTGATTAGCTTGTTCAGGTGTGTTTGATTAGGGTTGGAGCTGAAGTCTGCAGGACTGTGGCTCTCCAGGACAGACGTCGGCCACCCCTGGTCTATATCTATATATGTTTACACATGTGTATAGACATATGAGTGTCTTATACCTGCTCGAAGCAAAATGACCTGATCATCCAGAGGCAGATCGGAGAAATTAGGTATTCTCTTGGCCCACTCCACCAGAGTAAACAGTTGCTTGTCAGCTGCATGGCAGATATTAGTGACTGGGTCATTTGTCTGAGAGACCAGATGAAAAAAAGGACAGAGAAAGAATGAGAGAGAGTATTTGAGTTGTTACTTTATCAAAGAATGCTAAAGTCAGCATGTATGTACTGTGCAAATGGTATATGAATAAATATAAATGTCTTTGTCTTACTGAGTTGCCTGGACTGTTCTCTGTGTATGTCTCAGTCTTAGGTTCTACTGCAAGTTCTGCATCCAGAATCCTATCCACAGGCATGTCTTCATTCAAACTGCTTGTTGATTCCACCTCATTATCACCTTTCTCCTTCCCACGCTGCCTCTCTTCCTGGACTGCTGTGGGGTCCAGCAGAGCAAGGAAATGAGTACATTATAAATCATTGTAATTAATGATTATGACATTTAAAAATGATTTAAGAAATCTCACATTTGTATAACTTTTATCTGTTATATTAGATATTGTACTTATTTTATATTTTATTTTAGATATTATAAGAGAACAAATGTACAAAATAATGTATTCAATATAATGTAAGATTATATAGAAATATAATATAATATAATATACTAATATTTATGTTATTTAGCATAATAATTAAAGCATGATATTAATATGTGTTGAAAATAAAATATCTTCTGGCCACAAAGGCTGCAAAAAGCACAAAACAAAACAAAACACCAAACTGAAACAAAACAAAACAAAAATCCAAACCGAAACAAAACACCAAAGCAAAGCAAAGCAAAACAAAACAAAACAAAACAAAAC
>NW_015548208.1:468046-471401 GCF_001515605.1 Sinocyclocheilus anshuiensis | reverse complement strand
ATTACCCCTTTTACCCCTTTAGATTCAATATGAAACTGTTACTAAAGCAAAACAGTGATTATAATGATGCCTGGCATACTTGAGTTATAGAACATACTTTTACAGTCACAAAGCAGGTACTTATTTCAAAGTACTTACTGAGAGACAGTGGCGTACCACACATCTGTGAGCCCAATTAACGAGATGGGGCCCCTCCCACCAGCAGTAATGACATGTATGAAAATTTATTTTGCACCTGCTGCAACATACTACTGAGTCCGTCTCCCCCATTTACATTACTGATTTAACAGTGTGAATTATGAATTATCATCATTGCATTGATGCATTTGATGTTATTATTGAATAATTATTATATAAAAATGTTCTGATTACAGTGATTTTGATATCGCTTTTTAGTCAGATTCCCTGCAGGAATTAATATTTAGTCTATGAACGTGCCCGCTGCTTTTTAGTAACCCTTAGACCTTGATTAGCTTGCTCAGGTGTGTTTGATTAGGGTTGGAGCTGAAGTCTGCAGGACTGTGGCTCTCCAGGACCGACGTTGGTCACCCCTGATGTAGACTAATGGCCAGAACATGTCTCAGTTCAAACACTGGCCTACATAAGCATCGCTAATTGTAGAAAATAAATTATACAAGCATTCATGTCTTGCAGTAAGAAAACGAACAGTAAAAATTAGGAAACACATATATTAAAGGAACAACTTTATACTTTAGGATATACAGTAAAACTAACTTTTTGCCACACCTGCCAATGGCCGGTGACATGATAAAATTTACTGGCCCAAAAATTTTTTTACCGGCCATCAGACTCTTTTTGCAAAAACAGGCAGTTATTACTACTACAATAACTAAACATATTTACAATGTTTTTAATTTGTCCTGCTGGAGCATTTTCCCTCAATTTTCCCTATTAATTATAGCCATTCAACATTACAGTATCATTGAAAGCCATTATTTTTTAACATTTAATAGGCTCTGAAATATATAACAACTTTTAATTTAAGTGATTTTAAAACAATCTTCACATAAACTGTATTATATATGCATAAACTATACATATTAATCTTTATTCAAGCTATACAATTTAATTTAACAGTCCAAGGACTTTTCTTTTTCTTTTGTTCTTTGATATACATCAATGACAGACATCAACAGGTTTCACTTTAAAATCAGTGCTGTCTCTTTAAAACCTGATGCATATGACGCGGATCTGACAAACATCCGATTTTCTCCCAACTCGGTCATTTATAAGGTAACTCGCCAAAACCGCGCATTTTGACATAATTGTGTGTGTTGAAGTGTGTTGAAGTGCTACTGGTGAGGTGTCTGAAGCGGCTCAGCGTATGTGTACATCCGAACGCGCAGCCTTTCAAACTATATTTCACTGCACCGTTTAGGCGGCGTAACCCCAGGCATGTGTTGCCGCATTCTCAGGTTATGAAGAATAAAGAAGGGAAAAGTTAATCTTCCGAAATGAAGCAGCAAAATCTTCTCAGGTAAAAGTTATTAGACCCATGTCTCCGGGCAAGCTGGCCATCAGCTCTGACCTTATCAGTCCGTTTGTATCCTATTATTTGATTCGCTCTTGTCGCTTATGACAGAACAGCTAATCACGATGATCTGGTCTTCGGAAAATATAATTTTATTTGCTTATGTCAGAAACAGCGAATCTCTTTAAAAACTCTGTTGTTTTCACATCATTGCATTGTTATAATTCGTAAAAGTTGTACCCGCCAACTGGACTCGCCAACGTTGACTGATACTCGCATTTGGCGAGTGTTAATTTTAGGCCCTGAGTACATGCATTTTGGGAAAATGAATTTTCTATACATCTTAACATACCGACTTTTGACGTTTAACTTATTTATTCTTTTTATCAACTGACTACTACAAGAAAAAAACAAAACAAGCAAAAACTCTACCAAATCCTTTGCACTCTCCGAGCGTTTTGGTGCACTAAGTCTTTAACTGCAGCTTTAATGTTGATGTTGCGAGCACGGGCATTCTGAATACTCAATAGTCAGGAAAGCTAAACTGGACAGTCTTTCTTGTAACATTGTGCTCCAGTGAAATGTCTTGATCACTTTCAATTTCGAGAATGAACGCCAGCAAATGCATGACAAATCATGGTAACGCTAATGGTAAGACTTTCTAAAAATCCTTATGGGAGAAATGAATGGGAAAAATACTTCCGGAACCAACAATGCTAAAAAAGAGGGCGGGAACTGATGCACTCTATACTTCATAAAGATTTTACCCAATCACAGGACAGGGTATTTACATTTAAGTCTTTAAAGTGACACACCCATTTAAAAGTGTTCAAATCAAACGGCTAAAATCAGAATACAAAATGACCTTTAATTTCTAAATTATGACAGTTTTTGATGTAGATATTCTACTAATGTTATAACTGCACCTCTTGAAACAATTTAAAACTTTAAAGAATGCAGTTTGTGACCCTTTTAATTGCATCCAAATGCATCGATTTCTTCAGGTAAACAACAGCAGGATTCACAAGCTTAAATAAGGTTCAGTTAATGAGGTGTTTAGGGCTGTTTTCACACATTGTCTGGTACAGTTCCATTGATTTCAAAAACTAAAGTTTGTGTTCATTGGATAATCAATATCAGTTGTATACTGATATATATGGTTTACTCTTCAATTAGATTTATGTCTCTTGGGATGATTTTTGAAGAAACCTAGTCTTTGAATAAAATAAATAAAACTTTTCCCTTATTTTTAAGACTGTTCCCCAGAATTTCATTTTGAGCTTGTCTCACCTAGACTTAAACACTTTTTTAATGTAAATTGATTAGAGGGGAGGTTATGTTCTATTGTCATATTCTACTTTTTCTAAGAATTTGAGTACCTGTATGTATATGCTCAAAACTACTATCATCACACCAAACATTTTAGAGAACAATTGATGTTACCCAAAAAATGCTGATTTGGGTCCAAAGGAAACAACAGATAAAATTTCATTGCCCTTCAAACACAATCAGAAATTCACATCATCACATTACCCAAATAAGCATAAATATGAGATCTTTATTACAGGACACATGGACATGTGATAAATGCTTTAACAAAGATGAAACATAGTTTGAGAAAGTTTTATTTTTTCAAGTGTTCAAATAGTAAATAGTTCCCCTAAAATATATATTATATAAAACCGATGCTTTAATGAGTTATTAATGTGTATGTAGTAAGTGTACTGTAACACACACACTCTCTCTCTCTCTCTCTCTCTCTCTCTCTCTCTCTCTCTCTCTCTCTCTCTCTCTCTCTCTCTCTCTCTCTCTCTCTCTCTCTCTCTCTCTCTCTCTCTCTCTCTCTCTCTCTCTCTCTCTCTC
>NW_015548208.1:463271-467723 GCF_001515605.1 Sinocyclocheilus anshuiensis | reverse complement strand
GTACGTTTGGTGTTGATTTTTACGCCACATTTACTTTCAGTGTACCTTGATTTGATAAGGTCATAGGTTTTACCTCCTATGCCACTTTCAATAAGTTTGTAGAATAGTCCTTGGTGCCAAATTGAGTCAAAAGCTTTTTTAAAGTCAATAAAGCATGCATATATTTTACCTTTATCTTGGTTAACATGTTTTTCAGTTAGAGTATGTAATGTATAGATGTGATCAGATGTACGGTCATTTGGTAAAAATCCGATTTGGCTTCTGTTCAGTACATTGCGTGTGGTGATGAAGTCTAATAGTCGAGCATTTATTATGCTACAGAATAACTTTCCCAGGTTGCTGCTCACACAGATGCCTCTGTAGTTGTTAGGATCAAATTTTTCTCCGTTTTTAAAGATTGGTGTTATCGAGCCTTGATTCCAGATGTCAGGGAAGTAACCTACACTCAGAAGCACATTGAATAGTTTTAGAATGGCCAATTGGAATTTACTGCTTGTGTGTTTTATCATTTCGTTTAATATCCCATCAGGTCCAGATGCTTTTTTGAGTTGGAGGTTTCTGATTTTTTCTTTAAGTTCTTTATCAGTTATTGGGAAATCTAATGGGTTTTGGTTATCTTTGATTGCTAATTCTAGTTTTTCCAGTTGGTTGATTGTTTGATTTTGCTTACAGTTTGTGTCTGTTTGTACTTTATTAAACAATGTTTGGAAATGACTTTCCCATATTTCTCCATTTTGTATTGCCAATTCTTCATTTTCAGTTTTTTTCAGATTGTTCCAATTTTCCCAAAATTGGTTAGTGTTCACTGACTTCTCAATTATTGTCAGTTGTTTTTGGGTGTATTGTGCTTTTTTGGTTCTGAGTGTATGTTTGTATTGTTTTAGTGTTTCACTGTAAAGAAGGCAGGTCTCTGCATTATTTGGATCCTTGTGTTTCTGATTTGACAATGTTCTCAGTTTTTTGCGAATAGTTTGGCAGTCTTGATCAAACCAATTTTTGTCATTTTTGGGTATTAGATTTTTTCCATTTTTTGTTTTCAATTTGGATTGTTTTACTGATTTGGTGTCTGCCCTGCTCCATGTCTCCTGTAGAATTATAATATCCATCTCTTTGATGCTCTTCTGGAATTCTGTGTTTGAACTCTTTAGTCCAAAGGCTGTTGAATTCAAGCCTTGAATATTCCACATTGATATTGACAGAGTCATTTTAAGTGTGTGTGTGTAGGTATTACTCTTGTACATTATTTGACCAGTTTGGAGCAGATGATGTTGAGCAGGTGTCTTATATGATTGAGTTCTGCGGCTGCAGGGTTTTGTGGCTGTTGGACTGCTGCGGCGTAGCTCTGTGATGGTGCTCCAGGGGTCGAGTCCTGTCTGCTTCTTGGAGGAGGGGGGACGTTTCTTTGTGGCTGGGAGCTGCTCTTGCTGTGTAGATTTTTGTCTCCTGTTTTACCAAATGCTGTGCTTTTCAGCACTCTTGCGAAAAGTTGTACTCCTTTCTTGTTGAGGTGTATGTAGTCATACATATGATGGGGCCGAATGTCTTTATGGTAAGCCAGGTGAACATTTGGAATGAGTGCACAGGCTCTGGAGAGTTCTGCATTGTTTCCATGGATCACCTGAAGAGGCACATCACTCCGTGGCAGTAACGTGGACAGAGTTATTTTAGCTTCTGGGAAGCGTTCTGAGGCTCTGAGGGCCACCTCTCTGAGCACAGGAGCCACGTTACCCTTCGCTGCTCGTAAGTCGTTGGTCCCTGTGTGGATTATGATGTGCTTGTAAGTTTCATTCAGATTTTTATCAGATAAGATCTGAAGAGCCTTGCTGGTATTTGGGCACCACATTTTCTGTGCTTTCATTTTTGGAAACAAGAGTTTCTCATTTATATATTTTCCGTTGGAGTCGATGAGAATAAGAGCTTCTGTTTGGGTGGGGTTGTGTGGAGCAGTGCGGTGGGCTTTGGTCTGTGGATCTGATGAAGAGCGAGGCTCATCCGCTGCAGGTGATTGCTGATTGTCAGTGGGGGTCTCTAGACAGGTCAGGTGTTTAGCGTGAGATGCTTTGGATGATGAAACGTGAAGAAGTTGTTCCTTCATATTATTTATAAGTTCATCCTTCTTTCGAAGTTCTGATTTCAACACAGACAGTTCTTCTTGCATTTCTGTTTTAATTTCTGTTTTCTGTCTTCTGAAAGTTGATTTGAATTCCTTCAGCTCTTATCTAGCTTGGTGAAGTTCCTTTGACATCTGTTCTTTGTTTCTCTATGTCTTTATGGTAAGCCAGGTGAACATTTGGAATGAGTGCACAGCTTCTGGAGAGTTCTGCATTGTTTCCATGGATCACGTGAAGAGGCACATCACTCCGTGGCAGTAACGTGGACAGAGTTATTTTAGCTTCTGGGAAGCGTTCTGAGGCTCTGAGGGCCACCTCTCTGAGCACAGGTGCCA
Organism: Sinocyclocheilus anshuiensis; assembly: GCF_001515605.1. Classification (NCBI taxonomy): domain Eukaryota; kingdom Metazoa; phylum Chordata; class Actinopteri; order Cypriniformes; family Cyprinidae; genus Sinocyclocheilus; species Sinocyclocheilus anshuiensis. The sequence goes on along the minus strand of NW_015548208.1, from coordinate 465,277 downwards.
CGTTACCCTTCGCTGCTCGTAAGTCGTTGGTCCCTGTGTGGATTATGATGTGCTTGTAAGTTTCATTCAGATTTTTATCAGATAAGATCTGAAGAGCCTTGCTGGTATTTGGGCACCACATTTTCTGTGCTTTCATTTTTGGAAACAAGAGTTTCTCGTTTATGTATTTTCCGTTGGAGTCGATGAGAATAAGAGCTTCTGTTTGGGTGGGGTTGTGTGGAGCAGTGCGGTGGGCTTTGGTCTGTGGATCTGATGAAGAGCGAGGCTCATCCGCTGCAGGGGATTGCTGATTGTCAGTGGGGGTCTCTAGACAGCTCAGGTGTTTAGCGTGAGATGCTTTGGACGATGAAACGTGAAGAAGTTGTTCCTTCATATTATTTATAAGTTCATCCTTCTTTCGAAGTTCTGATTTCAACACAGACAGTTCTTCCTGCATTTCTGTTTTAATTTCTGTTATCTGTCTTCTGAAAGTTGATTTGAATTCCTTCAGCTCTTCTCTAGCTTGGTGAAGCTCCTTTGACATCTGTTCTTTGTTTCTCTGCAGGTATTCAGTCTCTTGTTTTAAATTCATCATGTCCTTTTTAAGCTGCTCCAAGTCGCTGTTGTCTTTTAGCTGGGACATTATTAATTCTTTTAGTTCCACCATATCAATTTCCAGGAGTGAAAATTTCTCTTTCATTTTTGACATGGGAGATTGAATTAAGGCTGTTGCAGTTGTTGTCTTCTTTTGGATGTCTTTTACAGGAGAAGAGTTTGTATTTGTATCTTTATGATCCTGCATGAAACTTGTATTAAGATGTGCCTGCTGTTTAATTTGTATAAAGGCAACTGTAAATGCTTGGAGGGCAGGCTCCGAGCCTTGGATCATGACAGTGCCGTTGTGGTATAAGTTCAGAGATAAAATTCTTGATTCCTCATTTCCTTCAGCATCTTCAAATACCAGGATCTGTCTGCCTTTACAGATGCCTCTTTTTGTGGTGAAGGTGAAGTGTTGGCCATAAGGAGCTGTTTTCAGTGTAAAAGAACAGGTTGGACATTGAACTGTGGTCATAGTCAGCAAACAGTGCTTCAGGATTGTCCTTGATCTGTTTCTGCCTGTGGAGCGGTTTAGAATGCTCAGAGCTCTTCTGAGGGTACAAAAAGGGGTGGGGCTTGCATGCTGCAGTGGCCATCGCTGGCTTTAGAATGTAAACAAACAACTGAAAAAAACTGTCTCTTTGTTTGTTTTTGAGAGTTCCTCTGTGAACTATATACAGTATAGATATTGATCAAAATATCCACAATATTAAAATATTGATCAAAACCAGTGCATAGACTGTAAAAACAAGACCAAAACGACCATCCTCATTGACACTGCTGTATGAAAAAACATCCAAAATATTCTTCCTGAAGTAAATATTGCTGATTGTTTCAAAAGTGCCTTCCTTACTTTCTGGGTCTCTTCCTTATTCGTTGATGGTTGATGTTTGATATCCTCCTTTGTTTCTCTGAGGTTTTAGTCCGTGGATAAATTCATACAGGCCTTGGTCTGAAGAGAGGTCTTCTCTCTGTGACAGTTGTGTGGTCCTTTGGGTTGCTCTCAACGAGTTGTCTTCTGCTGTTTTTCTTGGTTGATTTAAACTCTTCTTGCGTGTGTATGTATGTGTACACACACACACACACATACTGTTAAAGTACACTTACTGTACTAACAACTCTTTATACTATTTATAACTCATTAAAGCATCAGTTTTCTCGCCATATAAAGCATACATAAACATTACATCTCACTTTTTATAATTGACTACAGCGCAGCCCACGTGAGCTGTCACTTCATCTACTAATATTAACTATATGGCTCCGCGTTATCGTCTGGGCAGAACTATTGTTCCAGCCACCAAAGACAGATTCACAAATAACCTGCCTGATTTATCTCAACTGCTCTGTGTTCCCATAAGTACACATGAACTAGACGAAATGACTAGCAACATGGGCACTATCTTCTCTAATACATTAGAAGCTGTTGC
>NW_015548208.1:459591-463140 GCF_001515605.1 Sinocyclocheilus anshuiensis | reverse complement strand
TTTACTATTGTCATTTTGCATTATTGACACACTATTTTCCTAATTAATGCTGTTCAGTTGCTTTGACACAATCTGTATTGTTAAAAGCGCTATATAAATAAAGGTGACTTGACTTGAGTTGACTTCATATTAGATAGGTTTTCCACTAAAGTAACCTAAAATTCTTCTACTTATTTTATTTTATTATATTTTTTACATTCAATATGTTAAAAATATCCAATATATCTGAATACAGCATGAACAGCATATTTGACACTATTGCTTCTCTGAAAGTCTTCCTCAAGCTCAACTAGTGCCAACAAAGCCAAGCTTATTGCTTCTCTGAAAGTCTTCCTCAAGCTCAACTAGTGCCAACAAATCCAAGCTTATTGGTTCATTTACCAGGAAACACATGCACTGATAAAATACTTCAATGTGTTGTAAATAGCTTTGGATAAAATCATTTGCCAATGTATAAAGTGCACTAAATGAAAATTTCAATTAAAAAACAGACTTTTGTTTAATTGTTGTAGAATTACAAAAAAAAACAAAAAAAAAAAAAAAACTTTTAAACTCAAATCCAAACCAGATTTTAGTTTTATCTGAAATCCGATGAAAGTTGAAAGTCTCAGTTTGAAGATGCAAATGAGGTTTCAAGCACTTTTTTTACCATTTGGCACACAATAACATAATGCAAAGTGCACAATATTGTCAGAAAATTTTCACAAATTTTCCCTCATATAGCAGACTATGCGAGTCTTTTTTGTTGAGTTTTTTCATACATGCATAAATATGTCAAATGCTGATAATGGACATGAACATAGATCATTGTTTCTCATGCATGTGAGAATATTTGACATCATTTCTATAGCAACCAATGTATGCATGATATCAACAATACTGTGTAAACAAACAGATCTGATTTCATCACGTACAAAATGACTGTAAAAGTTGTCTGATTTTAACTGCCTCCAGTGTTCATTTCAACTTGAAACTGCAGCGATTCGTATGTGTAGGTAAGCTTTTTGAGCTTTGCAGAAATTTAGACAGAGGCACATATTTCCATTAGAGTGTTTTCAATACATGCCATCAATCCGGAAGTCGGCCATAAACAACGTAAACAATGCCAGTGAACCGAACAGATCTTTCAGATTTTGCTGATTATTGCTGATGAAAATGGTGAATTATTGTGTCATGTTTTGGGCTGTAGACCGGGAAGACCATATGGAGTACTATAAACTGCCAAAGTTATAACAAATCAAGGAGAAGAGTGCAGCAAAACTGAGGAAAGATGTGAAAGTCGTGACATTTGCCAAGTATGGTAACCCATACTCGGAATTTGTGCTCTGCATTTAATCCACCCAAGTGCACACACACACACAGTAGTGAACACACACACCCGGAGCAGTGGGCAGCCATTTGCTCCAACGCCCAGAGCAAAGAGAGTGCTTTACATTCACTTCCCCACCTACTACTCCTATACTGAAACTCAAACCTGCGACCTTTGGATTACAAGTCCGACTCTCTAACAATTAGGCCACAACTGCCTATTTAGTTAATGGTGCTATATTTATTATTATTGTATTCTAGGAGCCAAAGGAGCCAGCTCGTACAGATCTTTACCACCTATTAACTTTAGTTTGTCAAAATATTGCGCCCTTTCCTGCTTATTAAGTCCTTCTCTGTATGATTTAGCAGCTTCCACACGTTTTTTCCGTGGTTTAGACATCATAAATTAGTAGAACAATGTCTCCAGTAGTACATTAACTGTGCAATCCATGCTGTTTACATCCGAGTATCTCCAATACGGCCACGCATGCTCTATGAATCTGCAAGCGAAATAGAGATTTCTGACTGCAGGAGAAAACAATCATTTTGAGAAAATGGCCTTGAAATCTACAGATGAAATCTAAGAATTGAAATCTACAGATGCAAATAGATAAAGTGCAATATAAGCAACACAAAAGTGTATTTTGGTTGTTTTCTTTCCACTAGTTTGAAACAACACTTTTTGAAAAGCCAAATAGCCCCAAATCTCAAAATTGACCGATGCTTGAAAAAACAGTGCTTGCATCCATTGCCAGGTTTGAACCAGTAAACCTTCTGGCCCCCGGACTTCAACCAAACGCCACTCTATTACTGTAGGATGACTTCTAGAGAACAAAATCCAAGATGGGAAATAAATCAATCATGCCAGATCTGAAGGACATAACATTTTTACAAAGTGAAATGCCTTTAGAAGCATCTTTTGTGTTGAGGATTTGCAAAACATATGATTACTACAAAAGCTCTTGAGTCACTGCAGCTGTGTGCGTTCATGCCCAACACAAATCATCAAACGTGCTCTTAATGGCCTGTTGTCCGTCAGATTGTTGAAGCAACTGGAAAGATTCAGTCAAAGTCCCTCCACTCCAAACCAAATTACAAATAGCTCTGATAAACCTTAAAGTATTTAAAGAGACAAGATAATGAATCGTTCTTTACCTGCATTTCACAACACTTCAATCACTGTCACACATGCACAGTGTGACGGTATTAATACAGACCTGGGAAAGTTCTCCAAAAGAGCGCCGACTGTCGTCCTATTCAGCTGAAGCAAATCTTGATTAAATTAGCCTGAATAGGTGCACGCCGCCATGAAAGAATGACAATTCAGTTCCCGGTCCTTTATTTAAAGGAATATCGGTGGTGTCGTTACAGATTGGATTCCTCAAGGTGCCGCGTTTGCACAGAGCTTGAGGGAATTTCGCCACTCAAATGTAATCATCCAGAAGCACATTTAATTGCCCCCTACACAAGTGAATTAAAGCCGAGATGCGTACACACAAAGAGGAATATGATAAGGGAGAAAATGGGGGAAAAAATTAACTAAGGAAAATTTTTAATGAGATGACTGTCCAAATAATTCATTTAATAAACTATTATCAGAACGCACAGTCCTGTAAAATGACAAGACAATTATGGCTGCGGACCTTCTTTTAGCAATTTCTTAAAGGAGACAAATTATGCCCCTTTTTACAATATGTAATATAAGTGGTTTTCTGAGTGCACACATCTGAAGCACACGGACAGAAAGCGGCTGTCACAGCATGTGAGCACTAAATTAAGTTATCATTCACACACAAGTTTACGTTAAAAACACACACAAGTTACAAAAACAGTCGGTTATGTCTGTGAAGGTAAGCTGCTGGGAAATAAATCAAATGTTTATTTTAGATCTTTGTGGCAGCAGCAATATACAGTAAATAAATAAATAAATCCACTGCTCTCTTGTCTCCTCTGAGGCTGGGACTCTAAATAGTGTTCTGTGCTCGTCTATGCAGCCAAGACAGAACAGTTAGCATGTTTTGCTCAAACTTTCGCCATGGCATTAGAACTGGTACACCATTGTCGCTTGCGAAATCAAAATGACGGCGGCGTGGGTTGAAACTTACAGATTAATGGGCGGTAATATTATAATAAGATCCCTTTGCCACATCACCAAGGGAGCGAAATCAGACATGCTCGTTTTCTCAGACGCTTGCAGAAAAAGGCTTCCCAAAACAAAGTTACTGGGTTAATCTTTTTCAC
>NW_015548208.1:458644-459064 GCF_001515605.1 Sinocyclocheilus anshuiensis | reverse complement strand
GTCAGAAGCGCCAGACTGTCCTTGCAAAGTTGGAACTGCCCCACTTTATAGAAACAGCCTTTGTGCACAGACCCATTGTATGCTACTCTGCAGGTTCAGGAAACAGTCTTCCATAAAATGCGTCACACAGCGTAACACACCGCGGGCTTGAGTGAGCGGAGGTCGGCGGCCTTGAGAACGGCGTGGCCAGTGGATTCGACGAAGGAGCGGCCGGCAGGCGTGTGGCAACCACATGTGATGACCCCGGGCTGGACTCCGCTTCGTCTACGGTGGAAGCCGATCCGGCGATCCACAGCGCAAAGTTGATGTATTTCCTCAGCGACCAGCATGGATCAGTTCTAGGCATGACGAAGCGGACATCGTCCTCTTTTGGAAGGCCAAACAAAGTAGTTTCGCTTTCACAACGAAACACACAGCGCC
>NW_015548208.1:457896-458089 GCF_001515605.1 Sinocyclocheilus anshuiensis | reverse complement strand
AGTTACGCCTTCTTTCTTTGCGTGAACATTTGGCCGGTGTTATGCAAATCTTCCCACACAGTGACGCAGACATGTGGGGGCTGTTTAAACGAGCCATTTTAGGAGGGCGTGGACAAGTCTTAACCTTTATAAAGAATATCTCTTTGGATTTGAGACTTTAGTCTTTGCAACTTTACAGATCTTCTTTATGCAC
>NW_015548208.1:457121-457766 GCF_001515605.1 Sinocyclocheilus anshuiensis | reverse complement strand
AGATCTTCTTTATGCACCAAGAGCTTGTAACACTCCAAAGAGAAAGGAAAAATTGAAATCGCATCATATGACCCCGAAAAGACTTTTTAAGCACTTTTTAAATACTTTTTTTCCCCAAAAGTTTTCATACCCCATTGACAGATATTTGTTAGTTTTAAGAAAAAACGTAATAAACTTTTGCTTCAACCCATATTTATTATTTGACCAAACAGTGGAAAAAAAGTTGTTCCCTTTCAGTCGGTCACTACGGGTCACGTCGTGACCGACGAATTGGGATCTCGCTTCGAGAGACCAATCTACTTCGAGTGTAAACTAAACAAACCAATGGACATGGGCATGCAATGAAAATAATCTCAGTTAAACTGTAGACCTAAGCTAACACACAGCTGTATATAGGCCTACATACAGAACTACAGAGTAGAGAAGATATTAGCCTACACCACTTAGGCCTATTAAAGTATTATTTAAAAAAAAACTGACCTGAACCAATAGGTAGTCCTACAGAATGTAGGCTAGATATAGGCAGCAGTAATTTATAATCTAATATAATGCACGCAAATTTGTTATTTACAGAACTGAGCGGGAATTGGTTTACGGCGAGCGTGAGCGGAATATTAACGGAGCGCTTGCTTGGGCGGTTAGAGT
>NW_015548208.1:452921-456358 GCF_001515605.1 Sinocyclocheilus anshuiensis | reverse complement strand
CAGCGGCAGCTGGATGCAATAATTGCATGCCAATGTGCATTGGCTCGTTTAGTTTACACTCGAAGTAGATTGGTCTATCGAAGCGATATCCCAAGTCGTCGGTCACGACGTGACGTCTCAGTTCCCTCCTTCAGGGAACGAGGGTTACCATACGTAACCGAGACGTTTCTTGGACCCTAAAGCACTAAAGTGCATAATTTTGTCCAATGTTAAAATGCTTTTTTCTATTCAGCTTAAATTGCAGAGTCAACTGTAGGTAAGATATTCATAACCGGATTCTTTCAGCAGCAACACTATTTCAAACAACTGCGTGAGTCTGGGGCTGGATTCTGTGCTCTTTGATCAATTGCATAGGTGTGACTGGGAAACCTGTTTGAAAACAATCATTATTTTTTAAATTCTATTTGGTGCCACATAAATTATGATTATTTTATCACTTTTAAAATCAAACACTGAAATGAATAAATTATATATTTTATTATTTCCAAAAATATGCAAATATATTGATATGTCTTGAGCTGAAAATTAGTGACAATTATAATTTTTTTAATAACTCTTGAATTTCAATGATTTTAGCCATTAACTAACACATTGTGTTCACACTCACTGCAAGTGAACATTAGGTATTTTTTATTTGAGCATGTACAGTTTTGGTTTATCGTTTCTTTAAGGATGAGGACATGCCACACAATCTTGTTTGCATCTAATTTGACAAGCTTCTGAACATGGCAGATAAATTTGCAACAAAAGCTGATAAACTAGAAAACGCATTACAATAATGTAATGTCTCATTTGTTTGGGTTTTGTCTTTGCACTCAGAGATGCAGACATTCACATGCTGTTGAACGTTGGGTTGTTCAGCATTGTCTTTTTTTACTAAACATTCAGATTTTCTATTTTCTTTTTAAACAAATTAATTAGTTAATGCCTAAGCTAACATGATCTAACAGTGAGCAATATAATTTTTACATTGTAAAAATGTTTTCTCCTTTAATTTAATTGAGCAAAATCATTTAACTAATTTTAACTTCTTTTTTTAAGTTGTACAAGATTCAGCTAGATTTTTAAAGGCAATTTAATATAATTCAAGTTGAAATGACATGTACTGCCATTTGATTATACTAAAATGTAAGGCAATTAAAGTAGGTGGACATTTTTTTTTCTTATGCAGTTTTTTCCCAGCTGTCCTCAACATTTTTGGGTCGTGACTCACCAGTTAACCCCCTACTCAACAGCATATAGTGATGAATAATTCACAATGGTGAAATGTCATCCCAGACGGCACATGCACTGTCTTTCTCTTTCTCAGAGATGTAGACGTTCACATGCTGTTAAACATTACACATTATCTTTTCATCTGAGCTGAATCAGATTTTTTCAAAGAGTTCTTTAGTTCAAAAGCCCATCTGTGATGGTACAAAATGCCACGTCAGATAATTAATCCGACAAGCTGTACAATGCAAGAAACAGCAGCTTAATCAACCTCTTAAAACAAACGTACAACAACTGTTGGTTTTTGAACAATCAAACATGTTCGTGTGAACATATGCTAAAGAGACAGAGGAAATCAGAGTTAGGAAACAGATCAGGAAATAACACAATCATACAAGATTTTAACATATGGACAAAACCATCTGCAATTTGATGAAAACGGTGACAGGAACAGGAAGCCCCTGACGTACAACGGCTCGGATCTGGAAGTAAGGCTGATGAAAATGTATGTCTCATCCCAGGACTTCCCCAACGCTCGGCCCTGTATCTAATGGCACTGTCAAGGCAAAACAGGAAAAACACAAGACTGGAGATCAGGGTTCGGACGACCGAGACAAATGACAGAGGTTAGGAGTTACGCGGAGCATCTTTCATCGTGTCCTTCCCAGCATCTGAGTTCTTGGCGAAAGGAGAGATGAGAAAGAGAAGAAAAATTGAAGGTATTGTAGGGCGCTCGCGCCATGCATTAGAGAGGAAAGCAATATGCACTTTTACATTTGATGAATGACTCTGCTGGGATATCTAATCCTCTTCCTCCATCACCTCGCTGGAAAAAAAAAAGATTAGCGCAGGCTTATTTTAGAATTCAACTCCCTTAGTCAACATCTATTTTATCCATGCAAACAAGATGGGAATTAAAAGTACATTCATTGAAATATTGCATTATTGGATTCGTAATGAAGCGATATTCATTCACATTTGCTAGACAGTGAGCTGGTGCAAAGATACACTGACTTTTATATTTAATGGCATGAAAAGGCCTCAATTTAATTCCGCTTCTCATACCAGCAGCTAATAGAAATCTGGGACTTTAGTTTAAAAACATGGAGAGCAGTGCTAGCGAAGCTATTCTGAACTACAGTTTATGCAAAAATCAGTTAAACTCCATTTAATTTACTCATTTAAAACAGGTGTTAGTTGCATAACAAGGTGATAACAAAAAGCAGCATGAGGAAAAACAGCAAAGTAGCATTTTGTCACAGCAGTAAATAACCTTATTGCTGAGGTAGTCACGCCACGGAAAACACTGTAAAAAACTATTATCATAATTTTAACAGTAAAAGACAACACATTCCACAGTAAAAACCTGTTAAATGGTTAAAAGCGGTAATAAATCTAACAGGACGATTCATGTGATTTCACAATAAAATACGGTTAAATGTACAGGTTTTGGAAGTGAAAAAAAAAAGGCTCACATTTGATGTTTTTCAGTGTATTTCTTAACAGTTATGTACATTAAGGTTTTATGTTACATCTAATGTTGTTAAATTAATGTTAATTGAATTATTTTAGTGTAATTACCTTGATGGTGCTTCATATTTGTGTGTATTACACTGTACACGTTCTATATATTAGTTTTTAATTGTAAATTTAAGTTCAATCCGTAAAACCTAAAATGTTGGTACCATTTTATAGTAAAATTCTGACAACTACAGCTGTTTTTTTTTATTTATTTATTTATTTATTTTACAGTGTATCATTGCAACCAACCAACTCCAACACTATAGTAAAATACTGTAAATCACTTAATACAGTTGATGTTTCATAATTATTCGATGTGTCTCTTCTCCATTTGGTGCTAACATCATACTAACATCTCATTCTTCATGCATTTCAACTAAACTTGATTCCTACAAGCACTGTAAACCTTTAACATGTGCAGTCATCACCTAAAATGTGACCCTGGACCACAAAACCAGTCATAAGGGTAAATAAGCTTTCCATTGATGTATGGTTTGTTAGGATAGGACAATATTTGGCCAAGATACCGAGAACTATTTGAAAATCTGGAATCTGAGGGTGCAAAAAAATAAAAATACTGAGAAAATCGCCTTTAAAGTTGTCCAAATGAAGTTCTTAGCAAGGCATATTACTAATCAAAAAATAAGTTTTGATATATTTATGGCAGGAAATTTACCAAATATCTTCATGGAACATGATCTTTA
>NW_015548208.1:449988-451075 GCF_001515605.1 Sinocyclocheilus anshuiensis | reverse complement strand
ACCATATCGCCATATGCATTGGCAGTAGCAAGTTCCTGTACTTGCTTGCAGCAGCAGCAATAATCTACAAATACAGAAATAGTCAACAGCAGAAGCAATTCAGCAGCAACAGCAGCATAGCAGATCTATTCCGCCAAGACCAAATACATTAACATCGTCATATCCATTACCATGGCCACTTTGGGCTAACAGCTACATTAGCCAGTGCTTACCGTGCCATATCTTTGCCAAAACTGGCCTAGATATTGTTTAGGATAACTGGGTCACATTTGTGGCATCATATGTGGGCCACTTTAGGCTCACAGCCACATTAGCCAGTGCTTACTGTGCCATATCTTTGCCAAAACTGGCCCAGATACGTTTGAGGATAACTGGGCCACATTTGTGACATCATATGCGGGCCACTTTAGGCTCACAGCCACATTAGCCAGTGCTTACCATGCCATATCTTTCCCAAAATTGGCCCAGATACGGTTTTAATAACTGGGTCACATCTGTGGCATCATATCTGGGCCACTTTAGGCTCACCGCTACATTAGCCAGTGCTCACTGTGCCATATGTTTGCCAAAACTGGCCCCGATACGCTTTAGGATAACTGGGCCACATTTGTGGCATCATATGTGGGCTACTTTAGGCTCACGGCTACATTAGCCAATTCTCACTGTGCCATATCTTTGCCAAAACTGGCCAAGATACGTTTTAATGTACCGGAGCCACATTTGCTGAAACATATGTGGACCACATTTGGTTTACAGACAAATGTTTCACATGCTGAGAATGCTAACCTAACATATAAGTATATAAACCATAAATGTTTAAGAATCACTTATTAGGCTACCTCTGGGCGATTCATGATCAGGTAGATCTTGAACCATACGCTCACGCCAGAAAACTACTAAAATTGGCCAAAATGCTTCGTTTGACTTTTCGGAGATCATCTACACTTCCCTGTGGATTACCTCTGACCTACTTTCTCTACGATCGGAATTTCTGCGAATTGAATTTTAGAATATTGAATTTGATTCATCTTGAAAACTTGAAGCTGTATTTTTAAAAACTGGATATTTGCAGTCTAAGATTTCAGAA
>NW_015548208.1:448610-449808 GCF_001515605.1 Sinocyclocheilus anshuiensis | reverse complement strand
GTGCCATATCTTTGCCAAAACTGGCCCAGATACGTTTGAGGATAACTGGGCCACATTTGTGACATCATATGCGGGCCACTTTAGGCTCACAGCCACATTAGCCAGTGCTTACCATGCCATATCTTTCCCAAAATTGGCCCAGATACGGTTTTAATAACTGGGTCACATCTGTGGCATCATATCTGGGCCACTTTAGGCTCACAGCTACATTAGCCAGTGCTCACTGTGCTATATCGTTGCCATAACTGGCCCAGATTTGCTTTAGGATAACTGGGCCACATTTGTGGCATCATATGCGGGCCACTTTAGAGTCACAGCTACATTAGCCAGTGCTTACCATGCCATATCTTTGCCATATTATTTTTATTCGTTTTATAACAACAACAGACAAACAACATGACCCCCACCCCCCAAAAAAAAAAATGCCAGACGAATTTATAAATGACAAAAATGCCTGAATAAAATACATAAAATGAATATAGATCACGCAAGGACGGGGACAAAAAATCACCACAGAAATCATAGCCATAACAGATAAATACTATAAATAGTATAATAATCCTTAAGTTCAACTATTCTGTAAATATTGGAGGAAGGGACCCCAGAGCTTGGAAAAATTAAGAGACTTTGATTCGTTAAGCCGGTTCAGAACTATGTTAAATGCCACATAATATTCAGTTTTGTTAAATGACACTTGTCAATAATTCAAATTTACACAACACAAATTCAATTTGTTTTGTCATATTATAAGCTCCATAGAATGGTGTCATTTTGGCAGTGGTCCACAAGCAGGCCACTACACAGCCACATTTGAGCTAATAATGAACAAAATAAACCATAAATATACATTATCTGGGCCACACCTTAAGTGAGTTTTGCATCAACAATACTCAACATTGTAAAGAGAAATTTAAAAAGGTCCTCCATAAATGTTCAAATAAATTCCAGAAATATCTTCCCAGTATCTCTGGAGTTTCAGGCAAGACCAAAAAGCATGAGACAAAGTTCCCTCTGCAACTTGACATCGATCACACATAGGAGAATTTGAACTTAAATGCTTCTCACTCAGACTCTACCTACACAGTAAGTCTGTGAGTGCCATAGCTACGCTGTGTTAAAGAGCGCACAATTAAGATGGAAGGTTATATATCATAAGTCTTTAATCCAACAAGGGTAAATCCAAACACAATGTAGCACA
>NW_015548208.1:445104-448495 GCF_001515605.1 Sinocyclocheilus anshuiensis | reverse complement strand
GAAAAAGTCTGCTGAACATAATGCCGAATCTGCAAGTAACGAAAAAAATGAGAATGAGAAAGATGATATTTACTAAGAAGATGATATATTAAACAAAAACAGGAGGCAGCTTGAGGAGACTCAAAAAACTGCGTCTACTCCATTAGCCGCTCGCTAGCGCCCCCCACCCCATGCCATATCTTTGCCAAAACTGGCCCAGATACATTTGATGATAATCATTAGTCTTTAATCCAACAAGGGTAAATCCAACAAGGGTAAATCCAAACAAACACAATGTAGCACAACAACATTTAAGACATGTAGACATAAGACCAGAAAAACTCAAAGTGAACATACAGGAACTTAAGTACTCAGACCAAACACCAAACAAGGATAATTAACTAAGCACACCTGAACAAAATAATGCAATCAACACAAGGGAAATAGTGCAAAAGGAAAACAAAGTCCAAATTAACAGAAACTGTGACAGTAAGAGTACAATCATAGTGCACTTCTGTTTTTATGCTGCACAGTACACATATTAAAAAACTGCCATTAAAAGCATGTTTCAAAAAATAAATTGCTGCATATGTAGTCTTCTTAAGACTCGCATCCGGATCACCCTGCATCAGTTAACTGCGTTGCATCCCAGACAGCAGACAGTTTCGGCCCACATCAGATACATTTGAGGATAACTGGGCCACATTTGTGGCATCATATGCGGCCACTTTAGGCTCACAGCTACATTAGCCAGTTCTTACAATGCCATATCTTTCCCAAAACTGGCCCAGATACGGTTTTAATAACTGGGCCACATTTGTGGCATCATATGCGGCCACTTTAGGCTCACAGCCACATTAGCCAGTGCTTACCGTGCCATATCTTTGCCATAACTGGCCCAGATACACTTTAGGATAACTGGGCCACATTTGTGGCATCATATGCGGCCACTTTAGGCTCACAGCCACATTAGCCAGTGCTTACCGTGCCATATCTTTGCCATAACTGGCCCAGATACACTTTAGGATAACTGGGCCACATTGGTATCATTATATGTGGGCCACCTTAGGCTCACAGCCACATTAGCCAGTGCTAACTGTGCCATATCTTTGCCATAACTGGCCCAGATACACTTTAGGATAACTGGGCCACATTTGTGGCATCATATGTGGGCCACTTTAGACTCACAACCACATTAGGAGTGCTTACTGTACCATATCTTTGCCAAAACTGGCCCATATACATTTGAGAATAACTGGGCCACATTTGTGGCATCATATGTGGGCCACTTTAGGCTCACAGCTACATTAGCCAGTGCTCACTGTGCCATATCTTTGCCAAAACTGGCCCAGATACGCTTTAGGATAACTGGGCCACATTTGTGGCATCATATGCAGGCCACTTTAGACTCACAGCCACATTAGCCAGTGCTTACCATGCCATATCTTGGCCAAAACTGGCCCAGATACGTTTGAGGAGAACTGGGCCACATTTGTGGCATCATATGTGGGACACTTTAGGCTCACAGCTACATTAGCCAATGCTCACTGTGCCATATCTTTGCCAAAACTGTCCCAGATATACGTTTTAATGTACCTGGGCCACATTTGCTGAAACATATGTGGACCACATTTGGTTTACTCCCAGATTAGCCTTTGTCGATAATGCCACATTTTTGCCAAAGGTGGCCCACATTTGGTTGACACTATTTGAGCCATAATCACTGATTACCACATGGGCCACTTTAGGGTCACATTCAGATTACACATGCCATCAACACCGCACCTTTACCTACAGAGGCCCACATGTGATTTGATATATTTGGGCCATTTTTGCTGTTTTACATATGGGCCACTTCAGGCTTACATCCATTTTGTCCAGGCCATAAGAAGGCCAGCAGTGCCATATCATTGCCTTAAGTGGCCCAGATCAGCATACTATCTGGATAGGGTGTGGCTGAGAGGAAGCCAGCATGAGAGTACCAGACTGACGAGCGAGAGTGCCACGGTAGTGGTAACAACAGACGAAAAGCCGTGAGCTGAGAAGATGAGCGGTTAGGAGCGTGAGTGAGTCGAGGCATGGTGAGCACGACCGTTACGGAGGGTTGTCACGTGTTCAGCATGGGATTTCAACGGGACTGGGTAGCATATGGCTGCCCATTCATATTGTGAGTACCGTTTTAGTTTTTGATCCACCGAGGGCAGTTTTGACAGATGAAGGCCTGTGATTATTTTACATCACTTCAAGCTTATAAATAGAGACTTGACAGAAATTCACTGCCAATATCCTAGCCTATTGACACTATATTATTCCCGTATTCCCATTTTGTGTGCTGTAACACTGGCTGGGGGTGGATTGTGGTTTATTTTTTTGCACAAGAGAATAGAAGTAGTAGTTTATTATGTGTTAAGTGGGCTGGAGATACTGGCATTTGATACTGGTTTGTTTTATTTTTCTCAAGTGATGAGACGATCAGGAGCATCTGTTGCAGTGGGACTAAATCAGGACTGTTGCTGCTGGCCACATAGACTGGCCACATACATAGACTGCTTATGGACTGCACTTTTTTTCGTGACTCATTCCCTTTTCTGTGTTATTTACTGTTTTTAAAGTCATGTTTTATAGTAATAAAGTGCTTGTTGTAATGAGATCTACCTCTTGAGTGTCTGTGTTGATGTCTAGCCCTCAGTGGAGAATTTCAGCTGAATTGAGTAAAACATTGGCAAAAAAATTGAGTCCTGGGTCTCAGCAAAAAAATCCAGGTGGTGTAGTCGGCTACCGATTGGCTTTAGAAACTCCCCTTTAACAATATATTGGTGCCCCTTTGTCATATACTTTGTTTCATGTATGCTCACCAAGGCTGTATTTATTTGTTCAAAAATACAGAAACAGTAATATTGTGAAATATTATTACAATTCAAAATATATATTTTTTACTTTAATATACTTTAAAATATAATTTATTCCTGTCA
Source organism: Sinocyclocheilus anshuiensis (assembly GCF_001515605.1). Taxonomy (NCBI): domain Eukaryota; kingdom Metazoa; phylum Chordata; class Actinopteri; order Cypriniformes; family Cyprinidae; genus Sinocyclocheilus; species Sinocyclocheilus anshuiensis. The sequence continues at coordinate 445,544 of NW_015548208.1, read as the reverse complement.
TGCAAAACTGAATTTTCATCAGCCATTATTCAAGTCATCAGTGTCACATGATCCTTCAGAAATAATTCTAATACTGATTTATTATCAATGTTGAATAGTTGTGCTGCTTAACATTTTTTTTTGAACCTGTGATACTTTTTTCAGGATTCTTTGATGAATAAAAAGTTAAAAAGAACAGCATTTATTCAAAACAGAAATATTTTCTAACAATATAAGTCTTTACTATCACTTTTTTTTTTATTTTTATCAATTTAACATATCCTTGCTGAATAAAAGCTCAGTAAACAAGCTACAGGTAGTCCAAAATGCAGCGGCTAGAGTCCTTACCAGGTCAAGAAAATATGATCATATTACCCCAATTTTACAGTCTCTGCACTGGCTACCTATTAAGTTCCGTATCAGTTACAAAATATTATTACTTGCCTATAAGGCCCTTAATG
>NW_015548208.1:430972-444710 GCF_001515605.1 Sinocyclocheilus anshuiensis | reverse complement strand
TAACTGTTTTCTATTTGAATATATTTTAAAATGTAATTTATTCCTGTGATTTCAAAGCTGAATTTTTAGCATCAATACTCAAATCACATGATCCTTCAGAAAGCATTAAAATATTCAGATTTGCTGCTAAAAATTTTATTTTTTATTTTTATTATGTTGAAAACAGCTGAGTAGAATTTTTCAGATGATGAATAGAACAGCATTTATCTGAAATGGAAATCTTTTGTAGCATTATGAATGTCTTTATCATCACTTTATGAATGTCTTTATCATCACTTTTGATCAATTTAAAGCATCCTTGCTAAATAAAAGTATTAATTTCTTTCCCCCCCAAAAAAAATATATTCTACAGACTACAAGCTTTTGAATTGTATAGTGTATAATGTTACAAAAGCAAAATACTTCATCGCTCCGTCTATAGCGCATTGTGATTGGATGGTTTACGCTGACTATACAGGAGACAATCCAATGGGCCACTGGCTGCTTGCTGTCCCTGCGTGATGGTCCTTGGCAAAAAATAAATAAATAAATAAAAACTTCTGTCGGCCCCTTAAGTGCGCCGGCCCACCGGGAAAATGCCCGGTATGCCCGATTACCAATCCAGCCCTGGTGGAATCGGAGGAATGGTGGCAGTGGAATGAAGAGATGAACGAGGCCCAGTTACCGCTGGTGATTTTGAAGGTGGGGGGGAGAGTAGTCTTCTGGAGCATGGTTTGTATGAGCGCTGGATCGTTCGACAGGAGCGCCCAGAGGGAGTCTCTTTGTTTGGATCCGTGCGATCCAGTGATTTGCGAGTTGCAACTGTTGGTGTCTCGGGACAGGAGAAAAGTTTGTCATCTAAAGCAAAAAGCTGGAGGTCCGGTGAGCCTGACATAATTCTGTACGACACAACCGGAAGCTGCTGGAACAGCTGAGACTGGAGAGAGGTAAGCAGCTGCTTATATACTCTGGCTGTTGATTGAAAGATTAGATGGACTCGCTCCTCCCTAACTTACGTAAGGAACTTCATATAGTAAATGTTAATACAATTAAGGGTGTTTTAAACAAGTGAATCTTCTTAAAAGTTACATGCGGTGTAGAGCTTTTTTGCATTTGGCTCCCAAACTCTGGAATAGCCTTCCTGATAACGTTTGGGGTTCAGACACACTCTCTCTGTTTTAATCTAGATTAAAGACACATCTCTTTGGCCAAGCATTCAAATAATGCATCTCATAATCTTGTACTGCAGTTATATCTGATCAAATGCACATTATTACTCTTTATTTGGGTTAAACAAATACATTTTGCATGGTTGGAACAGCAGCTACGCTAATTATGTCTCTATTTGTTTCTCTGTTTTTGCCACGGGATTGACATCCCGTGGTAACTAGGATTTACACAAGCTTCAGTCTGGATCCAGAACACCTGAGAAGAGATGATGCCAACCCCTCAGAGGACCTCAGATGATGCCAACCCTGAAACAACTTACAGAACTACCACATTTTGCTATAAGTTTGATTGCATCATATAATAATTGCTTTTAATAGTGTTCATCGTCTGTTTGATTACGTCTTTAATTGATTTTTCCGTACATTTCTGCCATATGTACATTAACTGACAGTCACCACTGATAAGCTACCACTAAATATTGTAGAAACTTAATTTGCTGTAAAGTTGCTTTGCAACGATTTGTATCGTGAACAGCGCTATACAAATAAACTTGAATTGAATTGAATTGAATTGAATTAAAAGTATTAATTTCTTTCAAAAAAAGAAAGAAGAAAAATTTACTGACCACAAACTTTTTAACGGTAGTGTATATTGTTTCTTTTTAAATAAATGCTGTACTTTTTAACTTTTTTTTCAAAGAATCCTGAAAAAGTATCTCGGGTTCCAAATAAATAACCTGAGATACTTTATTTAAATATATAGCCTATATATACACACACTGACTGTACATAAAGCTCCATTTAATTTAGTCCATTCAATTACTGGTCTTTACTGCACAGCATAAAATATAATGTTTTATGCTGCTACATTATCTATGATAATGAGTGATTAAAACCCGTTCTACTCGAGCTGCTTACAGTCTAAGCCGTGGCATCATGGAGGGGTGAATCCGGAGCCAAGGATGTCTACATTACCCACTGACGTCTGATCCTGCGGCTCAATACCGGATTACCGGAAAGAGGACAGTGAGGTCATGTGCAATTACTCAAATGAAGCTCTGCGAACAGCACTACATTAAAGCCCCATGAAAAAATCCAATTACGTCAAGGCTTGAAGACTTTGTTAACAACTGAAGTGTCATACATTATAGGGATTTGAGATGCAAAGGTTACCAGTTTGACTTGAGATGAGGGTAAAAATAGTACCATATAATCGGCCAAACTATTAGAGAAAAAATAATGTTTAATAGCTTATAAAGAACCTTTGTAGCAATAATAATGTATTTTAAAGCACAAAGGATTATTAAATGATTAGCCAAATGGAATGCAAAGAATTTGGGAGGGAGGAGCGTGATCATCAAATCCAGCCAATCACAAAACAAGAGCTGCTTAAAGGAACAGTTCACGAAAAACTGAAAATTTACTTGCCCTCAGGCCATTCAAGATGTAGATAAGTTTGTTTCTTCATGAGAACAGATTTGGAGAAATTTAGCAAATAGCTGATAAAAACATCACAATAATCCATAAGTAATCCACATGACTCCAGTCCATCAGTTAATATATTGTGAAGTGAAAAGCTGCATGTTTGTAAGAAATAATTCCTTAATTTAGATGTTTTTAACTTCAAAATGTTGCTTCCGGCTAAAATATGAGTGCATAATCCATAATAATGTTTCCTCCAGTGAAAAAGTCCACCCCCTGTTGTCCTGTCACATCATAATCTAACAACATATTTGTTTAGAACTGTTTTAACTTATAAATAGTGCTTGATCTGTGCATATTTCTCTCCTGATTCAGACCAGACCACTTTTTAACACTGGAGGAAGCATTATGATGGATTATGGACTCATATTTTTTACTGAAAACAATGGTTTGAAGTAAAAAAAAAAAAAACAGCGTCTTGCATTCACTGCAGAGAATCCATTGGTGAGCAAGTGATAATGCTAAATTTCTCCAAATTTGTTCCCATGAAGAAACAAACTCATCTATATCTTAGATGGCCCATAAATAAATTGTAAGCAAATTTTCATTTTTGGGTGAACTATTCCTTTAACTCACTCTATGTTGTTACTGCACACTTAAAATCTTAAATGACAACTAACTTCAGTCATCTAGTGTGCATGGCTTCACTGAACTGTGCTCAAAATGTCATGCAGTAGTGAATTATAACCAACAAGTGAAAATTGTTGCATGTGACATGATATTAATAAAGTAATATCATAAAGTTGTCCAAAAAAATCATGGTTTTAACCATGTTTTCAATCTTGTTTTCCCTGCCGGGCATAAATAATGTTGGATTGTGCAGTTAGTGAGGTTGAACGTTAAGGCAGGTAATACGTTTCAGAGGCAGGCGGCTTCTCATGGGTCACATTAGCCAGACTCAGCTGACACAAATCAATACCAAGATGGATGCTTCACCAGTTTCATATTTTCATTTTAAGCAATATCTTATTAATTTGTGTTCATATAAAAGCCATTTTTCTGGACGACGGTGAAACGATAGATTCTGCCGGAGGCAATCAAATGTTCATCAAGTTCTTTCTCATATGATGATGGGAAGTTTATCAGAAGATGACATGAGACTATAACCTCAGGCCCTTTGCTTAAATCTGAGAGACAATTTTTTTTGGGTTGTAGTCCAATTGTCTTTTTGGTGCACTGGACAAATTGAATTCTGGTCTGCACTGCTAAAATGGAAAATCGCAAGACGCATTTTGAGGACGGGATGCCATGTTGATCTATTCACATCATCAATCAGCCTGGCACACATTTCACAGAGGAAACTAGATTTTTACATTTTCTTAAGAAGAGTGAATGTTACTTGGCTGTGCAAAACTTGCTGTCATGATGCTAGGGTATTGAGGGTGGTTGTCAGGACGTTGCTATACTGTTGCTAGGGTGTTATGAGTGGTTGCTAGGTACTGTCACAAGTGACGCCCATTTCTGCCACATAGGGAAATAATCATGTTTTGGTTAATCATACTTATGACATAAAATGTCACAATTATGAGATGAAAAAGTCAAAATTATTAGCTAAAAGGTATAAATTATGACATACTATGAAATAAAGTAATGATTAAGACAAAATGTCAAAATTATAACAGTCATAATTACTGTATAAGACAAAATTATGACATGCTAAGTCATAATTATGAGATCACAATTATGACAAAAGGTCTAAATTATGATAACTGTATGAGTTACTTGATATTGTATAAGTTAAATTATGACATACTAAGTCATAATTATGATAAAGTCTTTTTTAGTAAAGTACTCTTTAGTATTAATTAGATAAAATAGATAAATTAGAATTATGGCAGTCAAATTTATGAGATTAAAAAGTCATAATTATGAAACAAATCATAATTACTGTATAAGAAAAAAATCATGACATACTACGTCATAATTATTATATAAAGTCCAAATTATGACAATTATGACAGTGATAATTATTGCATAAGTCCAAATAATGGCATACTAAGATTGCATAATGAGATAAAAAGTCACAATTATAAGATAAAGGTCATAATTATGACAAAGTAAATATTATGAAAAGTCAATTGAATAAAAAAGGTCTAATTTATGAAATGAAGTCAAATTATGACAGTCAAATTTATGATGGTCATAATTATTAAATTCATAATTATCGTATGAGATAAGTCAAAATTATGACATACTAAGTCATAATTATGAAAAGTCAAAATTACGAGATATTGAGTCATAATTATGTCAAAGCTGAATTTATAAGATAATGGGCTTCCATAAAATCACGTACCATTAACAGGAGCAGTGATAATAGTCACACTTGCTTAGCAACACCACTTATAAGTTTCAATATTTTTTTTTTTTTGATTGCAGGAAAAAAAAAAAATCCTCATTGATGTAATCACTGATGGCCAAGAAAAAGGAGTCTGTGTGAGATTTGTCGCTGAGGTACTTATGTTGACGCTTTCTAAACAATGAAAAAAAAAACAGCTCATGATTGAGGACCGGATGGATAACAAAGGCAAACAAGAATGCTGCCCGCCCATTTTGTTTTGTGAGACGGCAATCAGCGGTGACACACAGCGACTACATTCAGCTACAAACATGCCGCACTTTGTCATATCCACTCAAAATGAAATAAAACAGCAGGATGGCTCAGTACAACAGTTTAACCACACAGAGAGACAAAAAGACAGGCTGTGAATGCATTATGTTTAGAGACATTTCTATTTACATCTGTTCATTTCTTTGCCATCAGTGCTCAATTAAAATCTTTTTTTTTTTGAATTGGTTCAAATTTCCTGTCGTTTTTTTTCCTAACATAATGGGCACTTCCATAGAAAAGACATATTCAGAAATACTATTTCTTGTATATCATTGTATTGTATCTTTGTATTGTATTTTACTTACTTTCAAGGCACTTTGTAGGCTAGTGAATATGCCTTATGCAACATCATGACTTCCTGTAGGAAAGAAAATGAAAGCTCTTTAATATCTCAACTGCTACTCCAACACAGCAATGAGACTGAATGGAGACATTTGCTGAAGTCTCTTGCTTCACAGATGTCTCTGAGGAAGACCCACATAATCATCATACATCTCCCCCAGAGATCTCCACAATGTGTCAGTTTAGAGTATCTCAGTGAGAGATCTCAATATGAACTCTATAATTTTAGCTAACTATTGACTCATTTGTGTGTTTTTTTAATTATACTGAGGAATTTGAGAAACATTTGAGAACAGTTTCAAATATTTTTCAAGGATATAAATAAAACAGATTATTGGAGTATGTTTTACAAAAAAGAAAAAGAAAAAAAAAAATGTTTAATTCAAGATGTTACTTGCCGATGCTTTGCAATTATTTGTAATATTTACTAGAAATTTCCCCCCAAATGTAATTTACTGAAAAAGTGTGGAAAAACATTTTAACTAGTAACACTTCACAATAAGGTTACATTGGTTGACGATATTAGTTAACACCAACTAACAATGAAAACTACTTCTAAAGCATTTATTAATCTTAGTTAATGGCATTTTTAAAATCAAAAGTTATATTAATATTATTTAATGGACGAGCTAACATCAATACTTCAAAATTTCATGTTTAATTCAATGTCTTGCATCTTTGTAAGTGAAAATTATTTTATGTTTATTTTTTTTTATTAATTTTTAGGATTTTTTTTTTTTATGTTTAGACTTTATTTCAATTATATAAATTATAAAAGTTTTTTTTTTTTAAATCGAAGATTTATATTTTATTTTATATTTCAGCTTGCAATTAGAAAAACGTTTTTAAAACTTTTATTTATACAATAATAATCCTGTTCAGTACAATACTGTATAAAGGTACCATCATATTTTCATTTAATGTTTAATGTTTTTGTCATATTTTCACAATTTTATTCTTTAAACTACCATGGTACATTAATATGGAAATCATTCACTAACACAGTATATTTAAAAAAGTACAATGGTATTAACACAGTTTTTCAACATCGTGCCACAGTTGTGCAAGTGCCTTGGGTTACTTCTAAGTACCATGGTAAATGTATATGGTACCATAGTAAATATCAAAACACCATGGTATTACTCTATGTACATAGTACATAGTACTTTGGGGATTATAATATTTGACTATTTTGAAACAGAAAATTGCAGATGATATGGCACTTTTAGTTTCTCCCCCCTGTGTATTCTTTTAAACATATTTTGTTGTTGTTGTTGTTTTTGTATATCCTTACATTAAACATAGAAGTAAAAAGTGCAAAGACATGCATTTTAAGATATATTTCACATATCATATCACATATCATATTTTTAGGTTACATCCCTCAGGATAAACTAAGCGGCGGTTTCAAAAAGTGATGGTCACTTTGCATGTTGGTCAGATGGTCTCTTCCTGTCTAAGTGGGCATTTATTGACCAGAATAACTGCAGAGTGCATGAGATTTGCGGTAGTCAAAAGTCTGGCAGTGCAAGACTATCCAATATTAGGCATTTGTAATGCGAATACACACCGGCCAGCAGAGAGAATGTAAAAATAACATGCATTAGTGAGACATAATATAAAAGCCTTTGTGGTCTTTCAGTGTGCCGGTGCCGGACAGGCGTTCCGAGGTCTCCCTCGAGTCTTTCCATGTGTGTGGCTGCCTCTCTCTGTTTGGACCTCAGCCTTTGAAGAGCACTTCTGTTTGTTTACTTTGAGGACTCAAATTGCCCGTGATGCTTGGTTAGATTTTCATCAGGAGCTCGCTGGAGGTCAGTGCCGAGGCCTGACCTTGGGTCTGGTTTATTCACAAAGCCGCCACAGAATTCGGTATCAGCCGAGGAAATCTGATCCTGGATCAGCGATCTTTATAATGGCACATAAAGCTGCAGCCGTAGACTAAAACACCATCTCAGATCATTTGGGATTGTATTTACATCAATGCTGTTTGTGGATCTGTGCCGCTTTTTAGTGTATATTGACTAAATTTAATATTGATTATGTGATCTGATAACAAACTTGGGTCTATATTATGCAGCATCCTTACGAGAGTAAATATAGGTCCCTGGATACCATTACTGTATGATACTTCAAATGGTAATGGAAAACAATAGAAATGGTTAAAAAAAGGATTTTACTCATCAGACTGTTTCAAATCATTTTAATCCACCAAGTAAAGGAAGTACAATAGTTTTACCATAGTTTTGGAAAATGCTTTAAAACCAAAGTTTTAGTTTCATTTTTAGTGATTTTGTTATGTGTTTTTGTCAGTTTTATTTGTTGTTGGTTAAGATTTTTATACTATAAAAAATTATACTATTTATGCTATTTGAATTTTAGATTTCAGTTTTAGTTTTTTATTTATTTCCACTTACTAATTTTATTGCTTCATCTTAAACTTATTTCAATTAGTTTATTTTTTTATACTTCATTTTTATTAATTTTCATTTTTAAATATTACTATTTAGATTTTAGTTTACTTTTTTTTTTATTTCAATTAGCTGTCAAAACAACATTTCTGAATTTTGTTTAGTTTAAGTTATTCATCTAATATGTACAGTTTATTTGTATTTCAGCTATCAATTAGCAGAAATGTTTTAATAGATTTTGTTTCAGTTATACAGTAATGACCCTATTCAGTACAATACTACAGAATATATAAAAGTACCATCATATTACCTTGTTTTCAGACATGTATAGTACTCCATTAACATTTTCATATTTGTTAAAGTATTGCACTTCGATGTGAATATCATGATACATTAAAATGGAAATCATTCACTGCATAGTATATTTAAAAAGTACCATATCATGGTTTTTCAACATGATGCCACAGTAATATATGTGCCTTGGATTACATATAAATACCATGGTAAATGGATAAGGTACCACAGTAAATACCAAGATATTTGTTAAAATAAGAAAAGTGTTATCTTGTGTACATAGCATATAGTACTTTTGAGATTATAAGAATTTACCAATTTGTAGATAATGTTAATGGCAGACCAAAAAAAGCTCTTAAAAATCGTTATCTTATTCTTAAAAATATTAAGAAAAGTATGACAATATGAAGAAAAAAAAATCATGATTTGAACAGTTAGTAAAGTCAAGGACGAGTCTCTCTCTCACAGTAATTGGATTCAGTCATTCAGGATTACAGTGAGATGAATGCACACTCGTGTTCAATTGTTGTTGTTTTTTTGTCAAGCTTTTGACGTTTGCTGTTATCATGAATTTTTGCTGCTAAATGACTTAGAATGCATGCAAATGTCCTGCCAAATAAAATCAATGAGTGACAGCAGGGTTCGCATCTCCTGATGTTTTCCTGATGTTAATAATGAATAAATATGGCTGAATTGCAAAAATATATGTGAAGTAATCTGATTTATTGTGCACTTAATTAATAAGCATCATAAAATACATTATATTTCCTCCTGGTAAAAATGTATATTAGTGATCTGGTTTGGTATTACGGGTACCATTATTATTTATAATTTTTTTTCTCTTATAATAATAATAATAATAATAATAATAATAATAATGCATGTTATATGGTTTTGACTGATATATCAAATATTTGTGCACATTCAACATTTTAACGTGTACAAATTTTTATATTTCAAATTTAAATTTGAAATGTAAAATTTTGTACATTTTAAAATGTTAAAATATATGCATGATGTTTCAAATATTTGTTTGTGACAATGAAAATCTATATAAAAATTATATTTTGAAAATATCTGATTTTCACAGCAGATTAGTTGTAACTCCATTTCTTGCTCTGTAATATGGGACTTGGGGAAAAAAAATGAAATAATAAATAAATGAAAAAAAAATTGCATTTTGATTTTGTTTTTGCCTCATGTGAGCGTTTAAACAGCCAGTCTCTGTTGTACGCAGTGCTTGTAAAGGCCTGACCATCAGAAGGACCTTGGATCTCGCCCTGGATGAAGAATGAAACTTTATGCTTTGATGATAAAGCTTTCCAATACCCAGAGCAAACGCTTGTTGGGAAAAAGCCATGACAGCGAGCTATTACTAGCAGAAGACATCAGTGAGGATGTCACCTGACTTCTCGTCCATGATTGCTTCAAAATTCCTTTGAGGCTGACTAGTGGGGACCTGCTTGACATATGTGTAAGATGAGACAAGACTGGATCCCAAAGAACCAGGATTAACAAGAAAGATGGATCCTCTTTTATGCCACCCATGATTGATGCTGATGACAGTCAAATAAATTATTTTGTGACTTCTCTGTAAAGGAAAGATTAAAGACAACAATTACTCTGTATTTATAAAAGGGAAACTCTACTATAATTATTAATTAAATATATTTGTATTATGCCTTTAATTTTGCACTTTTCAAATTATATTTTTAGTAATTTTACTCTATTTTTTTTAATAAATGTGTTGATTACTGTTATTATTATTATTATTATTATTATGTGTGTGTGTGTGTGTGTGTGTGTGTGTGTCAGTGGTAGAGCATTGCATTAGCAGCGCAAAAGGTTGTGGGTTCAATTCCCAGGGAACACACATACTGGCAAAAAAATGTATAGCCTGAATGCTCTGTAAGTCGCTCTGTAAGCGTCTGCTAAATGCATAAATTAAACTGTCTGTCGACACTGCTGAGACTGTTGCACATTGTTCACAGTAACAGGAGGACCATAGTGCAACAAATCACCAGCAGCTGCATCAGTGGTGACCGGGTCAGTGTGTCACAGCACACAGTTCACCGCAGCCTTCTGCATATGTGCCTGTTCATCCGACGACCCAGCCGAGTCTCCATGCTAACTGCATGCCATCACCAACATTGCATGAAATGGGCCCAAGATCATAGAGACTGGACTGTGGATGATTGGAAAAAAGTGACCTGGTTCAAGATTCCTAGTGCATCATGTCGACGGCCGAGCGCAGATACACTGATTACCAACAGCGGCAATGGGACCTGGATGCACTGTTCGGAGGAAACAGTTGTTATGCTGTGGGCGATGTTTTCTTGGGACACTTTCGGCCCCATTATCCCAATAGCACAATTCCTGACAGCTGTTAGGTATCTGAACATCTGAACATCGTTGTGCAGCCTTTCATGGCAACTGTAATCCTGCTGGTGATGACCATTACTAACAGGATAATGCGACATGGCACACTGCCAGAATTGTCATGAAGTGGTTCAAGGAACATGGTGGTGAATTTCTGTTAACGCCTTGGCCTCCAAATTGACCTGACATGAACCCAATCGAAAAGCGGGTTCGTGCTACATCACCACCACCCCACAATGCCAACAGCAGGTCCTCCAGTTCCTGTACATTATGGTACCAGATACCCCAGGAGACATATTGCCACCTCGTCGAATCAATGCCTCGCTGCGTGGCCACTGTTTTGTGGGCTAAATGATTTCCTATAGGTTATTAGATAGGTGGTCATAATGTAATGGCTCATTGGTGTATATATACACACTGTTATACTGTTATATATGGTTTTCACTGATATTGAAACATATGCATCAAATATTCAACATTTTAAAATATTACAAAAATATAAATTTTTTGTCATAATCAAATTTAATTTGAAAATATAATTCCAAATATGGCTGTGTATGAATTGTAATTATATAAATATGTAATGAAAGTTTATATATACAGTTTATAATAAAGTTTATATATACAGAATATATATATATATATATATATATATATATATATTATCGTTTCTTTAATAATAATAATAATAATCAGTCATGTATCTTGTTATATGTTTTTCACTGATATTAAAATATACATGCATAAAATATTTCTGCATATTTAAATTTAAATATAATTTAAATATAAATATATAGCAATATATTAATAAATATTTGTTTGTGACAATGATATGTATGAAAAATGTAAAAATATACATAAAATATATTTTGAATAATATTTTGAAAATATATGCAAAAACATATCAGATTTTGGTAAGGGAAACATTATATTTTTAATTTTGCAGTATTTTAGCCTTTAAAAGCAACAATGAGAGATATCATGATCCAGTGAGCACATTCTGTACTTTTAGATTTACTCTGGTCTGAATCGAGTTAATAAAATATAGTGTTGTAGTTGAAAAACACTTCATATCAAAGTCTCCCATCATTAAAGATGCAAAAAAGGCTTCATGTTCACTAAGCTGGACAAACTATTGGCAATAACATGTTCTGCTTGGAAACGGTTGGTGCAATATGTGCTTGGAGATACCAACAATCTGCAAATATTTCTTTGAGGTGTTTCATCTTTACTCAGTCTGGGTCTAAATCCTCATTGTTTACCTCCACAATTCAATGGACTGGCTTCAATGTGATTTTACCCCTGATTTCCCCCCCGGCTTACTGTTTTATCTCATCGAGAGGCAAACAGCGGACCTACCACATCAGATCTACTTTCCGCAAGTCGTTTTGCAAACAGGCTCGGGCTTCACAGCAGGGACACAAATCCTCCCTAATCCAAATTAGCCCCTCCAAGTCAAATAAAACAGTCTGTCACGCACCGTCTCGCTCGCCCGTGTTCCTCTTTATGGTTGTGGCAGATGGCACTGGGAGGATGGACCTAAAAAGAGCGATATATTAAACATAGAAAACAAAATTACTGACTTTGTTTGCTCGATATACATACAGGCATATAAAACTGAATCTACATTGATTCACGTTAGAATCTGGATACGCTAAATTAGATTACGTTCGTGTTAACTAAGCAATATTTCATGCAAAAGTGAGAATTCACTCTCAAATGTCAAACAGTAGTTAAAGTCAGTCACATCAAGGGTTAAAGCGGTTAATGAGGCTGAACGCTATTGCACTGGGTTAATTTACTTTAGTCAAAGTCATTCTATATGCTCTGTGGAGGTGTATTAATTAATACATCATTCAGTTCTATACAGTTCATCGACCTGTACACCATAGATGATCTAGTGCAATCCTAAAGCTTTTAATTGCAAATGCATGTGGCTTTCATCAGGCATTGTCATATTTTAACTAGAGTTTTATTTTTTTCTGAAGGAAATGGGTGGTGCTTATCCATATATGGATACCTGTCATGATGCTTATATGTTTTTTAGTGCACATCTCTATGATATTCTGGGCAGCAGATAAAACTCAAATGGGATTTTTTTTCTCCCACTTTGTGAAAATTTTGCTTATGAGAAAAGAAAACACACCACTTAAGTTGAGACAAGTTACACTTTGAAGTTTAATAATTGGTGTTGTGGTTTATTAAAATCACTAACACTAACTATGAACGATAGATACTAAGTTATACCTGACTTGGTAAACATCGCTAATGATAAATAAAACGGTCCCTCAGTAATCATGCATTTTAATGTCCACAAGCAACCATAATTAGTAAAATGTCAAATATGCACATCATTTAAACAATATTTAGAACCTCATTACCTTGAAAATGGCAAAAACACCAATGTCACTTGTGCAAAGTGACTTGCATCTACAATAGCTCAGTTTTTTTTTTAATTAGATTTTATTTTATATGTTCTGTTTTCACTTTAATTTTAATTTAATTATAGTAATTTATATTAATTATATTTAATTATTATAATTTTCAACTCAATTAAATTGTGTCCACTGCTATTTTAGTATACTGATATACTTTTATAGTTTTTGAATTAGATTTTATTTTCTGTTTCACTTTAATTTTATTTAAGGTTTTAATAATTTTGTTGTGTTTTTGTATGTTTTGTTTAATTTTCAGCTAATTAAGTTGTGCCCAGTGTTATTTTAGTATCACCGATATACTATTATAGCTTTTAAATGAGAATTTATTTCTATATTTTGTTTTCACTTTAATTTTTGTTAGTTGGTAATTTTGTAATTTTTTTTTAATGTCTATATAGTTCTTATTAATTTAATTAATTTTAATTGTATTTTTATTTATTAATTAAATTTTAATTGTATTAATTTTATATATTTATAATAATATTTTTTTTATTTATACATTTTTTATTTTATTTTAGTTATGTAAGTATGTCAAATTAAACTAAATGGAAATGTTACCTTGTCAACTAGTTAAATTAAAATATAATTTTCATTTTAAATGTAATTTCATATATATATATATATATATATATATTATTT
>NW_015548208.1:419884-430883 GCF_001515605.1 Sinocyclocheilus anshuiensis | reverse complement strand
ATTTTTTTTTTATGGTTTTAGTTTTAGTTAATTCTAATAACCGTGATTGTGCCCAAAACAATCTGCACCTAAAGAGTGACCCAAATAAAGAGTTTGTGAACGTGATGATTTCAAGGTAAAGACTGAGGAGAAACGAGTCAGCGGGGGAAAACGTATTACATTTTAAAGCCTGAGGCCTGTTCACACATTTCATGTAAGCATTTTGCATTTACACCCATGTTAACAAGTTTCAAAATTCACACTGTCTGAGTGTGCGTAGCTTCAGCACATTAATTTTTGCACGTTGCACACTGAAATCAGCAGAAATTATGGTGAAAAAAGTAAAGCTAACAATAAATGCCATTCACAACCCATTTCCAGTTGGGAAATAATTGGGTGCTGAGAAGCAGCATGTGATTAGATTGGCTGAAAATAAAAGATCTTGGAGATTAAGGCAATTTTGTATTTTTGCAATAATATTAATCAGTTAATCGTTTACATGCATTAAAAAAGGTCAATTTAGATTGTGCATATTGACTATGATCACCCTAATATGAATAAAAGAGGCAGTTGGTAAAAGAAGATCTATTATTCCCAAGATCTGAACTGCATTTTCAGTTGCTCTACTTTTAAATCACATTTTGCAATGAGACAGCATGTTCTGTATACTGCAAACAAACAGCACAAACCTCCACATCTTTGTGTTGTCAAAAGCACACATAACCTTACTTTTGTTGTCACTGGGAATTCTCGGCTGCCCTACATTCGGCATTGTTGACATTGCTGAACATTTCATGTATGGTCCGACTCCTGTTGTGAGCGCCTCTCACATAAATAGTTCAAACTATTCCCCATCTGAGTCGAACCTCACAGCGTCACATATCTCAAGCAAATCCATCCGTCTGGACCTTCCCTTGTCAGTTTCAATGAAAGTCTCCATCTTCTACAGCCATAAACGCAGGTTGTGTGCAGCGCTCAGCCTCAAGCAACACTTCACTGTCTGCTGGACAATTTTGCTGGTTATCTAGTCACTTTTGGAAAAGCTGCTGCATCTTGTAGGAAAGAAAAATCACAAATGATATTCTAAATCTTTTCTCCTATAGACAGAGATGAGATTAAACCGAACAAATGGAAACTTCTGTTTAATTCTTCTTAAAATTGAGATTTGAACTCAAACAAATTCTTCTAAGATCAAATGATTATATATGATTTTGTCTTTTACAACTGAGATTCTAAATTGTTTCTCCTATGAGATTAAAGGCTGGACAGATTTTAGACTGAACAGATTTTAAAACGTTAGGCATCATATATTTACCGACTTTGTAACAGTCACAGAGTCACATACACTAAACGACTGAGGATCACACACTACCAGACTTTCAAGTTGTTCCGATCACAAAGAACTCATGCAGAAACGTTCACCTTGTTGCTAGGAGATGTGTGACAAAGGAAAACAATATGTGTTCTAAAATCGGCTCAAAATATCAAACATGTTTGATATCCTCTGACTGGATGGAATCAGTCTGAAGCTAAAAAAAAAAAGTGACCATAATACACGCGATTTTCTATAAAATCTGTTAACTCAAATCTGCAGACTGACTCTGACTTTCGACAACTAGCGTCAACTTCTCCAGACTGTAAATAATAAAAAAAAGTGTAGTGTATTCCAGCCTTAAATTGATCAAATGAAGACTTTTGCTTACATTTCCTGCTTATATATTTTCACTAAGACTCCAGTCTCAAGTCTCAAACTGTGCTCAGTCTGCAATAAAATATAATTTAAACTCAAACAAATTCTTCCAAAATCAAATGATTACAAATGAGATTCTGAATTGTTTCTAGACAGCAATGAAATGAAATAGAGCAAATGGAGCCTTTTGCTTATATATTTTCACTCAATCAAATTATTTCAAGATCATATGATTTTAGCATTAACAAATGTGATCGAATGAGATTAAACATAGCAAATGGAGACTTTTGCTTATGTCTTCTGCTTATATATTTTCAAAAAGACTCCATTAAGTCTCAAACTGTGCTCAGCCTGCAAGAAAACATGAGCGTTCACTTTGCACTCAAACTAATTCTTCCATGATCAAATGATTTTACCATATACAAATGAGATTCTGAATTGTTTCTAGACAGCAGTGAGATTAAATAGAGCAAATGGAAACTTTTGCTTATTTTCAGTAGGCCTCAAACTGTGCTCAGTCTGCAATAAAACATGAGTTTGCAATTTGAACTCAAACAAATATTCCAAGATCAAATGATTTGATATGATTTTATGATTTTATAGCTCTGTACACTCAGTCAACAATTTACTTGTTTCTATTATTCTGCTTAAACATCTTGAGGAAAACATCTGAGACATAGCAGATACAAGAAATACATTGCAAATGAGCAACACATTTTTGTTACCTGTCCATCAAAATAACATTAAAATACAAATTATAGATCTTCAATATCTATTGATAATGTGTTTCTCATAAAGGACACAGCAGAAAATTGGATGGAGCAAGTGGCATAGCAATGATTTTGATGGATGACTTTTAATTTAACAGGAAAGGTCACAAGCCACACAACCCGACATTGAAGAATCAGTGCTCATTACATGTTTTAGTTTAATTATTAGTTAAATGTCTTGTATAGTTTCACAGGGGAATTTTTCACAGGAAAAAAGCAGACGTCACAAGTTCAAGTTTACAACGACAGCGTTCTGCACCTTAAAAATGACTGATTTTATCTGTTTTCAATGAGATGCAGTGATTTAAAGTGACATGAGAGATGGTTGGCGATGTATTAAAGTTAAGCGGAGTTCAACTTCATGCCAATGCACTTTCATCACTAGAAGCATTTTTAGTCACTTGCATAAAGTTTTATTTGGAGGATTTCCACTATAAACTATTCCTAATGTTATTCCAGATATCTAGTCTGTCCTAAATGCATTTGTTGATGGCAAAGGCATGTATATCTCTGGACATCTTCCTCTGTGAAAAGGTAGCAGATGCGTTTGCCAATCCTCTAGAAGGTCTGAAACATCAAGGTGCTTGAGGGACGCAAAAAAACACACAAGCTTCCCAGAAAATAAAAGATTATAGGACAAGACAACATAGTCAAAAAGAAAGAGTTTCTCCATAGGACAGGATGGGTTATCTGGGACAGGCTGTCCCAGAACAGGCACCACAAACGTCAAGTTGTGTTTGTTTGAGGATTCGTTGAGGCACAAAACAAGCACCAACTACCTTTGTTGACTATCACTGGGAATTCTGCCAGTGCGATCCACCTTTCTGAGAGAACTGGATGTTAGCCTGAAGAGGACAAAGGAAGAACCTCTAGCAAAAACTCACTGAAGCATGAGCGAAGCTATTGCATGACCCACAAACCAACTCTCCATCCTCAGACGACTCTTTCAGAGCTTTGTCCATTTCTCAAGTCAAGTCAGGCCACCCACTCCCGCAGATAAGCATTCCTGACTGTCTCGCCGTCTGCCAGGGGAGATTACGCATGTTTGCAACGTGAGCATGATTTCCAGAGAGCATCGAAACTCAATCATCCCCTTTGCGACACCTGTCAGGCTGCGACGCTCTCACCTGTCAACCTCCGTCACAGCAATCATCAATGACTTGGTTCTTGTAGAGAAAGGAAAGAATATAAAAGCAAAGGAATTGAATGAAGACACCCTTGGAATCGGATCCGTTGAGATGTGCTTCACTATCGAAGTTATACGACCTGTCATTCTCGTGCGCAAATGAAAAATGACACTGTTCATATTGTGACTACACCGTTTACATCCTATACAGGGTGCAGAAAGTGTGTTGTCATGACTGATTCATATTGTAAGCAATAACAGACTAACAATATATTCCTGACAACATGCCAACGTGTTAAGGCTGAAATAACACGTTAGGTCAAGGAGGTCCTATTTTCCATCCATTTGAACAACCGTATGAATCACTGAATTTGGATTGCACTCAACCTAGACACTCAAAACGCATGTAGTAGCTTCTCTACACGGCATCCACCAGGATGATGCAACCGCAGACAATGTCATGGTGATGTCTTCAGCATGCTCTGGCGATCCAGTGGGACGAAAGTCACTTATGCAATCGACTGGAATCAAATCAGCAGCTGGAAGATAGATAGGGATGTTATAAAGAAACAGTGTGTGTGTGTGTGTGTGTGCATGACTAACTACTGATATAATTAGCAGGATACTGAACTAAGTCAAATTAAAACCATTTTAAAATAAGTAAAAAATCATAAAATAATTGAATAGGTAGATAGACAGACAGACAGACAGACAGAGAGACAAATAGACAGGCAGATGCTAATGTTCTGTGACTGCTCATAAAATATGGATGATACTTTGTTATCATATTTTTATGACACTTACGTGACAGTGGGTGTCAATAAAATGCATAGATTTACATTATTTACATTTTCTCAAAGAAAGTCTCATTAATTTGAATCTATCAGATTTGTAGAAGCCGGTTTGGGATTTTGTTCCTCTGCAAAACAATTTGAATAGAGATGAGCGAATAAAATCAATGTGGATCACTTACACCATGGTAACAAAAGATGCCACAGAGCTAAATCTTAATTAGCTGAAATAATGAGACCAATAAAGAATCCAATCCAGTTAGAAGAGAAAAGTCTCTTGAAGCAAACCCTCTCCCTGGTACGATGAACACAATGGAACAACAGTAAGTTCCTCAGAGAAAAGAAAACGAACAACATACAAGGACTTCAGCATTGTTGTCTATATTCCTGATAATGCTTATACACATTGCCAATTAAAAGACAAAAAACACTTAAAGCAAATAATTGAAGGTTGTGTGAGAGAGCACTACAATGATGCCAACCAGTCGAGGCTAATTTGTCATAGCATGTTGACGTTTTATAGCATGAACAAATAACCACCAATGCAAAGGTACTATATATCTTTATGCTGCTCAGTCAACAGATCCTCTAACAACATGCTGACAAGAAAAATGATAATGATGTGGCAGTCATAAACCACAGATGTCGTTCATCCTGCTGGGGAGAAAATACCCAGCTTAAACTGGCCCATGGCTAAACTGGTTTTGGTACTTATTGGTCAGGCTGGAAGAGCTGCTAACCGAGCAGTTAAAACAGATTAAACCATTTAAGATCACCAAAACATCTTTGGCTAATTTAAGCAATTGTTTATTAGGGTCAAGAAAGCGTTTAAAGCTATGTTGCGGTGTTACTCATATCATAAATAAATACAAAATAAATATAACTCTCCATCCTTACTTGATGTGCATGCACCATAATGAATTATATATCCTTCAATGGCATTTATGCCCATTTTTTATTGATACTTTTTTTAATTGTAGAGAAAGTTTCTCTGATATTCATAAACTTTCAACCTACTCAAAACCTAGTGAGCTGCTTACCTAATTCACAAGTGTTGTCTACTTATCAGTACAGGGAGAGAAAAAAAAAGACTGTTCCACAATTTTATGCCAATATTTGTAAAAGTGTCAGATTAAAAATTAGTCAAGTAAAAGTGAGTAAAATAAAATAAAATAAAATATATGTACATAAAACATCAACTAGTGTTAATTTACACTCTAAATGTTTAAAAAAATGTATAAACAGAAATTTAAATGGACCCTATTAATAAATGCTGTTAAAGTATTTATTATTGTTAGTTCATGCATTAACTAATGTTAATGAATGTAAGCGTATTGAAAAGTGCTATCAGAGGTAAAATAAAACAATAAAATAAAATAAATGTCTGTGTAAAAAATGCATTTGCATAGGTAAAAATTAAATTTAGCCTACCCAAATTTTTTTTTCATTGTTAGTTTACAATGCCTACTGCATTAACTAATGTTAATTAATTTATGCTTATTCTAAAGTGTTAGCATAAAATGAAATAAAATAAAATAAAGTAAAATACAATAAAACAAAACATTACTTATGGTTCAATCATCACATTGGTAATGGAAGGCTGAGCTGCTCAGCTTTTTGCAATTATAGATACGTTTGTCTGAAGTTCATAAACTTTGTTCCAAAACCCAGTGAATCTAGGCAGCAGGTTAATTCATCGCAGACACACTACTGCCAGGAGAGTTGGTTCTGTTTAACATTATGTTTCCTTCAGATACAGTGCTTATATGGCCAAATAGACAAGAATGCATTTATGATGAGCTCATAAAAATCATTAAATCAAATTCAAAATGGGCTTATAAAAGGGCTGCAATGCTTAAATTCAATACAAATCATTGTTAGCTTGCAACATGCTAAACTCAAAGTAACTCAATTGGAAAATAACATTCAATATACAGTAACACTGTCACGGGTGCACCAGCCACAGACACAGAACCAGCCACTCAACCACGCCCCCAATCACCGAAGTTCTGAACACTTACAGAGCACTATAAGAGCACACTCACCCCACTAGTTCATCGGTTGGTCTCGAGGTTACTCACTCTGTGTTTCCTTCTACGGACCCGTGGATTGTAGTGGACACTTATCTGTGCTATTCTTCCTCGTTCATCCTCCTTTGAATATTGAACTGTGGACTGGAAACCGGGAGTTGCAGATAAGACTGTTACCCTGCATTCTCTGAGTTCATGTTCTCATATTTTGTTCTGAGACTTCACTGTAGCACTGAAGTTTATGCCAACACTAATAAAGATAAGTTTACTTTACCTGCATCTTCCTTGTCTTCATCCTTGGTGAACTGTGACAAACATACAGAGCAAATATGACTTACCAATGAAGCGTGCAACAAGACCGGTGTTGATATATAAAAAAATACCAAACAATGGCAAGGAAAAAAAAAACTGTGGAAATCTGCTTTGAAAAACTGTTATTTGTCAAAGGCCAGGGGCCTCATTTATAACTGTTGCATAAGTACAGAATGGCCATAGAAATATGCGTACACAATTTTCCACGCACATAACGGGATTTGTAAAAAATAAACTTGGTGCAAATATGTACGCACTGTATGGACACTCTTGCGCACAAACTCTTTTTCTTGGAGTAAGAAAAGTAATGAAATAAACAACGATTTTAAACACTGTTTTCATTTCGATGTACACATTTCGGTCTAAATACTCCACTCTCATTAATGGAGATAAGCACTGACATTACATAAAGTCACTATACAGAAGTTAAACAAAAATTATATGAATTCAGATAGACATAGGCTATTTGTAGTGGATGCGCTTGATCACATTTCCTGTAGCATGCATGCTATGTTTCAATGACAGCGAGGAGTGCTATAGGTGCACAACAATTCATCTTTAAACTAAACTGCAGATCTCATGTTATGAGAAAATATTTTTAGCGAGAACAGTGATCAACTTACTTCGATATTATGGCAAACACTGCTGAATTTAGTGTGTTGTATGGTCCATTGGTTTGAATAGGTCCAATGATGTACAATCGCAGCTGCACAGAAGTGTTGATGTCATGTGAAGGCATCGCCACAACATTTTGAAAAATACCACTGTATTTGAAGGATACAACTTGAAGAAAATGGTAAGATTTGTATACTTGCAAATGGTAATACTTTGTCAGTGACGCACCGAGTCAGACAATTTTATTTACACTGCAATAAATAAGTAGACCGTTTCCACTAAAAATAGCTAAAAGATGTTCATCTTATAAGCAAAATTGCATAAATTTAATTTGATTTGAAATGTTTAAAACAATTAAAATACTATTTGGCCAGTGGAAAAGAATAAGATCAACTCTATTCTAAAATCTTTATCTGAGAATTTTGTTTTTATGGATATTTTGATATATTTATTCTAAAACATAACAATGATACTAGATGATTTTTAGCAATGTAATGTGTAGGGCATTTATAGTCCGTATCTCATATTTCCTATGTCTTGCACCTTGACGGCATTAAACATGGTGTCATGTGGATGGGAATGTGCATAGAAATTATATGCAGATGAGGTTATGCATAGTAAAACTAGGCGTTGTAAGCATTTTGAGGAGGAGACGGGGTCGAGATGCACATACGCACAATCTTCCCTTGACTGGGATTTATAAAGGGATTTTTGCGCAGGTTCTGGCATACACATGGTT
The DNA here is from genome assembly GCF_001515605.1 of Sinocyclocheilus anshuiensis. Taxonomy (NCBI): domain Eukaryota; kingdom Metazoa; phylum Chordata; class Actinopteri; order Cypriniformes; family Cyprinidae; genus Sinocyclocheilus; species Sinocyclocheilus anshuiensis. The sequence continues at coordinate 422,831 of NW_015548208.1, read as the reverse complement.
TTATAAATCAGAAAACGGTCCCACTTTATATTGTGGCCCTAATACCTGTGTACTTACATAGTAACTAGATGTGTACGTAGTATGTAACCACAGTGTAAGTACACATTGGTACATAGTATCTAGAGCTGTAATATTTCTGTAACTACACACATGTAACAACCCTCCAAATGGTTTGTGTAAGTAAAAATGTGTAACAGGACATATATAACTACATTTTGTAACAACAATATGTATAAGAGTAATGGGAACAATTTGATCCAGTGGGTGGAGATGGGTAGGTTTAGGGATATGTAAAGTGGGAGGAGTTGGATCTCAAGTTGGTGGAGTTGGTGCACCACTGTAATACCAGTGTACTTAAATGGTAACTCCTCAGGAACTGTCCACTTAATATAAAGTGTAACATTCTGGACACCAACCACAATTTATATGTAAAGCCTAACTTACTGGCCACTGCTGTGTAACATCAGAGTAATTACATGGTAAATCCATAGGAATTGTTTACTTAATATAAAGTGTAACACTTACCACTGTAATACCAGTGTACTTACATGGTAACTCCTCAGGAACTGTCCACTTAATATAAAGTGTAACATTCTGGACACCAACCACAATTTATATGTAAATCCTAACTTACTGGCCACTGCTGTGTAACATCAGAGTAATTACATGGTAAATCCATAGGAATTGTTTACTTAATATAAAGTGTAACACTTTCTTTACCAAAAAGTGCTTAGTCCTGTTACACAATTGTATTTACACATACCAGTCAGTGGGTTGTTACATATGTGTAGTTACACAAACAGAGCTGTAGATACTATGTACCAATGTGTACTTACACTGTGGTTACATACTATGTACACATCTAGTTACTATGTAAGTACACAGGTATTAGGGCCACTTAATATAAAGTGGGACCCAGAAAACTTTTGTGCGTATGCATAGCTTTTGTGCGTATGTACACTTTTAGGATGAAATCTATGGAAAGTTTTATAAATGAGGCCCCTGATCCTTTTGTTTTTAAACACTTAATGTAGCAATGCTGGGTTTAAATTAGACATGCCCATAAATACATAGGATAAAGCGTTCAGTTCTCCAGATACAGCTGTGAAAGTTCACACTTGAAGAACTAGAGGATGAAACAGCTGTGTTATAACACATGATAATACACAACAGCTGCTAAAACACCTTTTTACAGATAAAGCACAAATTTATGATGTGAATATCTCACTTTGAATGAGACATGTTACTTAACTGAAAAGCTTTATCAGTACAGTAAGGCCTTTTGTAAGTGTTTAGAATAGTTTCACTTAACATATGTTTTGAAGGTGTTCCTACATGAAAATGATATTGCTCAGATGTTTTTCCTGTATAGAATATACAAAAATGATTTTGTCTCAGACATTTCTCCCACTGTTTGATGAGAAATGCTCATTTTAATTTCTCTCTCTCTTTCTCTCCCTCTCTCTTTCTCTCTCTGTCTTTCCTTGTCCTTTTTTTGTGGGAATACACCTACATAGTGATTGAACGTGTCTAATTAGGATGACCACCTGTTACTTATAAAGAGTTGTACCTCAGTTCACGTCATTTGTGCCTGACGAAGACCTGATGGTCGAAACATTGCAATAAATATTTCTTATGGAGCAGTTATATCAGTGTGCGGTCAATACGTTTGTTCTTAAATTTTAATTTTGACATTTTTGACTTTTAATTTCAGGATCTTGAAAAATCTGAGCACAGTTTTAAACACTGTTGAGATCTCTTATTAATTGTGCTATGTAAAACTGTGATTGCTGTAAGATTAACCCGAAATGTAAAATTAATTTGTATAAGTATAGAAACTGAAATGAATCTGATCACTAAATGGTGTTATCATTGTAATTATGATACCTAATACATTAACTAATGATGAAAACATTAAGCTTATTGTAAATTGTTAGCAAAAGTAAAAACAACAAAATAAAAAATAATAAAGTAAACTGAAATTAATTAATTAATTTCAGTGATTAACTTAGTTACAAAGGAAATATTTTACATTTATTTATTTATTTATTTTTTTTATTTAATATTTCTATTTTGTTATTTCAGCTTTATTTCAATGTTTAAATTGTAATGGTTAATTTAGTTATATATATATATATAGTTTTAGTTCATTTTAGCCCTGTATGTGACATTTTGAGTTCACACTGATAGAAATGATTTTGTTGTGAAGTAAATACTACAGAAAGCAAATGTAATTTATACATTAAATAATTTAGTTCAGGCAAGAATAATAATAATAAAAAAAATCAATATTAGTACTCAATTCAAGCTGGTAGAAATTAAAGTTAGAACTTATAAGTATATTTTACTTGGAATTGTTTGTTATGTTTACAAGGATTCTTTAAAGGTCCCCTGAAATCAATCAATATCTAAACAATATTGGGAGAGAGGGGTTAGGAGGAGGTAGCAACAATGGCTAATATCAAACCTAATTAAATACTTGTAAAATATTACATTTATTTAATTTTTTTCTCCTTTATTTTTATTTATTTCTCTCTCTCTCTCTCTTTCTGTCTCTCTCTCCGCACTCTGTCTTTTGTTTGTTATTATTTTTCCTCTCTCTCTTTTCCTTTCTCTTTCTCTTTTCCTGCCTCTGGGCCTCACTTGGCTGTGGCGTTTCAGTCCCTGCCCTGTGTGGTTCGGATTAGTTGTGGGTGGGTGTGATGTGGGGCTGGAGACCTTGTACATCCAGCTTGTACCAGCATTGCCCTGGACTTCTTGCCTCTGGCTGGTTCAGCACTACATGCCTTGTTTTTTTAATGCCTCACATATTAGATGATATACATGCATTTATTGGAACATAAGCAAGGGAAAGAGTAAAAAAAAAAAAAACAATACGTGTGTGTGTGTGTGTGTGTGTGTATATATGTATGTATATATATATATATGTGTGTGTGTGTGTATATAT
>NW_015548208.1:418604-419375 GCF_001515605.1 Sinocyclocheilus anshuiensis | reverse complement strand
CATTATTATTATTATTATTATTATTATTATTGTTATTATTATTATTGTTGTTGTTGTTATTATTATTATTTAATGAATTAATTAATATTTATTTTGGTAACACTTTATTTTAGGGTCTCTTAACTAGTTGCTTATTAGCATGCATATGACTAGAATATTAGTCATTTATTAGTAGTAATTAAACACATATTAATGCCTTATTCTACATGACCTTACTCTACATCTCTAATCCTACCCAATACCTAAACTTAACAACTACCTTAAATAAATAAATAAATGCTTTAAAATTGTAAAATGATAAAATACAGTTTAAAATTTTAAAAAGGAGAAAAAAGTTGTATTATTATTATTATTATTATTATTGTTGTTGTTGTTGTTGTTATTGTTATTATTATTATTATTATTTAATTAATTTATTTTTATTAATTTTTTATTATTAATATTTTTATTTATTATTATTATTATTATTGCAATTACTATTACTATTACTATTACTATTATTACTTATCACCTTCCTCATCCTCCATCCTCTGATTTTTGTTATTAATGCTATTATTATCATCATTATTACAATTGTCATCATTACTATTACGGTTTTCTACTGTTGTTATGTCTGTTGTACTTTTCTGCATGTTCCTTTGTTTATATACTTTCACCCCTCACACCCAGTCACACTTACACACACACACACACAGACACACACACACAAATCATGTTGGCTGTCATGTATGTTTTGTTGACCTTGGTTATTAGAACCATGTACAGGATCGC
>NW_015548208.1:417029-417363 GCF_001515605.1 Sinocyclocheilus anshuiensis | reverse complement strand
ATTTTGTCACTGTTTTGGAGCACACTGCCTTATAGATAACCTTAAGACTAACATATTGATACTAACACACAAAAACTTTAATTTTGATTTCATGGGGACAAAATTATGATCCTGTTGTTCCCATCATGCACTGGGGCACGCATAATTAATCAGGTTAAATTTTTCACTGTTTTCGAGTTCTATTTACACTGTTTTATGGTTGCTTTTGTTGTTAGGTTTAGTAACTTGCTGTTTTGTGACATCTGTAGCGAAACAGCTCAGGGGGAAATATGAATAATTAATCATAACTAGTTATAATTAATTATAAATATTTAGATCCGCTGTAAGTATTTAC
>NW_015548208.1:405542-415986 GCF_001515605.1 Sinocyclocheilus anshuiensis | reverse complement strand
CACGCCTCTCAAGATGGGCTTGTCCAATGAGAAAGGCTGAAATCCCAAGCAGGAGGTTGCAATTACTGAAGGGTTTTACGACCCTTTGTGTGAGGGCATGGTAATTTGCAAATGTAATTCGCTTGGGGTGTTGATGCACAAACTAATAATGACCTGAAGGATATGTGTGTTCATTCAAAGAAAGGTTTTCCTATGAATTAATTAGAGAAGAGTCCATTTTTACTGTGCATTGTGTCTCTTCCTATGGAAAATGTACTGATTTTCTCTACCCACATTCCTTTGGGCAATAAAACCAGTGATATCAGCGTTGGTTGCCATGGTGAAAAGGGGACTGGTGTCTTTCTGAGGTGTTAAGACGCATTTCGGGGGAAGGGTCCATAGGTCCTCGTATGGCTTGTTAACTGAGGGGTGTTACAGAGTATTTGTTAAATATAGCTAACAAAATATATATTGTGTGTTTGATTGGTCCAGACGCTACACATCTGAAGTTCATTTTCTACTCAAACACTATCCACTGGTTGCTACCTTCATTGTGAACCAAGTATTGATGTCTCTGTGTTAATCTGGGTAATAACTATATTGAGTAGACATATTATCTTAAGGACAACAAGCAGTCTACTTGCTTACTTACATGTTTGCAAGTAAACCAAATGCTTTAATAGCATGTTTTTTTTGAGTGCTACATTGTTTGAGTAAAATTTACAAACCGTGACTGAGTGAACTGTACTTAACTACTGCAGAGTAAACTTAATTTAAATAATTAAGTAGAAATTACTCATCAAACTCTAACTGGTCACGTTAAAATTACTTATTTCCTTTGCTAATTTTACATAACTTAGTTAAGTAGATTTTATGTAATTCCATACTTAAATTTTACCTTAAAAATATGTGTGCAAAAACTTGCAAAATAAAAATAAGTATATTTTCAGTGCAGGGATGAAATATATGGACATCTAAGTCTGTGAATTGACATTCTAAGTATAATTTACTCACATCATTCACATCTGGTTACTGCAGGTTGGTCAGGTTTGTCCTTGGTTACCTGAAGGATTCTCCAAGCGGTGCGTTCTAAAATTAACACTGCCCATAAAATCAATGGTCTGTAAAAACAAAAGCAAACAAAAGGTCAGATAAATTAGAGATCAGGACTGGCAGTGGTGCGTGTAAAGACGCTCAGGATGGAAATCAGAAGTTGCTCAGGTTATTCTGCGATATAGGATGCCATATGTTGGACACTGGGAATACATGAACTCATTGGCACATGTAGTTGTGTTTACCATGCAATACTAGTGTACTAAAATAGTATGTGTCCAACAGTGTGAAAAATATTATGTGAAACACAGTAAGCAATGATAAGAGTGGAATGCCACTTTGTCACCTGCATGATTAATTTAATGCTTGGTGTCTATTATCAGCATGGAAATAAAAATGGGTTGTTTGCCATTTTAATCCAATTTGTGTAAAAATGTTTTGATAGACATTAAAAATGATTAATAATAAGTGATTAATAAAATAAAAATATTTAAAATCGTAAAAATAAATTGTTTCTTCATAATACATGAAATAATGTTAATTTATACAACTTAAAATATTGAAACCTTGAATTGTTCATTGTTAGTTCATAATACCTAATGCATTAACTAATATTGAAAAATAAGCTTATTGTAAATTGTTAGCAAAAAAATGAAAATAAAATAAAATAAAATAAAATAATTAAAATAAAAATCGGTTAGTAAAATAGTGTTTCTTCATAATACATCAAATAATGTTAATTTATACAACCTGAAAGGTAAAAATTAATTTGTGTATGTAAAAATTTAGATTAATCTTGATAACTAAATGCCGTAAAGGCTTTCATTGTTAATTCATGATACCTAATACATTATACCTAATATTAATGTTTAAAAAAACAATCATATTGTAAATTGTTAGGAACAATTAAAATAAAATTAAAATAAAATAAAATTAATTAATAAACCAAAACACTGTTTTTTTTTCATATTACAACGGATAATGTTAATTTATACAAGCTGAAATGCAAAAATGCATTTGTATATAAATAACTTTAACTGAACCTAGATTACTAAATGCTGTAAAAGTTTTTTTTCCCATTGTTCGTTTGTGATACCTAATGCATCTAATGCTGTTATCAAAAATAAAATAAATAAATACAATAAAATACAAATCTGATATTATTTATGGTTCAGTTATCACATTAGCAATGGAAGGGCAAGTCAAGCGAATTGCATTCAGGGATATTGTAATGTATGCAGTATGCTCTTTATATACTGTACATTTGGGGAAATGTAGGTCTAGTATGAAACTGTTTGTAGAAACGCAGACAGTGTACAAATATATAAGACATTTTTAGAGTGCTCTGTCAGTTATTATTTATATGAAAACAGAGGACGACTGAAGTATGAACAAAATGCAACAATATTGAGCTGTCATCAGGACGGTAATTAGTTTATGTTGGGAAAGTTGTCATTGTGTAATATTCCACATGAAAGGTTAAAAACACATCTTAAATAGCAAGTGCACTGTGACGATTACTTTGACAAGCACGCAGCAGTATAGACTGCATAATTTATAAGAAAGTGACAAGACGTTGTTTATAAAGTTTTTACATGAACGGCTTCAAAAGTTCTTGCTGTTATCTTCTTAATTCCCCCAATCCTTGTCATGCCTTACAATATGTTCGTGCCAGTCTACATGGCGGCTGAGGAAAATAGAGGAAAAATAGGAACGGAAACTTCTGGTACAATCCTGAGACACTCAAATATGTGGGTGCATAAAATGCGAGTTTCATTTCATACATATACAGACTTTTATATGCATACAGATTTGATGACCTGATTGCTCAAAAGTTGCTCTTTCATAGTTTAGGAGACAAATTATCAAAACTTAGTCAATGTCATACAATAATAAAAAAGATCATTTTGAAAAATTTGATACGAAATGTTTGAATTTATATTGAGATTTGACTTTTCATTGCAGATGTTTGCAAATTTATGCACGGTTTGAGACCCTGTTTTGCTGAAAATCTAACAAGATCTGAGACGTTTTGCAATTTGCATTCCATTTAAAATAATAGTTCACCCAAAAATGAAAATTTGCTGAAAATATACTCACCCTCAGGCCATCCAATATGTAAATGAGTTTGTTTCTCCATGGGAACAGATTTAGAGAAATTTAGCATTACATCACTTGCTCATTAATGGGTCCTCTATAGTGAATGGGTGCCATCTGACCATAATAATGCTTCCTCCAGTGAAAAAGTCCATCCCCTGTTGTCCTCTCGCATCAAAATCCATCAACATATTTGTTTAGAACTGTTTTAGACTCTTTTCACTTATAAATAGTGCTTGATCTGTGCATATTTCTCTCCTGATTCAGACAAGATGACTTTTTCACTGGAGAAAGCAATATTATGGATTATTGACTCTTACAAACACACAGCTTTTCTCTTCATAAGACGTTAATTGATGGACTGGAGTCGTCTGGATTTCTTGTGAATTATTGTGTTGTTTTTATCAGCTGTTTGGACTCTCATTCTGACGGCACCCATTCACTGCAGAGGATGCATTGGTGAGCATCTGATGTGACACGAAAATTCTCCAAATCTGTTCTGATAAAGAAACAAACTCATCTACCTCTTGGATGGCCTGAGGGTGAGTGAATTTTCAGCAAATGTTAATTTTTGGGTGAACTATTCCTTTAAATTTATTGCAGTCTAGGAGAAGCAATTGAGACATTAGAGAGATCTCGACGGGTTTCACTGACAGACGAACATGTTTTGTGTGTTTCCAGGTGAGGTATGTAACAGTAACTACTATCATTTAGTCAACGATTCGATGGTTTACTAACAAGTAGAGAAGACGTCCTGTTGATATGCATCGTTAAATCATCACTCAATGAGAGAAGAAAAGCTGAAAGCTACATGCTGATCTCTCTAATGTTTCATCTGAGAGTCACTTACACATGCGATGATGTCTCCACACTGATGTGATGCTGAGGGGAGTGATGCGTCTTTCAGCACATTAAAAGAGCAGGATGAAATGACGCCATGCCGCACTGTCATAAATGAGTAATGGTCCTGCTAGATAACACCCCGTGGGCTCAACTTTAGTAGACAGAGCACCAGTGATTTGTTCACAGAATATCACAACACGGATAGTTTCTCATTCATGATTGTTCAAAATTCTTTGTTTGTATTATTTTATGATGCAGCTGTCAAATAAATCATTAATCCTGACTGTTTCATCCGGTCTTAAAAGAGGACAGTTGTTGTAAAGTTAGCTGTGTTAAGTTAAATATAACAACAGACAAAATTAATCTCAAAGGGTAATACGTTAACTTTATAGTGCTTTCGAGTATGATTGTATTGCACTGCATTGTTCACTCCATACACATTTTTGCTGCCTTAGTCTTTTTTCCAAATACTTAAAAAAAAAATCTTAATGACCCAAACTTTTTCTCCACTTGTTCCAAACCTGAATGAGTTTCTTTCTTCTTCTGAACACAAAAGAAGATATTTTGAAAAATGTTGTATCAAAGCAGCTGATGGGCACCATTGACTTCTATATTATTTTTTTTTCCTGCTATGGAAGTCAATGGTGCCCATCAACTGTTCAGATAAATATCTTCTTTTGTGTTCAACTGAAGAAAGAAACTCATACAGGTTTGGAACAAGAGGAGGGTGAGTAAATGATGACAGAATTTTCATTCTGGAAGTGAACTTGTCCTTTAAGTTTTGTGCATTTGGGACTGATGTATGAAAGAGACTTGTTCCCCATATCACTATATGGAATGCAAAAACTTTGAAGCTCAATATCTAGAAACTGCTCAGAATGCAGACAGAACCTCATAATTCCAAGGTGACGAAATGTAAATAATGAAAATATGTATAAGTACAAGTAAATCTGAATACATACTTTTAAGTCTGACTATATAAAGAGTAAAGCCGAAATATGGTTAACATAGCAAGTTTGAATATATAAATGTAAATTGTGAATATAGTCATAATTCTGACAACATAATTGTAAATTGGAATGTATATTTATAAATCTTGAGTATATAAAGTTATATCCATAATGTCAGCTTTAATGTATTTATCAAAATAAAAAGCAGTCAAATGTCAAAACTTACAATGACTAAAAAAGTATTCAAAATATACCATTTAACTTAGGATTAGCCATGAAATAATGTCTCAGACTCATTCATATATGTGAAAATTGGATGAGACAACGAGACTTCACCATACAAATGGCTATAAAAGAAAAAATAAAGAAATTTTGAAAGAAAGAAAGAAAGTTTGACATGCTATAGCAAAACTGGCACTATTTTTGTAATCAGAATCTCAAAATCATTTTGAAAATTACTGGATTTCATTCAGCAAAAATGATGCAGGGCTTTTCAACCCGACACACATGATCTTTAACATTACAGTACGGTGATTAACAAGAAAAATGGCACGCCATATGAAAAGGTTGCTGATCTCTGCTTCAGGTCGTCGGACTCCATGAGTACATGCATTAGGTGACCTGTTAGTCCAGCATGGAGAAACACTGCCAGACCACCTCTTACCAAACAATGGTCTGACTTTGCACCTCTGGACTGACCTTGCTTTCGGCACAGACTCTCCCTCAGCACCTGACTTTTCACTTCATCCTTCATGAATCATGTACCTCCCGCTCACCATCTGAACTAACTTCACTTTAAAGAAGACACTGTCTACACTTTCATGCCGTCTTATAAATGCTAGGTAATGTTTTATGCACCAAAAACTCTGTAATTTAGATTTGCATGAGAATAAAAAAAAAAAAAGATTGAATCATTCTGATTCATTTAAAAAGCACAGTAAGTGATGGTTGGAAAGAAATTAATACTTTTATTCAGCAAGGATGCATTCAATTAATCAAATGTGACAGTAAAGAATTACAATCACTGTAACCAATATTTGTCATTTGAACAGTATTTTAGTGTAATATGTACAATAAGATACTACTGTAAAATATACAATACAATACATTACAATATATTACTAAAATCCATTTACATTATTGAACTTGCCTGCGAAAAACTGACCAATGGCAAGGGAGATTTCTTTTAAAGTCTTTTTTTTTTTTTTTTACAGTTTGGTGGAAATGGCGGTTAAAGGACAAAAGAGAAATGATGTACCGGCAATTCAACAAAAAAGTTTAATATATTATATTTTGTTTTATTCAAAACTGAGATATTTTAGATGGTTTCACTAATTAATAGCATTCTAACATTATTCATTGTGTCATTTTTTTATGTCGGGAGTGTTTTGGAGCCTTTTCTGACTGTTGGCTGGAATTCCATCAGAACGGTTGATAACATCAACTGGTGAGTAAGTTAAGGTCACCTTTATTAGGTGAAATAAACTTTAGTTAAACCGAGAAACATAATGTTTGCATGTTCCACTGCCTCTTTAGCTAATCAGGCAGAGTCGTTAGTAACTTAACCTTAACAGCGAACTAATGCAAAATACTAAGGTAAACTTGAGTTAGGCAACACCATTTTAGAGTTTTTAAACAGCATTTTAAAGTACTTCTTTTGTTTTTTATCTTCAAGTTTGTGGATCATGACCAGGTGTTTTGGAACCTTTTCTTGTGATTGCCATCATAACGGTGATAACATCAACTGTTAAGTTAATGTCAGTTAGCCTAAGTAAACTAGTTAGAGAAGTATAACTTCTACGCTGCCTCTTTATTTCAAGTTCAGTCAGACAAACGTAACATAACGTAAACAGTACAATGTTAAAACATAAGTGGCAAGAAAATGACAGCGCGAAAATACACGCATTATATAGCGTGTAAATTTGACCCGCTGGCGCTTATAGGTATAAATGCCCCGTTTTTTGATCTGGTATTATCTAAATAATTTTTAAGAACATTGGATTGTAAATTACATAATTTTAGTAAAAGTCAATGACTGAGAGACTTTAATGTTTTATTTTAAATCTGTTAAATCTGTTAAAATTTACCCTGTGGCATTTCTAGTGTTAAGGTACGCATTTTATTAAGATATCCAAACAGTATTTTCAAGCACTTTTTTTTTTTGTTTGTGGTCTGGATCATGTCATCTGCAGCGTCGGAGGTGTATTTTAAAATACATTACAATTGGAGCCTTTTCTTGTGATTGCCATCACAACAGTGATGACATCAACTGGTAAGTTAACATCAGTTAGCCAAAGTAAGCTAGTTAAAGGGCACCTATTATGCTAAATTCACTTTTACATGGTGTTTGAACATAAATATGTGTTTGCAGTGTGTCTACACAACCACCCTATAATGATAAAAATCCACCCACTCCTTTTTCTTTAATCCCCATAAATCATAAGCAGTGTCTCAGAACAAGCCATTCGCAGAATCTGTACAATGTGATGTCACTTTGTACAGGCCCCGCCCATGACTGTTGACAGACACTGCTGTGTTAGCATAGAACCCACCCTGAGTGAACCGCATACAATCTGCCATGTTTATCTTCACACTAGAGCATTTAAAAGCAGCATTCAAGTAATAAATGTCTTCTTATTAAAGCTACAGATGTTATTCAGTCAAGAGCAGTGAGTGATTTTCTGTTTTTTTTTTTCATTGTTTAGCTCATATTAACAGCATAGACAGCAGTAGGTACTGTATATTATGCTGCTGTCACTTAATACACAGATCTAATATAAACATGTGATTTCTTTCCCAGCTCTTTACGTTCACAGACATAACCAACTGTGTTTATGTAACTTATGTGTGTTTTGAAATAACCTTGTGCATGTTTGACAGTTTAAGCACAAGACATGAAAGAAAACTCACATGCTGTGTGACAGCCGTTTTCTGTGCGCGTGCTTCGGATATGTGCGCTCAGAAAACCCTATATCAGAAGTTTAAACTGATATGACTCTAAAAAGCATGCACATAAGTTTTCAGCACGATAGACATCGATAGACAAGATAGACAAAGAGCAGGGTTGCCAGGTTTTCACAACAAAACCCGCCCAATTGCTACTCAAAACTAGCATAATCACGTTCTGGGGCGTAAAATACACATACAAATTTTTTAGCAGGGTTTCCCTGGTAAGATTCGCATTCCATGGGCTAAATATCACATTATTGGGGTTACTTCAACCCGCGGACATGAAAAAAAAACCCATGGGAACTTTAGACCAATTCCACAGGAAAACCGGGGACTTGGCAACACTGCCAAACAGTATCCGAGGTACGAGCTGTAAAGGCACAACCCTATTCTGGAAAAGGGGGTGGGATCAGCAGCTCATTTGCATTTAAAGATACATGCATGAAAACAGCGTGTTTTTATTTCACTCAAAATAGGCATTTTCAAAATGATACAATAAATGATCTGTGGAGTATTTTGAGATGAAACTTCACAGGCACATCCTGGGGACACCTGAGACTTATATTAAATCTTGTGAATAGGGGCATAATAGGTGCCCTTTAAAGTTTTTTATTTTTTTTTGAGTTATCCATTCTCTGGGAATCAAACCCATTATTTCAGCAATATAGCACTTTGCTCTACTGTTTGATTTACAGGAATGCATTATAAGGAATGGATTTTTTTTTTCTTGTTCTTGCAGGTTCATTCCGAGAATCAACCCTAGTGGCACCTAATTCCATTCAAAGTCACATATCAGATGGATTTCTGGAAAGAGGGTGCAAAGAAAAAGCATCAGCCTGAATACCCTCCTGGTGTTTCTCATCAGAGAACTTGTCAACTTTTTTTTGGCATAATTACTGAAATTTACCACAACAACACATACTAATTTTTACTGTATTTTATTTAGCCATTCTACAGATACAAAGTCCCCAGGGGACTGTGGGGACTTTTTTCAGCTAGTGCATGTTAGAGGTGAAGATTTGTAATTTGTGTTTTTAAAAAGAAAATGTTCAAGAATTAAAAAGAATATTATCAGGACAAATGCTCATGAGTTATTGTGATTTTTATGGGGTTGGGGTGGAAAAAAATTTGGTTTACACTGCTGTATCACAATTGGATTGTTTTATAAAGGTAAAAAAAGAAAATAAACAACAGTAGTAATACTGTAAATGATAATAAAGTAATACAACTGTAAATGAAAATACAGTAAATATAGTAATGTACTGTAAATGAAACTGCAGTAATAATACCGTAAACCTTTTACAGTAGCTTACTGGCATCCAGCAATTTACAGTGATGTTACAAAATATTTCTATTTCAAATAAATACTGTTCTTAAGAACATTCTATTCATCAAAGAATTGTGAAAAAACATCACTGTTTCCACAAATATATGAAGCAGCACAACTGTTTTCAAGATTGATAATCATCATAAATGTTTCTTGAGCAGCAAATCAGCATATTAGAATGATTTCTGAAGGATCATGTGACACTGAAGACTGGAGTAATGATGCTGAAAATTCAGCTTTAATCACAATAATAAATTACATTTTTAAATATATTAAAATAGAAAACAGTTATTTGAAATAATATTTCTTTTAGTTCACTTCATCCTTGGAGAATATAAAAAGCATTTATATATGCTTTATAAATGCGGGCTGTGTAATCAAGTGCACAAAGAAGGAGTAGAGTTCAAAAAGGAGTTTTTAATCACAAATCCTGGAGAATATCCACAAGTCCAAAGTCTCAAATGCTCAGCAACGTAGATCCAAATAATAGCAGACGATGAACAGAGGAACAAACAGGGCTTAAATACAAGAACAAGGCAATTAAGGAGAAACATAACAGGTGTGTGGAACTAATTAACAAATAAAAAACCATAGAAACAAATGAGGGAACACAGCCAAACTGGAAAGCAGATAAACCAAAACACAAGAGAACAGAAACGTGACATATAAATGATAAAAAAAATATATATAATTGTAATGACATGAAAATATTTCCGGGTTTTCATGACCATTACAACTCTGGATTAAGTCTAAAAAGAGTTGGGATAGAGCAAGAATGACACACACAAAAAAAAGTTACTTTCATACAATGACAATTCAATTTGATTTCTAAACTATATTGAGAGATACAAAAACCTCTCAAACTTCAATTTCTTATAATGTTGCCCACTAAAGACCAAAATTATCAACACAAGGCCAACAGCCACTAGGACATGTTCATAGACTTAGCATTCAGCAGTTCTGGACGAAGTGTTCTCCATCACATCCCTCACAAATTTTATTTGTAATGAAGTCGGTGGACTTCAAAGCAGGCATTTGATACCACTTGCCTGTATGACTATGAAACTAGCCATGGCTTTGATATGAATCAAACAAGTTATTATAGTGTTAACCTCGTAACCCAACAATGCTGTTCCGGATCGGGATGACGTTCCATCATCCCACGGAGCTCCCAAACACCACCAATCTGGACTGGAAGGAGACAGTCATCCAGTGTCTGGAGAGTCTCCGATCCCGATCCGGAACC
>NW_015548208.1:401621-405033 GCF_001515605.1 Sinocyclocheilus anshuiensis | reverse complement strand
GGCCTCCCGAGTCCCCGGATCCGCCATGGCACCCCGAACGGGTACCACTCTGTAGGCCCACTGTCCCGTTTCTGTCCTGAGGGACCTCCAGAGTACCCACCCCCCCTCCCCATTGGATGTTATATGGCGTGAGGTCATGACTTCCGGAGGGGGGCGTTATGTCAGACTCTGTTCCATGTTTTGTCTGTGTCTTGCTCCCCAGGTGTTCCTTTCCCATGTTTAATTTGTCCCAGGTGTTCCCCATGATGGTTCATTGATCCCAGGTGTGTCTCGTCATCCCCTCCTCCTGTGTGTATTTAAAGTGTTCCCAGTCCCTAGTTCTCTGTCCGCTGTTAAACGTCTTCCTGAGTTCATCTCCCTTGGTTCCTGTAAATAAAGTCTTGGTAAAGTATTCTCCAGCGTCTCCTCGTTCCTCGTGTGTGTGTGCATCATGACAGAAACATGGTTTACCTCGATGGAAGGGGAAACACTGTTAGAAATCACACCTTTTCTGCAGTTAGGAAATACCATTAATTTTCCAGTATTAAAGAGATGCCCGCGGCAGAACACATGCTGTTAGAGATAAGATGTTTGATCAAATGGTTCTGTCCTATGAAAGAGCATCTACAGTTTGGCCAGTGAAGTGTTTCCAGGGAAGCTAATAACTGTTCCTTTTCTTTGGCAGGAAACCTTTTGATAAGTGTAATTACATGTGAACTGCATGAATATAGTCTGAACAATAGTCTGGTGTTAAAACCTTGATGTTTTTTCTAATCAAACATTCTGAAGAAAATATAAATTCTTGCTCGTGCAATACTTGCCAACACAATGGTAGTGAGTTGTGGGTGGATTTTAGAGCGTTGAAACATAGCTGCTAGGTGGTTGTTCAAAAAGTCAAAAAGCCCACCCTCAAGTTTCTGTATATTTTGGTCTCCAGATATGGCGCAAGTCCCACTTTCAATGCAAGTCTGTGGTATTTGCCTGTATTATCATCTGAAACATCACATTAACCATCACTTAGAAAGGCAATAGCAGCCCTATCTTCAACAAACTGCATGGTTCCAGGCAGTTTTTTCATTAACCGAAAATAATATAAATCTATTAAAAGCATTTTGGTTGATTTTGGTCTAAAATGGAATAAAAAAATAATAATAACTGAATAGACTTTGGCTAAACTTTTCACCATTAGGCCATCCAAGATGTAGATGAGTTTGTTCTTCATCAAAACAGATTTGGAGAATTTCACTATTATATCACTTGCTCACCAATGCGTCCTCTGCAGTGAATGGGTTCCGTCAGAATGAGAGTCTAAACAGCTGATAAAAAACATTATCCATAAGTAATCCACATGACTCCAGTCCATCAATTAACATCCTATGAAGTGAAAAGCTGTGTGTTTGTAAGAATAAAATCCATCATTAATGCATTTTTTAACTTCAAACCTTTGTTTCCAGGCTAAAATACGAGTACGCTCTCCATCATATTGCTTTCTCTAGTGGAAAAGCCATCTTGTCTGAATCAGGAGAAGTGAAAACAGTCTAAAACAATTCTAAACAAATATGTTGTTGGATTTTGATGTGAGAGGACAACATAAGATGGACTTTTTTACTGGATGAAGCGTCATTATGGATTATGGAATATTATATGCAAATATTTTGAATGAAGTTGAAGTTTTCTTGCAAACACGCAGCTTTTGGCTTCACAAGAAGTTAATTTCTGGAATGAAGTTGTGTTGATTACTTGTTGATTATTGTGATGTTTTTATCAGCTGTTTGGACTTTCATTCTGACGGCACCCATTCACTGCAGATGATCCAAAGGTGAGCAAGTGATGTAATGCTACATTTATCAAAATCTTATACCATGAAGAAACAAAATGAGGATGGCCTGAGAGTGAGTACATTTTCAGCAAATTCTCATTTTTGGAACTATTCCTGTAAGGTAATGCATGCACTGTAAAAAAGAGTGTAATGTTCACTGTAAAATATTGTACAAACATAGTATATGTTATATCTTTAACAAATACTGTCTGGTTTTCAGTAAATGTTAAAGGTAGGAAACAGATTTTAGTAGCAGTGTGCATTGAATTTACTGGTTTAAAACAAAAATTTCTTGTTTTGTAAATTACAGTTTTATACTGTAGATTTTACAGGTTTATTGGCTACATTTTCAATGTAATTTTTACAAAATTATTCTGGCAACCACAGCTGCCAATTTTTTTTGGTAAAAACAATGGGATTGTTTTTTGTTTTTTTTTACAGTGTGTAGCATGTCAAATCTGTAATATAAATAATGATGCTCACCTTACAAGCACATATTATAACATTCCTACAAAATATTTAGCTCAAATAAATGATCATGATCAAAACAGTTAACACTCTTGTGAAAAATGTACATTAACATAAACTCTTAAGAGGCATATATTCTGTATGAATTCATTTGGGATCTTTGACTCTTTAGCCCAGCCATTCAAAAACCTCAGCAATAAAGACTCTAGCAAACTACATACATAATAAAAATTAATATTGCATCATAAGCAGTGGTGGACGGAACAAATTACAACTACTCACATTACTGTAATTAAGTAGTTTTTTTTGGGTACTTGTACTTTTTTGACTATATTTTTAAAGCTGCACTTTTACTTGTACTTAAAGGGTTAGTTCACCCAAAAATGGAAATTCTGTCATTAATTACTCACCCTCAGTGTTGTTCCAAATCCATAAGACCTTCGTTCATCTTCGGAACACAATTTAACCCTTTAACGCGTACGATCACACCGGTGTGATCAGTCTTGGCTGGTCTCTGAAGCGTACGATCACACCGGTGTGATTAGAACTTTCAGTGCGTCACGTCATCAACTGCTGAATTTAAATCTGCTTTTGCGCTTTGGCTGGCGCGAGCCAGATCGGACGTGCTGAGTGCTTGTCATATTATCACAAATATTCAGTGTTTTCAACCATATAATACTTAGTTTAGGTTTCAGACATTTAAATACACATAAGTACTAGCAAAACCATACATTTACAGTTTGTAAAATACATGCTGATGTCTATGGAAACGGCAATAATGATCCTTACAAATATAATCTGATGACATGTTTTTATTGATATCATATACAAATTGTGTAGGTACTATAAAGTTTACTCTGCTCTTCTCCCAGTTACCGGAGACCTAGGCCTACTTTAACGTGTTTCGGGAGGAGAGGATGAATTTGCGTGTTGTAAATCCCACAGCTTGGATTCAGCGCGAACTAACATGACGGCACCCATCACCCGGTATAGATCAACTAACATGGTCGATATAAACGTGTTTAAACTACCAAATAAATTTACTTGCACATATTTCTGAATCGGAATATCAGGTATTTCATAATATAGTGAGCATGTTTGTGAATATTTTGAATAAAACAGGAAAAACGAAATAAAAGCGATCCA
>NW_015548208.1:401304-401552 GCF_001515605.1 Sinocyclocheilus anshuiensis | reverse complement strand
GTTGTTCGAAACCCGTAAGACCTTTGTTCATCTTCGGAACACAATTTAAGATATTTTTGATGAAATCTAAGGGTTCTCTGACCCTCCCATAGACAGCAAGGTAACTACCACGTTCAAGGTCCAGGAAAGTACCAAGATGATAGACAAAGTAGTCCGTGTGACATCAGTGGTTGAACTGTAAAGTTACAAAGCTACGAGAATACTTTTTTGCGCAAAGAAAACAAAAATAACGACTTTATTCCACATTT
>NW_015548208.1:391199-400951 GCF_001515605.1 Sinocyclocheilus anshuiensis | reverse complement strand
ATGGTTCTTTTCCATAACACTGAATGTTGTAACAAAGGTAATAAAGAGTTGGTTATTATTATTAAGTCTCTTTCCGGCTCAGACTGCATAGGTTAAGCTTATGGTTCTGTCACGTGACGAACAAACGACTCGAAAAACACGAAGACTCGAGAGATGAACTAATCAATTCTCTTTCTGGCTCAGACTGCATTGGTTAAAGCTTATGGGGCTGTCACGTGATGAACGAACGACTCAAACCCGAAGACTCGAAACAGGTGAACTACTTGACTAATTCCAGTACAGAACCTATAGGATGTTGCGCATGCGCGACTGAAAGAATCACTCCCCGAGACGACTCGTTCTTCCTGAGTCACATTAAAGATTCGTTCAAAATAAACAAATCGTTCAAGAACGACCCAACACTAGTATTCCACATAATTTTAATAATTCCCGTGCAAATGTGGTGAGCACTTTATTGTAACATGAGATCAGAGTCATGTAATCACAGAAAACTGGATGCGAGCTCTCAAATAGTGCAATCGCAATCTCTCCGTGCTTTTAAAGTAAAAATTCTTTCTCTTTGCTCCTGCCGGATTAAACTTTGTCAAACGTTATCAACCATTTAGAATAGATCCACTCCTGACCGATGAAAATGCTACTAGAAATGTTATTGGCTGTGAGTGAAATGCAGCAGAAAGTCTTTCAACAATCAAATATGGAACTTTAATTTCTTTACAATGTAAATTTATGCTAGAAATGTTTCAGAATGGGATATTTGTCTGATTTGTACTACATATAAATATCCTATAGTCTGCCTAACTGCATCACTACATTGTACAGACATTACAGGTCAAAGCCATCTGATGTTCCATTTATCTAAATAAATAACATATATGGCTCTTAAATCACTACTTATAAAAATTCAGTGTTGCCATATTTCCAATACCTCAACTGAATTGAGGTCATTTGTTTTACATTTTTAGTACTGACTGTGTACTTGTCTTTTTTTTGTAAAGTCAATTCAGTTTGAAATCAATGTTGAAATCAAGCTTCCTTGTGCTGTAAGCTTTTGCAACAAAGTTACCCTATTTTAAAGACACAAATACACAGAATTAGCAAATGTTTAAGATTGAGATTTTTGTAATGGTAATTGATCAATGTTTATATGTATATAAATAAAATAATTCATCATATAAAGTGAACATGTCTTTTTAGAAGACTTGGATTAAACCACTCATAGCTTGAAATAAAGATTGCCTTGAAAAAATGGATGGACAAAAAAAAAAAAATTTTTTTGAGATATTAAAATATCTATATGGCAGTAACAGTATGTGGTAGTTTTGCCAATGGTATTGAAAATGATCGTTAAAAAAGTTGTCATGAAATCAAAAATGACCCTACTTACTTTTTTAGTGCACATTCCTAGTCTTGTGGTGATCAATTAAACCGTGCAAGTCAATTCACTGGAAAAAAAAAATAAATAAAAATTGTCTGCCATTGTAATCTTTAATCAAAAACTGAAAATCCACTTCCGCTCTGGAATGGCGTTCTCGCTCTGATGACGTCAGTTTGATGGCTTCGGGAGAATCCTCTTGTTAAGTCATGACGTAAGGACTGCTGTTTCCGGGTACATGCCTCTACTCATTTCACTTGAGAATACTATCTCAACAGACATTTATGAGCACTATTTAATTAACATTACATATTTAAGCTAAGCATTAAAAAATTTGCTGTGCACACTACAGTCTCTGTACTCACATGTGTCTCAGACACTAATATTTTAGCTGAATCACTGCCTGGCCATCTGGGATTTCAGTATGGAGATAAAGGTTAGGGTTATAATTTTTTAAGTATTACATGACATTGTGGGTGTATATTAGCACAGTTTGTTGTTTTCTTGGGGCATCTGGCAGAGCGTTAGGACCCAGAAGCAGTGAAGCGTGATGTCAGACGTAACAAGCAGATATTCTAAACTACTCCTATATCCAACCGTGAATCTGCTATGAGCAAGAGGTGGAGAGGAGGTGCACCACAGTAAAACCCCGCACTTTATTCAATATTCCGTTTCACCTGGAAATACATCACAACACTGAAGTCAGTTGCAACTTCCGGTTCACGAGTACTTTAATATTGATATTTTTCAAGGTATTGAAGTTAGAAATTCCTGTATCGTGACCACCAATTTCACGTAATTTGTCAATAAGATAAAAGTGGGTTTTGTTCAATGTAGCTATTATCCATAGATCTTTGATATTTTTTGGTAATTCATTAAATATTGCCAGCTAAAAAGTAACCAGTAACTAGTACTCGGAGTAGTTTTTGAGAGGAGTAATTTGTACTTTTACTTAAGTACTGTTTTAACACCAGTACTTTTACTTGTAATTGAGTATTATTTCAGCAATGTAACAGTACTTGTACTTAAGTACAAATTTTCTCTTTCCACTGCGTGTCTGTAAGAAGCAAATCCATCATTAATACATTTTTAACTTCAAACCTTTGTTTCCAGGCTAAAATATGAGTACGCTCTCCATAATATTGCTTTCTCCAGTGAAAAAGCCATCTTGTCTGAATCAGGAGAAGTGAAAACAGTCTAAAACAATTCTAAATAAATATGTTGTTGGATTTTGATGTGAGACGACAACAGGAGATGGACTTTTTCACTGGAGGAAGCGTTATTATGGATTATGGAATATTATATGCAATGACTTTCATTCTGACAGCACCCATTCACTGCAGATGATCCACTGGTGAGCAAGTGATGTAATGCTACATTTATCAAAATCTGATACCATCAAGAAACAAAAGGAGGATGGCCTGAGAGTGAGTAAATTTTCAGCAAATTCTCATTTTTGGAACTATTCCTGTAAGGTAATACACGCACTGTAAAAAAAAATTAGTGTAATTTTAACTGTAAAATATTGTACAAACACTGTTTGTAAAATATTGTACAAACACAGTATATGTTGTACCTTTAACATATACTGACTGGTTGTCAGTATATGTTAAAAGTCAGATTTTAGTAGCAGTGTGCATTAAATTTACTGGTTTAAAACGAAAATTTATTGTTTTGTAAATTACAGTTGTATACTGTAGATTTTACAGGTTTATTGGCTACATTTTCAATGGTTTTTTTTACTAAATTATTCTGGCAACCACAGCTGGCAAATTTCTTGGTACAAACAACGGGATTTTTTATTATTTTTTTTTTAACTGTGTTGTAGCATGTCAAATCTGTAATATAAATAATGATGCTCACCTTACAAACACATATTATAACATTCCTACACTTTATTTAGCTCAAATAAATGATCATGATCAAAACAGCTCACACTCTTGTGAAAAATGTACAGTACATTAACATAAACTCTTAAGAGGCATATATTCTGTATGAAGTCATTTGGGGTCTTTGACTCTTTAACCCAACCATTCAAAAACCTCCGCAATAAAGACTCTAGCAAACTACATACAAAATCAAAATGAAAATTGCATCATCATAAGCCAATTAAATTTCCAATTAAATTATTTGATTTATTTGATTTGATGTATTGCTTTGTGTGAATATTTAAAAGCACTAAAAACATAAAGAAAGCAGCATTCCTTGTATTTCTCCATAGACATCTGAAACTAATGCAACCTGAGAAAAAGCAGGGCTATTCCTGAAGCCCGGACAGAAGGGAAAACCCAAGACAATAAGGGCTTTCAAGTGTTGTCAGATACTGTTCTTACTTCGCCTCTGTTGGCAAGCGCATCTTCCTCACTGTCAGCGTCTGACCTTCTCTTAGCGCGGCCTATCAGGCAAAGTGCGGAAAGAGTAGCAGATGGTTCTGGAAGGTCCCTCAGGGACATCTTCATATACTGTATATGAAGCTATTAAAACCAGTGGGCTGAGGAGGAGAGGATTGTTTTTGAAATGATATAGCTCATTTATTTTGTTTGTGTAGCTGTCTGGCAAATGCTAATGAGCAAGCTTAACCAATAATAAACAACAATTGTTTATCTGTTGGGATCTTTTGCTGCAATTGAGTGAGGATTTAAAACCAAATTCACACCTGTAAAAATGTGGCGCTGATCGAATCTTAAATTTGCAATACAGATTAGTGTAAGTTTATTATAAAATGCATCCCATCTGATGTTACTACAGTAATTAATTTGTACAAAATATGTTTTTCATAAACCTAAATTAGGGATTCACAAACTTTTTTGTCAGTTTTTAGAACCCATTTGATCTAAAATATATATTTTCAATAACATATTCTTATGTTTACAGTTATCTGATGTTGGTTAACGGTCACATAACTTGCAGGTAAACAAATTAATTAATTAATTAATTAACTTTTACTTTTTTTTTTTTGTGATTTAAATTACGTGCACATAGAGCTGTTATAAAAGCACAAACCCCCTGCAGTAATCTTAATTAAACTCTGCGGACCCAGATACGGGTCCAAAATCGCGTTAAAAATGTTTATGCTTCATTTACATAGCCTTCCTTATATGGTATCAGCCCATATATGGGTTCATTTGAAAGATTGGAGTGTCTTCTTTATAAAGAATACCATTCCTTTTGGTTTTTATATTCATAAAGCAGAAATTAAGCTTAGAAATGTTCGCGATGTAAAATTTTGTCACCTCTGAGCGAATTTACATTTATACTCGTAGCACTGCTTCAGTCAGCCGCAAACAGCCACAAATATCTATATACTCTATATTATCTTTTAGAGTAGGATCTCTTCTTTCAAACAAGACCATTTTCACGTTTCTGCGTGCTTCCATCGGTGAGATATATAGCGTTTTGTCCAGATTGCGTAATAGACGCTCGTCTGGCAGAGATGCACTCTCCATATCAAAAGCGCGCACAGCCAGCGCGTCTGATGTTATAGAGATCTGTGGTCGCTTGTGGACTGCAATTGGTCAGATTACATGTCTTTCAACTCGGCGGCCATTTCAGAGCCGTGAAATTTGACACCTCTGCGTCACTAGAGGGGGGAGAGGGGGGGTCTTCACATCCGGGAATCCGGGGCTGGGTGTTTTGGGGGCTGTAGTAGACACGAGGCGACAGGGATAGCCCGAAGGGGAGGACCTTCTACTGATATGCTGGCCCCTCGAACGCGAAGCAGAGAATCAGCCTGTGTCGAGGGAGGATCGAAACATGAAAGTACGCGTCCTTTAGGTCAATCGCTGCAAACCAATCGAGCGGACGAACGCATCGAAAGATATGTTTCTGCGTCAACATCCTGAACGGGAGCCTGTGAAGGACCCGGTTCAGAACGCGCAGGTCCAGGATTGGTCACAACCCACCGCCTTTCTTGGATACAATGAAGTAGGGGCTGTAAAACCCTGACTTCATATCGGCTGGAGGGACCAGCTCTATCGCATCCTTCGCCAGTAGGACTGCGATTTCCGCTCACAAGACAGGAGCATCCTTGCTTGGCACAGAGGTGAACCGAATGCCCCTGAACTTGGGAGGACGCCGGGCGAACTGAATCGCATAGCCGAGTCTGATGGTTCTCGTGAACCAGCGAGACGGTCTGGGGAGCACTAGCCAGGCCCCCAGGAACCGAACAAGCGGAACTAGGGGAACCACTGACGTACCCGCAGTGGGGCAGCGAGGTGGAACACAGGAACCCGACCCGGAAGGCACAGCATCCCGGAGTGGGGTCTGAGTGTGCGGTGCAACACTTACCTGGTTCCACGGTTGGGCAGGGGGCGCGTGAGAAGGCATAGCGTCCTCAAACCGGGCCCTGCTACCCGCTAGTGAAAGGAGAGGGGGACGGGAGTGTCGAGGCCATGTCTGGGGCTGGGGAGCCAGTGTCCCGGAGTGGGGTCTGAGTGCGCGGTGCGACACTTACTTGGCTCCACGGTTGGGCAGGGGGCGCGTGAGGAGGCATCGCGTCCTCGAGCCAAGCCCTGCTGCCCGCTGGCGAAAGGAGAGGGGGACGGGAGTTTCGAGGCCGTGTCTCGTACACCGCCATCCTCGCCCTCTTCAGACCCGGAGAAATAGGAAACTGCTCTTTTGTTGAATGTTTGGGTACCACTGGCTGGGGAGCCAGTGGCGGAACAAAACAAAAAGGAAACAAAGATTCTCCACCCGGTCCTCCTCCGGGGGAAGGAGTGGTGCGATCACCACCTCCTGAAGAGCAGGATCCAGAGTCTCCGGGTCACCTGTCTCAGGGACGCCGCTTGCCCTGGCGCTTTACGGGCATGGCAGTGGCAGAGACAGGCTGCGCCGCTTTCCTGCTGCCAGCTCCACGCTGTGGCCAGTGTGGAGGCTGCTGCTGAGGCCGAGCTGGAGCGGAGGTGGAGGCAGCAGGAGGGCGCCCTCGGCGACGAGTGGGCGGAGGGACTGCAGCCGGCGGCAGGGTGATGACAGCAGCGGGCCGCCAAGGCAGGATGTGTCTGATCGCCTCCGTCTGCTTCTGTGCAGCGGAGAACTGCTGGGCGAAGCTCTCCACCACATCGCCGAAGAGGCCAGCCTGGGAGATTGGGGAGTCCAGGAAACGGTATTTGTCGGACTCCCTCATATCCGCCAGTTCCTGCATTACCCCAGGGTCAGAACTGCCCTTGTGCAACTGCTTCAACACCTTGGCCTGGTAGACCTGCAGGAGGGCCATGGCGTGCAGGGCGGAGGCGGCCTGTCCAGCAGCTCTGTAAGCCTTGGCCGTTAGACCGGATGAGAACTTACAGGCCCTGGACGGGAGGCGCAGATTACCCCACCAGGCGGCAGCGCTTTGCGGGCAGAGCTGCATCGCAATAGCGCGCTCGACTGGGGGGATCTCCACATACCCCTTAGCCGTCCCGCCATCGAGGGCAGTGAGGACGGAAGAAGCACTAGCTCTGTTTCGGGCAGAAAAAGGTGCCCTCCAAGATCTAGTAACTTCCTCATGCACCTCCGGAAAGAAAGGAACCGGAGGTGGCTGCCGGCGATCGGCCTGCGACACCCCCAGGAACCAATCATCCAACCTGCAGCGTTCGTGAGATGGAGGTGGTTTCCATTGTAACCCGACACTCTCGGCAGCCCGGGAAAGCATAGCAGTCAGCTCTGGATCTGACTCGGACAACGCTACTCTTCCTGACGGAGGCAGCGCAGCCGAGTCCTCATCTCCAGAGCCTAGCTCGTCCCCTGATGCAGTGATTGACATCCTGTCATCTGCCGGAGGCCCAAATGAGACGCTAGACCCTGCCCTGTCCGGAGTCTCAGCCACCTCATCCCGGAACACCAGAGGGTGCGATGTGCTGGAGCTCTTTTAGATTTGCTCGTTTAGAAATTAAAGTGTTGAAGCGCCCAGGAGAGGTCGCAGCGCGACCGCAGTTTGAAGTGCCGCAGCACACCGTCCACACCAACAGCAGCACTGGACCAGCAACCCCCGCTGACGCGCCGTAACACCAACACTCTCGTTTGATGCTGTCTTGTAGACACTTGCTCGATAACCAGCTGAAAGGCTCGGCTCTGAAGCGAAAAGCTGAATGTGCGTCTGCACGTGCTCTCCTTATATACCCACGCTGCGGGGCGGGGTACGCGACGCAAAGATCGCACGCCAACACTTATTGGCTTGTTTTGTTAACACTCGAAGGTGATTGGTCTCTCTAGCGAAGATCCCAATTCGTCAGTCACTACTGACGTAACGTTGAATGTGACTGACTGAAAGGGAACTACATATTTCTTTACAAAGACATCTATTCATTTGTTTTTAGAAGGACAGAAAAAAAATACGCGCTGCTCATGTTTGTGGTGTGAAACTGGCCTTATGTTCACTTTTATATAATGCTCAGAAAATCAAAACGGTTCGATAATTGAGTCTGTTTAGGTTTTTAGGGATTAAAAAAGGAGTGAATGGATATTTTGGGATCATTGTAGGGTGGTTGTGTCCACACAGTGCTAAGACACATTTATATGCAAACACCATGTACAAGTACCCTTTAATATTAAAGACATGTAGTCATGCTTGGTGTGAACAGACCTTTAGACCAGCATGCAAGCTGGTTTCTGCTGGTTTAGCTGCAGCTGTCTTATTCACCATGGCAATTGAGAAGTCAGGTATAAGAAACATTCAATAATATTAATCTAGGATGTGGATTTTGATTTTAATTAAATAGTCAAGAACTACAACAGCAAAGCTGGTCTAATCTACTCTTACTTTTTGGTGCCTGATTAACAAAAGTGTCACGTTGGAGCTGTTGGAAAGGCCTTTCGAGAGGAGTGAAAAGTGCCTACAGCCAAAACAACCACGCAAGCCAAAAGGAAATCAAGCTCGGTTTTTGAAAGTGTTTATTGCCATTCTTTCAAGTGCATGATGTGCCTATGCATTAGTCAGTAAGGAAGATATTGCTGTAATAATTTCCCAGAAAAAAGCTTGAGGAATGGAAAACGAACGGTTGCGTTCATTAGCAGTGACAGGACGCAGCCTTGTGCTGTTTCTTTGAGAATGCTGATTTTTAAAACATAATCACCTCATTCATTTACACCGCAGACACATTTCAGCACCTGATCAAGTATTCCGAGTCGGTCATGGTTTGTAGGGAAATTCAAAGGGCATTAGCTCAAAGTGACTGCATCCAGAAAGCAAAACAAAGGGAGCAGCATATTTATCCCAGTGGTATTCCAGGCTGTGTTGTCCCAGACACAGTGAAGTTTCCAGCTGTGAAGAAGCCATCTGTTCTCCTCTCCTTCATTTTAATTAGTGGCAGTTCTTTCCTTTATCAGCACATGCCTGACTTTCTCTCCGGAGTCTCGGAACGCAGGATTATGACAAACAGGTCATGCGATCCATTGAGGCCTCCATACAAACACAGATTAATATTTCAACGCCCCTAATTGTGTCATCAATGGAAATGCAAAGGACACACTCACCTTTTGTCCTAATTTGTATTAATGATGTTTATGCCGTTTGATGCATGTGTGGAGTGCAACGACTGTATTGATTTAAATGATCTGAGGCGATGCAGGCCTACTTGTGATGATCTCTTTTTGAAGGTTGCAGAGCAATATATACAATCTGTAGTAAAGTTCACAGATTTGTTCAGACCCAGCTGGTGGGTTGCATCCTAAAAATGGGTCATGAGTCTGTTCTGTTCATGTACAGTAAGGAAAACAATGCGCAAAAATACTGATGAAAAATGAAAGTGTAAGTTCCTTTGGATATAAGCTCCTGCCAAATGCATAAATGTAAATTCCCTCAGAGGGTAGTTGAGAAACCGACATATGAAAAGAAAAAAAGTTTTTCAAAATTAAAAAAAAAAAAAGTTTTTATTCCAGGTCTGTCCAGCTGCCTTTAACACAACTCAGAGTTTTGACACTTTGCAGTCATGTTCATTACCCTAAATGAGAAAAAGTTGCACAATTTCAAGAAAAGGTCTCAGGTTACGTATGTAACCATGGTTCCCTGAGTAGGGAACGAGACACTGCGTCCTCACGGGGTCGCTATGGGGAACGCCTTGTCGTGACCCGTGTCTGAAGCATACATTGAAAAAACACAAACGGCGTTTTGTTGGCCGGCGACACTCTAGGGGTCGCTATGGGGAACGGTATACCCACGCCACCATGCTGAGGGGAGTGCATGCCAGAAACCATGGCGAGCCATATTGACATGGGAGTTGCCCCTGGAACGTTAGACGGCTGTCAGTAACATTACTCCCTATGGCCAAAGGCCTAGGCAACATCCCCCCCCTCAAAAAATAAAAAAACCTTACCTGTTAGGGTCAAAACTCCTGGGCCCGGGGTAGAGCTCAAGGCTTGGAATCAGGATAGATTCCTTTAAGGGAATACGACCAAGAGCCTA
>NW_015548208.1:390880-391189 GCF_001515605.1 Sinocyclocheilus anshuiensis | reverse complement strand
AAGTACTAGCGTGCGAACTTACCACAGTGTGGATTTTAGAAAGTGTACAAAGACTTCACGTGCACACTTACCATAATATGGATTTGTTTTTAAATACCGTTCTAAGGGGTTCCCGTGGCACTCTGAAAGAGCAGCCCATAGATGGAAATGGTGCATCCCAAAACGCTATGTTTGAGAAGTCATGAACTCGATCTAAGGCTTATAATGCTGGAGTGGCTAGCAGTAAATCTGTAGTTGAGGGAGCAAACATCCAACTCTCAATCGAGAGGGAGCTCGACCTACAGCATGTTCCAAAGGTGGAACAGCTAG
>NW_015548208.1:390262-390472 GCF_001515605.1 Sinocyclocheilus anshuiensis | reverse complement strand
GAGATGGTGGTTACAGGGGAATTAGGAAGGGGAAGATAAGGGCAGATGTTAAACCCCCCAAGGGAAATGAGTAGATACTCAAGTATCACTGGACGAAAGCACTGAAGCCTTGTCTGGATCACATACCTTAGGTCTTGCCTACATCCCTTTGACCCGCGATTCTTCCTACCCCTACCCGCAGGCGGGGGAGGAGCACGAGGCGCGACACTA
>NW_015548208.1:377510-390047 GCF_001515605.1 Sinocyclocheilus anshuiensis | reverse complement strand
TGGAATCGATGGATGCGTGAGGAAAACGGCCTCTTCCATTCCTTCTCGATCTCTGTATGGAGATCAGGAAGAAAAGGAAGGCTCACCTGAGCTGGAGGGCTATGGCCAGAAAGATAACGTTCATTGAGACGACCTCGCGATGTTACTTCCTTAGTCCTCTTCCAAGGCAAGTCAAGCCTCGCTTCTCCCGGCGCCTATTTATACTATAGTCGCACCGGTAGTGACGTCATGGCTGTCGCCGGCCAACGTGTTGTTGGTGTTTTTTTAATGTATGCTTCAGACACGGGTAACGACGAGGCGTTCCCCATAGCGACCCCTAGAGGACGCAGTTCGAAGTTCCCATGAAAGGGAAACACACTACTTTTGATGAATCAAAAATTGAAATCTGTCAAATTGACAATGAATGATATTAACACATCTTTTGTTGACAGTCAAGCCAATCAAACATACAGTTCAGTACAAATATTTGTGTTTGCCTGCTAAATCCCAGTCGAAATCATAACCGAAATTTCGACCAATTTCTACCCTTATACCAATGTTACCAATTTCTGCTATGAGAAATGCTGAAGGATACACAATTTCAGATAAAAAGCCACATGTTTTACATATACATTTTCATACTTTCAAGATTTTTATCTGTATTTTGAATTGACTGGACATTTAGTGGCACTCTAGTGGCATTTTTGCAACCATTTATATTGGATACACTGTCCAACTAAAAAAAACAACAACAACAAAAAAAAACATAATTTTATATCTCCAGCAAAATCATTGCAAATGTTCCATCTATTAAGGATTAAATAATTCTTACTTAATTTGCAAGTAACTTGCAGTGAACTGCCATGTTTAAACATCAGGTGGTCTGGTTTGGTATGAAGTGTGTGGTACATCATGCTGTGATTAAAAGAGCTCATATAGAGGCCCTTAAAAAAGATTGCCTATGATTCTGGGAAGGGTTTTGTTTCCAAGTCATTTTGTAGTCAATCCACTCAACTTCAGATTTCCAGATTTCCATTCCAATTTAGCCAGATCATCCCACCAAATTCAGCCAGAGAGCTGAAAGTAGCTGCTGGAGGGCTGTGTTAACAATAGCATATAATAAAATAACATGGCGACATCATAACCAGAAATGAATCACAACTTGCATAACATTATTTAATAAATGCATCCAATCAAGGCATGAGTTCATTCATCAATTGATCAAAACTGTACATGTATTTTATATTTTTATACCACAATGCAATGTGCTCAACAGTGCCATGACATTTATGCCTCAAATTATAAAATAAATAAGTAAAATAATAATAATAATAACTGCAAAATAACTGCATCTGCTTGAAATGATAACTGAATGCAACTCATTGAATTACACATGCAGCATTTTGCATAACGTTTCACAACTTTTTTTTTTTTTTAACATAACAGGCAGAACCCAATTTCAAATAGGAGGCAGTGTTGCATTCCGAACATGGCCAAGGTCTTGAAGAACCCCAGTATAATATAAAAGGGATTTATAAGCAAGTCTTGCCTCAGTTAATGTCAAATTGCATGAATCAACCATCCAAAAGAGACTTCATAACTTTGCCCAAGATGCAAGGTCAGACTTAAAGAATATAGATACACAACTGGAGTGTGTCAAACAGCATTTAAGATCAGATCAAGACACAATGTGCTCTGAATGGTAAAGTTGGCAAAGTGGCAAAGAAATGATTTTGACTACAAAAAGTAAGTAGACACAATGCAAAGTTGTAAAGGCATTAAAAAAAATCCTAAATCATTTAGTTTTGCTAATGCTATCACTGTACCATTGCGACCAGCTTGATCGGAGTTTGGCTTCAAGATTTTGTGCTGTATTTTTGAATAGTTACTTTTAAAGAGCCTATGTCAAGATGGAGTGATCTGTTATCATTTATTTGTGAGCTGTCTTTTTGTGCTCTCTATAAAGTGAATGCACGCTGTTTGTGTGTGTGCACTGTTACAGTATCTGAGTGCGCTCATATGCACTGAAAACTGCCAAAGATTATGTCATACTTATAAGCTAAAATTAAAAATGAGCTCCCGATCTCACCCGTTTTTGTAGAGTTGTTACTGAATTTCAAATTAAGCCAAAAAATTGCATCACACATACATTACTTATCATTCTTTACATTATCAGTCATTGATGTCACTTCAGAAAACTCACTCACATCCCTATAATCATACTATGTATTACATGCAGCTAGTATTATGCTGTAATGCTTAATTACAAATATTCATTTGAAATAACCCAATAAATTCATTTATTCATTCTTACCTTTGGAGATTTAAGTCAAGTCTGAGGCTGCCCTAACTTTAAGAATCTATTTACGATTGATTTTTAAGAAGATTTTATTCAAGAATTTAAATTCTTCTTAAATTTTGTCTTAAGAACAATCTTAAGAAAAAAGACGAGAACATTCTTAAGAATAACTTTTGTGAATAGCCTACAAAATATAACCTACAAAAAGAATAAGAAAATGGCAGTTAAGAAGATTTTTATTCATTTTTTCTTAAGAATGTTTTGTGAATGCGGCCCCTGATCCATATCTAGAGTCAAGAATATTACTGAGACTTGATGGTAGACTTAAACCACTTAAAGGGGTGGTTCATAGCGATTCACTTTTTTAACGTTATTTAGTGTAGCGAATCAGCTCATAAGGGAAATATGAATAATTAATCATAACTAGTTATAATTAATTATAAATATTTAGATCCGCTGTAGATATTTACTTGACCTCTCAGGGTCAACTGTCTGTCAATTCTAAGAACGTTAATTTCCTGGTTAAGGGAAATAACTTTCTTACTGTACAATTCTACAAACTCTGCATCTCTCTCTCTCTCTCTCTCTCTCGCTCTCAGCTCCAACAATGAACGGTTACAATTATACACTTATTTTCACATATCTAGAAGCGTCAAACATGTACACGTGTGCAGTTGTCGTACTGTATTAAAGCTTTAATCAGGATAAAACTGTATATTCAAAGCTAACATAAGCAGTAGCATTTACAAATAACAGCGTATCTAAAAGTATGAGACAACAATAAACAAAAAACATAGGCCTACCATTAAAAGCCGTGCTTGCACAGGTTCTGCACGATCCTCTTCAATAATATCCTCTGCTTCTCAATCGGGCTCAAACTGATAAGCGATATTAACGACGTCGTTGTTTACAATACAACCGGCACATGCCGCTGAGGTGAGGGCCGGGACGTTCAGACGCGCACTAGAGACGGTTGAACCAATCACAACACACTGGGCTAGCTAACCAATCAGAGCCCATCGCCTATTTCTGAGGGAGGGGCTTCATAAAAGAAGGAAATGATCAGCACGTTTCTCAGAGAAGGGACAGAGCGGTGTGGAATAAAGGTAAATTATGTGAAAAATAATGCGTTTTTAAAAAAAATGAAGCATTAACACGTTAAACTGAACCCCATAAACACAATCAAGCCTAGAAAAAAACCAGTGAACCACCCATTTAAAGCAACTTTAGCAATGACTTATGCACAGGAAAATACAGTACAATTCAAATTTTCTTCTGAACATTTTGAAATATTTTCTTTGTTATCTTTTAAACCTGTATATATCAATATGACTGAAATAGAAGATAAAATACATAAATGCAAATAAACAAACAGATTATAATTGAGTGTACTTCATGGGGCTGTAAACAGCTAGCAAATGCAACAGTCTGCATCTACTGTATTTTGACTATTAAACACATTTAAGTGTCTTAAGGTCAGAAACTCTTTTACTGCTTCTGTATGTTCCTAAATATTAGTCTTTGTTGTGTTCCACTGTCTGTGTTTACCTGATTATAAATAGTGAAATGCAGCCAGCGTCTCTCTCCCATGGATGCTGTTTGAGTCCTGCTGATCTGGGGTCCAGAACGCTCAGCACGGCCCACCAAGGTGCAGCTTATCAGTGCTGCAGGATTCAGGTCTGGGAGTCTGTGGCCCCTTGCTGGCCTTCCCATCTTTTCAGCCTCTGTGTGAAGTTCCACAGACAGCATGACAAATACGGCCTGTCAGTCAAGGACTACTCGACTAACTCTGAAATGCACCCAGCCAGTGGACATAACAAATAAGAGCAGATGCCTATGAGGGTGCATCATCAAACAAGTACTCTGAATTATTATTTTTTTGGTTGCAATAAATAATGCATCCCATAGCACCCAACATGTGTCCGTCCAGGTTTGATGATATAAAGTTTACTTCTAGGGCACACCAATGGGTAAATTTGTTAAGTTGCATGACAGCATATTCTATGTTGACCGTTCTCTTTCTCAAAGTCCATTTTATAAATTAAATAAATAAATTATCTAGGCTTACGTTTTATTACAAAATTCAAACAACAAATGTTGTTTTCATGCTCTTTCATGCAGTATGTGGATATCTTTTTTTGAGTGATAGTTATAGCAGCTCTCTAAGTTCAAACGACAGCACAGAGTACTCATCAACAGATCATCTCCTCCTCCTTACTAGAGAGCAAATCACGAAACAAACATGAATGAACATCAGAAGGTACGTTGAAAGATGCAGTACATCATACTGAAATATGTCACCTCTCATGTCATTGCTCAATCAGCGTTTAAACCGCAGAAAGACGTCAAGAAAACAGCTTGTAAACTACATGTTACCTGATGTTATATTTACCTTAGAAAAACCATTCAATGTTCATGGCTCGTCAGTTAGCTAGAAAAAATAACTTTAGAAAGAGCAAATTGTATTGTTAAATGTAATATGTACTGTATTATAAATGTGTTATATTTCAAATTAACTAATTGATGTCTGCGTTTGCGCTTTCCAGATGTGCTTTCAGTCTGTGGTGGGAATTTTACAGTTAGGTAGTTACTCCAGTAGGTGTTGACAAGTGACAGGTTTATGGGTGAGTCATTGACTCATTTGTTCAACTGATTCGTTCAAAACTAACGATTCATTCAGCAACGAAACAAGATGACAGTTATTATGAGTGAGTCATTGAGTAATTTATTCAACCGATTCATTCAAAACACTCATCCAGAAACGTAGCAATTGACTAGTTTTGTTCAGAATAGCATACTACCTTACTACTACTATTTATGCAAAGACATAAAACAGCATACTACATCTCACATTAAACAAACTTTATTATTACATATTATACACAGGTTTTAAAACCACTTTTCTTGGTTTATAATTACAATTCCAAAAGTTAAATAATTTTAAAACTTAAAGTTAAAACTTTAATTTAAAAGGTTTAAAAATACAAAATAATGTTTTAAATTCTGAGATAACAGGACACCACTCATAGAACTGAATGTACAGCACTGCAGCATACTAAGGTTTGAAAGGCTAAGTGTTGCATTTTGCATATGTTTTCACATACAATTTTAAATAAATAGAAGGCAGTGTTCCATTAGGCCTGTTAGTAATACTGAAAGTAAGACATTTTTGAAATGAATGTTCAACCTTTTTTGACAGTCATTATTAGTATTAAACAATTAAATTAAACCTTGACAAATACTGTACAGTCAAGAAATACAAATAAAAATAAATGTTTAAATGCAAACTGTTTTCTTGCCTTTCTCCACACTTTCTGCCAAAGAAGAGCTGATAACAGTTATTGTAACGTGCTGCATACACAAAGATGTGCAAAATATTCTAGGTGTCTAGTCCATAGTCTTGCTCATAGAACTGAAACTGGAAATGTCTTTTCAGATGAAATTTTTTGACAGCAGAATATCCATTTCAATGTCAATTCAATAAGCCGAGTTGATACAGAGTCATAGTCAAAGATGAGAAATATGCATATTCCAAATGTACACTTTCCGCTGTGGTGGAAGGAACCCTGGAATCGAAAGGAATACGAATGAAGTGGATGATGTATAGCCTGTGTCACATCTCAAAAGGTGATGATAATTACATTTCCCACCAAGCGTTTATCATTGAATTTTAGTGGGAAACGATTTAAGGAGATAGAATGGACTTCAGACACTTTAGAAGGTAGGTGCATTATATGTAAAATAACAGTGGTGTCCCAGTTCAAGGTATTGTTTAAGCAATTGTTCATGTCTACCTAAATTTAGTTTGAAATTCAAAAACTTTCTGCATATCAAGGCCTATTGACACCAAGAACAAATATTCCCTTGAACATGATTTCGAATTAAAACAATTAATTTTTGTGAGACTTTGAGGAACTGTCACACATGAGGCAAGGAAGAGGTGAGGATCTAAATGCAGCACAATTTATTAACAAAAAATAAAAGAATCCAAACAAAGCAAAAACAAGGCAGAGGAATCCAGACAAAGCAAAAAAACACACAACAGTTCACATAAGTAAAACAACGACCGACAAACAAAGACTGAAACACAGGGGTATAAATACACAGGGAAACAAGACTAACAAAGGGGTGGAGCTAATAAACTGCCATAGAAACAGAGGGAGCAAACCAGACAGCGCAGGGAACGGGGGAAATCAGGAACTAAACACAGGAAGACAGAACACAGGAACAATACTTCAAAATAAGAGTCAAAACATGAATAAAACATGTAACAGGAACATATGTACAGTTCAGATGTACAGTAGGTTAGGGTTACGATGTAGTGTTAATGTACCTTTGTGTCGATCGCTCAGTTGACAAAATACATTGTAACAAAAAAAAAATTCCAGTGGACAAAAAAATGGGTTATGAAAATTAGAAGTGACCTTGAGACTAACGTACTATAAGCGTGTGTTTTGTTTTTGATGTGAATAGGCCTTTACAGGTGCATTATGGAGAGTCTTCTTCACTTCTTCTTCGTTCATCAACAAGTACCAAGGCCTGTTGGCCTCACTCAAATGGAAGGCTTTGTTGTCATTTACGTCCTTTTACACAAACATCACCAATGTTTTCCAGAGTGTCATGTGATGAAACCCATGAAAGGGCAAGGCTTGTTTAAATGGCATTTTGATGGCATTTGTGTGCCTCCTTTAACCTTTCGTTGAGTTTCATTTTTCTACTTTGATTAAATTTCATCTTGGCTTATTCTCATGGCGACCTTTGCCCCTGGACTCAAACCCCTACTGATAATGACCATCATTGTTATTGTAAATTTGGAAAGTCTGCTCAAACATACACATTTACACACTCTAAAAAGTACATATGAAACAAATATATAAAATTATGTCTCTGTTCTTTCACATAAAGTGATTAATTCTACTCTAAAGCTCTGTTCTAGTGAGCTGCCATTGTTGTCTACATATGCAACATCACAGGCATTATATAAACATGACTCCTAGCAGATTAAGTTTTTCTTTTTTGGTGCAGTTACGATGTCAGAACCTGGAAGACTAAAAAGCGCTATACAAATAAACTTGAATTGAATTGAATTGAATATATATATATATTTTTTACAGAATTACAAATAAATTACATTTTAACTTCCATTTAAGTAGCCCATTTGTTGATGTTTTTATTTTGTTTTGTTTTGTGCTTCTAGTGCATAGAAATGACAAATCCTTTAAAGTGCCCCTGTTATGCCATTTCAAATTTTGCCTTTCATGCAGTGTGTAATGTAGCTGTATGTGAATGTAAAAATTCTGCAAAGTTGTAAAGCCGAAAGTACACGATAAATAAAGTTATTGTCTCCCAAAAGAAAGAATCGACTCTGAACAGCCTAAACGAGTCATCAGTAATTTGAATCCCACTTCCATGAGGCTACATGGGGTAACTCATTTGCATAATGCCTGTCTATGTTCTGTGTTGGTCAGCCGTGAAAAACTTGACCCACCCTCAAACACTGTATAGCTTATTCATGTTGAGAAGACGCTGTGTCCTACGCTGTGAATTTGTACATTTGTTTTATTTTCACTTCTGAAAGTTTAGGCTGCAAAAAATCAGTGGTTAAAATAATTTTTTTCCACTGTACCACAGCAGTACAACCACAATAATTTTTGTGTACCCGTCAATTTATTTTTATTTTATTTTAATTTATTTTCCTGATTTTGCGGTAATCACAAAACGCTTGCTCTTGAAAGATGGCTCCGTAGCCAGTTTATTTGCACCAGCTGGCTCCACTGAATCACAACCTGTAAGTATGATAAATAATAGATGTTTATATTTTCTTTCAAGCATTCAAAATACAGAACTATGGCAATAGGCGTATCGTTTCCGATACGCACTGTATGCAGTACACCAACCACAACAGACTGGGCCATCTGACCAATCAGAGCAGAGTATAGGCTCACGGACTGGAGGGGTTTAGAGAGATTGAATCTTAAGCCGCGTTCCAGACAAGGTCGGAAGTGCGAACATCCAAGTTTAAATATCCCACTTCCAATTACACGTCAATAACGTGATGTGTGATTAACTGGAATCACAAGTCACGTTATTGACATATCGACCATATGATATTGCCATGGCACAAGGAGAGCATTTCATGTTTTGTGTCAAATATGGCAAAACAGAAAAAAATTACATAAAATGCTGCCATTCGTTTAGAAAAACAATGCTTTAAATGTCTAATGTTTTAAAGATTGACATAAGATCCACACTATACTCATTGGAAGCAGTGACGTCAAATGATGCGTCTCGCAGAAGTCGGGGTTGATCGATCTGCCCCGAGTTCACAGGTCAGATGACCGACTTCAAGCGGCGTTCCCGACATTATTTCCAAGTAGGAGGTGGGAAAAATCCGAATTTCGAGTTGTCTGTAAAGCAGCATTAGAACTGCTTCGAACAAATAGTTTGAGAGTCATTGGTAAATGAGGTGATATTAAATGCATATTTTGAGAAAACGAAAGCGTTTTTTGACCTTGCATGCATGTAAACCTTTTGTAGAAGACCCCCAAAATAATATACAGTATATATATATATATATATATATATATATTGTTACACAAGACATAAGTTCAATTAACTCGAATTCTGTGTTTATATAAATCTGACTTCAGAGTTAATCAGTCTTTATCCATGTGTCCAGAGTGAATTTAAACATAAGAGGAGCCCATCTGCCTTTGAATTTAGCAACTGATTACATACAGACCAAACTAAAAAGTGGTTAAGTTTCAGAAGAGCATCCTCAGAGAATAGTGTAATCCATTTTACATTTTTGATTTAAGGTTTTCATTGTAGGCCGTGGGGACTTAAGAACTGTCTGAGTTGGGAAGAAACACTAGTTAGGGGAAATTTAGCAGAAATAAGAAACACCAATGAACAACTGAGAATATTGTGAAATATATTGTGAGAACATTGTGAAATACTGTATTAATATTACTGTTGCTATTTAGTACATTAACACATTGGCCATTGCATTCATAAGCTCAACAGAATCATGTCTTTACTTGAGTATATTTTTTCAGTACTCTTTCCACCACTGCTGATTGGTTATAATGTGCAACACTGTAAAGCAATTAGTTTATTTCCTTTATTAGACTATGCAGTCATTAAATGCGTTTTACCGGATTCAATCTTGAACTTGTAAGATCTGGCATCAGAATGTTCTTATCCAGTATGTGTCTTGAAGAAGTCCTGGCTGGTGTAGCTGTATTTAATGACTTTTGATGAGGTCCACACTGAATCCTTTGCTCCGCTAATGCAGTCGTCATCAACAGAAAAATCCCTCTCTATGAATGTGTTGGAAGGTTATTTCCCCACTCTAGCTAGAACATGACAGCTGCACAAATTGATTTTTAAACGGCAATTACATTTGTAGTATTAATTTTTATTATGATATTGTAATACCCCCCACAAAATGCGGGAAAGGTGGTCAGCCTAAGGAGGCCATACGTAGAAACCAGAATAATATTTCAGAAACTTGACTCTTTTGAGTTGGGCTAGAAATCAAGAACCTAGCAAACACCCAGATCAACCATTTCACCACACAGGAACACCTTAGCAACTACCTATAACATCCTAGCAACTGAAAAGCAATTTTGCTAAAACACTTACAACTTAGCAACTGCATAGGAACACCCTAGCTACACCCACCACCACCATAATATCCTAAGACTACCCTAGCAACCTCATAGCAACATGCTAAAACCAACTCAGAATGCCCTAGCAACCACACAGCAACACTCCAGGATAATGTTGGAGTTTTTCACACGGTTCACATTTTTATTAAACAAAAAATTAGTTTTGAGTAACTGCATGCTGAAAACAGCCTAGATAAAAAGCACCCACCAATCAACCACATAGCAACACCCAAGTAAATTACATGCTAGCAACTGCAAAGCAATGTCCTAACACTTAGAACTGCATAGCAACACCCTAGCTACAACCACCACAACAACAACATCTAAGATTGCCCTAGCAACCACAAAGCAACACTAGCATAATGGTGAATTTTTTTTTTTTTTTAAAAGGCAGTTTTCACATTTTTATTAAAAAAAAATCCTACACATTATACATTTGAGATGAATAATACAAATGTTTGCCTAAAATTTGTGATTTCAAAAGCAAAATATATCATATTTAATCTCTGTGAATTCAATTTAAACTTTACATCAAAGATTTAAAATGATTGTAGTCTCAGCCTTATTGCATATATGATGCAATGAACTGCAGCTCATACCTATTCATCAGAAGCAGTCATGATTGTGGCATGTGGGCCATGATGAATGCTAAAACATAATCAGAGACATCGTGTGGGCTCCCTTGCGATTTGCAGTTAATTTAGGCTAATTAAAAAGGACCAAAGCTCTTAAGCTGTAAATACGCCAATCGCTGCCTATGATAAGACTTTCTTTATTGGTCTAAGGAAGCTAACAACTGTCTCCGCAGCATTCTGGCTACTATAGCGGTGCAATTCCATATTTCTGAATTTTGCTCTGAGGTTAAAAGTTTAGCCCCTCATTCCTTAGGTTGTGAACAGTAAACAATAAACTAAATCACACATTTTATGAGAGCATGGGCGGAAAGTAGTCACACACTTTTATATAGATGGTCACAGAAAAGTTTCTGACATTATGTTGGAGATATTTGTGATCAAACTACCCACTGGCGACATTCTTCATTTACCATTTCAGCCCTGCCACGGATAATGTTTTACTCCCCTCCTGTGTCTGCCTCTAGCCTGAAGGGCTGCTGTGCATTGGGAAATCCAGAGCAGGTCAGGAGTTCATATGTGGGCTACAGCAAAGATCTGATGAAGTAAACAAACATTCCCCCATGATCCGCACCGAAAGAAAGTGTAAATATGGGTCCTGCACGCTCATTCTGGAAACACCCTCTTTCTGAATTGGACAACAGAATGAGATAAATGACATTGCCTCATCATAAAATGCATTACATATAGTCCCATACCAAGTCATCTCAGATCCGAGCTCTGGAAGAGGTTCCTTTTAAAGGAATAGTGTGGATTACTTGTGGATTATTGTTTTTATCAGCTGTTTAGACTCTCATTCTGACGCCACCCATCCACTGCAGATGATCCATTGGTGAGCAAGTGATGCAATGCTAAATTTCTCCAAATCTGATGAAGAAACAAACTTATCTACATCTTGGATGGCCTGAGGGTAACTAAATTCACAGCAATTTTTTAAATTTAGGTGAACTATATCTTTAACTTGGCATCTTATAGCTCAGCTACTTTGTATTCTGTGCCGAAATTCACTGTCCTACAGAACCCTGATGGGCAAGCACAGCACCTCTGGCATTTTAAAGTGCTAATGCCTGTAACATGGCCCAGCGCAGCTCAGCAGATGACCCAGTGGAAAAAATGGGGGTGCTGAGACAATAATTAACTCAAGATAAGTGTAAGAGAAAACAAGACTCCCTATGAAATACACAGAGCTCTTATTGCCATCCTGCGGTGGAATCATATGGCACTTGAAAATATTAACACAGAAACAAACTTCATAGATTTATTCTGCTTTTGGATAACTAGTATATGTAGTGCTTTCAAGGATTAAAAACCCTAAAATAACTGTTTTGTCATTTACATTTACATTTAGTCATTTAGCAGACACGTAGCAAGGTATATATATATATATATATATTATACACACACACACATATACACACACACACAAACAAAGAAAAACAAGTAGATAGAATAGAAAAAATAGAAATAATAATCGTCATTTGTGACAAGTGGGGCAGGGCTGAGAGCCGTGGGAGTGGAGCAAGGTCAGTGGAGTAAATGATAATGAGCGACACACTCACCAGTCTCGAGTCCCACGGAGGAGCTCCGGAAGGATAAAAGGAGGAGTAACGAAGGACGAGAGAGGACCAGGCCTGGACTATTTATGTTGTTGTTTCATTATGTTTTATGCAGCAATCGTCCGTGAGGGGCTGCCACTTTTACTTTCGTTTTGTGTTTGTTTATTTGATTATTAAAGTTTTATGTTTAAATGTTCGCTGGTTCTCGCCTCCTTCTTCCTGGTCTACGAACTTTATTACATCATCATTTATTCACCCTCACACTTCTTTCTTACATAGGACACAAAAGTAGATATTGTAGAATCTATCATACAGCAAAAACTAATTGTAATGTCTGCTGTCAACCGCAAAAAAAAAAAATAAAAAAAAAAAAAAAAAAAAAAAAAAAAAAAAAAAAA
>NW_015548208.1:375080-377260 GCF_001515605.1 Sinocyclocheilus anshuiensis | reverse complement strand
CCAGTGGAGTATATGATAATGAGTGACACCTGCACCACTCACCGGTCTCGAGTCCCACTGAGGAGCTCCGAAAGGATAAAAGGAGGAGTAACAACAGTGAAGGACGAGAGAGGACCAGGCCTGGACTATTTATGTTGTTGTTTCATTATGTTTTATGCAGCAATCGTCCGTGAGGGGCTGCCACTTTTACTTTCGTTTTGTGTTTGTTTATTTGATTATTAAAGTTTTATGTTTAAATGTTCGCTGGTTCTCGCCTCCTTCTTCCTGGTCTACGAACTTTATTACATCATCATTTATTCACCCTCACACTTCTTTCTTACATAGGACACAAAAGTAGATATTGTAGAATCTATCATACAGCAAAAACTAATTGTAATGTCTGCTGTCAACCGCAAAAAAAAAAAAATAAAAAAAATAAAAAATAAAAAATAAAAAAATAATAATAATTGTAAAAGCATCCTACAAGCATGCTGAATCGAATGCACCAATGCATTACCAATCTCATAAATAAACTCTTTTTTTCTTTGCAATACAGACTTTTAAAAAGCCACATAAATCAATCAAACTACTCACTCATTGTTTAAAATATATGTCAGGCTTGATGATAAAAGTTTCACATGCAGACAGGGACAAAAAAAGCTTTGTATTGAATGAATCTGACTAAATCTAGATGATTTAAGCAGCTTATAGCTACAGTTTGGGGTTTGAGTTTTGTGAATTAACCCACTGGGGTCTGAGGGTGTTTGGGGCCTTTGATATGCCCTGAGAATTGTGCTTTTTTCAGTTTCTTATAAACATATTAAAGGCTAAAGTCTGATTACACCTTATTCAGCACAAACTGTTGCATGTCACAAACCATTTGCATTTAAATTTGATCCCTCTCCTCATGTAAATTAAGCTCAAGTTTGTAAT
The DNA here is from genome assembly GCF_001515605.1 of Sinocyclocheilus anshuiensis. Lineage (NCBI taxonomy): Eukaryota > Metazoa > Chordata > Actinopteri > Cypriniformes > Cyprinidae > Sinocyclocheilus > Sinocyclocheilus anshuiensis. The sequence goes on along the minus strand of NW_015548208.1, from coordinate 376,348 downwards.
AGCTCTCAATAGCTCAATTCCAATAATCATTTGATCATTTTTGGTTTATTATTGAAGGAAATATGCAATGTTGTCAGTGTTGATTTAGTATCACTAATATACAGTAGTATTATAGCTATAAAAATAATAAATGTTATATTTTAAATAATATTCTGAATTAGTTTTTATTTTAATATTTTCTGTTTTCATTTTTATATTAGTTATTGTTTTTTTTATTTCTATGTATTTTTATTCATTATTATTTCAGTTATTAGTTTTATATCAGTTAGCATTTATTTAATTTAATTGAATGAAAATGTTTATAATAACCCTGAATATTAGTTTAGCAAAAATTACTTTATTTTCTTATGCATGTGGTGTGAAACAGGACTTAAAATTTATTTTAGATCACATCATGATGAACGAAAATATCAAAACGATTCATGCGCATGCTGTTCATGCTCCTGATGAGATTACACTGAACTTTACTCATTAGACATGTAAAGGGAATCATTTTTCTGAATTTGTGATTATCTATTAATCTAATATGAATAATGATGGTTGAGGGTGCCTATTAATATTCATGACATATTTCAGCAATACTGGGAAAAACAGACTGTCAAATCATGAAATATTTAGCAGGTTTCAGCTTCAAGTAAGCAGACCTGGACTTCAGAACAAACATTGTCAGATCTGGTTTTACGGTTCTAACCCCGAGGCCATGATATGTCTAAATTGCTTGTTTTGACGTGGCACATTACCTCTACCATCGGAATTCACAGGTTGACAGTGTTTGAAAATATTGCTGATTTAAATTCAATATAGGGATTCATAGTGGAGTCCAAGAGACCACATTGAAAATCTGGGATTCAGAACAATATTTAAACCTGGAAATAAAGTTGACGTTTTTTGTAAATAAGTGTCAGTAAATAAATATATACTGGATTATTAGTGGATTATTACAGGGCTAATGAATGAATGAATGAATAAATAAATAAAATGGATTATGTACTATTTCTAGGTTATTAATCAAATGTAAGTAAATTAGTTTGATTCATTGTGTGACTCTTTGTACAGATGTACCTCTTCCATTGAAATTCAAGATGACTGGATCATCTCTGTCAAATGCTGGACAACATGATCATCAGGTTTTGATCATGTAGCACCAATGCTGCTGTCAGTATAGCAAACAGAGTAATACAATTTTAAGTTCATGTACATTTCTTTTTTTACTTATGATAATAGAATTTGCAATTAGAGAGAGAGAGAGAGAGAGAGAGGGAGAGAGA
>NW_015548208.1:360705-374898 GCF_001515605.1 Sinocyclocheilus anshuiensis | reverse complement strand
GCGCATCGTGTGTGTGTGTGTGGGTGCGAGAGAGAGAGAGAGAGAGAGAGAGAGAGAGAGAGAGAGCGAGAGAGAGATCATTGCAGAATAGAAGCACTTTCACAAATGGACTCAACAGTGTATAATAATTTTGGCAATTTAATTGTTTGGGAAAAAATAAAACATTAACCATATAATTTAGTTAAACACTTTTTGCAGTCAAAAGTTGTTTCAAAACAGTGCTATTTTACTATAATCGAAATACAATTATAGTTTTTAATAACATTTTGAATCAGTTTTTATTTTTATATTTTCATTTTTCATTTTAAATTTAAAGATTTAGTAATTTTGTTGTGTTTTGGTCATTTTCAGTAGTTTTTTTTTTTTTTAAATATACTGCATATCTATGTAGTTTTTTTTTATTAATTATCTTTTTTTTGTTGTTGTTTTAGTTACTTTAGTATATGAAGTTAGACTAAACTAACATGAGAAATACAATTATAAAGTAGATTAAATAATTTTGTTTCATTTAATTTGATTTCAAGTAACTTGGCCAGACCATTTTTTTTTAATGTGGGCAGGTCAGTTTTTTTTTTTGTAATATATGTAAATAAATTGTTTTTACAGGTCAACAGCGCAGAGGAAGGGTTTTTATCGCTTGCACGGTTTCACTATGGTTATAATAATAATAATAATAATATTAATAATAATACATTTTAAGCATTTGGCCCAGTTGGCAAAGGCTGGCCTAGTCCCGAGATGGACCGACTGACCCGATCAGAGGTTACTCAAATTGGACGTTCAGTCAAAATCAAGCACGTTATCAGAGAGAGTGCAACACGAGCTAATTGTTAGTAAAAGCTAGAAAATGAATAAAAAAAAAAGGAAAGGCAGTTTGAGAAAGCATAAAAGGGCTCTTAAGTCCGACACTGCCAAATGTGTAAAATTAACCTAAGAGGTTTTAATTCGGCTGCTGCAGCGGAGGACAGTAGTGTCGTAGAGGTAAGAAGATAACAGAAAATACAGCTAGCTCAAGTAATTTTCACGCTACTTCTGCCAGTTAGCTCCAGTGTTTTTTTTTTATTTTTTTTTTTACAATAACCTAAATTGCTTGTAGAACCCCCCTATATTTTAAAATGTCATTGCTTCATGATAATTGGTTACAAGTGTTAGCGAGCCTGTCGCTGAATTGCATGACTGAATTATCAGCAGATAAGGTGGGATTTAGGGTAAACAGACTGCTGTAGGCTACTTGCAATAAAGTCTAACTTGTCAAAAACCTATATCCATAGTACTGTATACATTTGTAGTGAACTTCACTTTGAATACGAAGCTAGTCATATATTAAAATAAAACATTGAATACATGCATACATAGGTTACAGTAATTAATCCTTAGGGTGGAACATAGGCTTCTATTACAGGCACTCATATGCAATAGTTAGATGAGGTATTATAAGCCATTGACTTACTTAGGTTCTCCCTTGTCTGAATCGTGTGTTCATCTATTCAAAACTAGAATGTTGCTAGACCTAGTGCAGACAGCTCAGCTGCTGCAGCAGAGTCAAGTGTCATGGAGATAGGAAGACAGCAATGAGAGTGACACACCCTGACACAGATGCTGTCAGTTTCTTAATACTGTGGCTCTAATTAACTATTAATTAACCCTTATGATAGGAGCAACCTGCGCACACACACACACACACACACACAGATCACATACATACCCTGTACGTGTAAATTAATGTGTGCATACAATAAATGTTTAAATATCTGTTACATACTGTACTGCTTATATTATTTCACCATCTGAACACAAATGTAAGTAGCGAATGCACGTGTCCGTTGGTGAGGCTATGTGGGTGTGGTAATGTGGGCTGGTGTGGCTACAGTGTCAGGGCTGAATTTTTGGCCTAGTCCACCCCTGGTAATGGCTGTAGTTTTAGTTTCAGTTTTAGTTAACTATAATAACCCAGAAAGCTAGGCTACTGCCTACAGAGGAGCATCATAACTGAAATAGAACCTAATAAGTTAGCGATTTGGAACACTCCATGCCAAATATATTCTAAGGCAGCATTTAGTGGAAATTAAAAGTTACTGACTTGGCAAAAAAAACAAAAAACAACCTCGACTCACAACCGATTACAGTAAAGTCTATGCATAAACACAACTAATGTGAAAATATATAAATAAAAAAATACAAATTGTCACATTTACAAAAATAAATGAATAAATACATAAAAAGGCACATTTTACTGTTAATTTACTAGATTTAATATTTAATATAGATACTTTTTGATACTGAATGAAATAAGCAGATTGAAATATTAACTGTTGTTCTTGAGTCTGACATTTTGCAAAATGTTGCAATATGCATTATGAAGTCGTCGGTGAAAGACACATGATTCCTGTCGTCAAATCTGGCTATAAGGTGCCATCTTAAAATACAGCATAATGTTGCTGTCTACCTTTTGGTTTTGCAACTATTTTGATCTCACTGAAGATACATTTGTAAGACATCCTATAATATAATTTTAACTGCAAAAAAAGGTTGTTTTTGACTTCAGACTCTCACTAAACACTCAAATGATTCAACCCAGGCATGGCTGATTAGGAATCAAATCGGATTCAATCAAACAATCTTCTGACCCCACTTTTTAGGCAATGCATCTTTCAATTTTGAACTGAGGGAAACTCAACAACTTTGTTTACTGCCAAGTCAGCCCTAATCAACATAATTATCAGCCAGAATTGCATTAGCTGATGCGAGATGTCTTCAAAAATAACAACCGTTCTATAAAAAAAAGTGCCTTGCAAACATGCTGATAATTCCAGGTTCTGTTGGGCGCATTAGAAAGTAATGCAGCCGGAAGCGTGCATGTTAAAGACGGCTGGCAGGCGGTCTAGTTTCACAGCCGCCCGCTCCCACTCCGACCCTGACAGTCAAGCCTCAGTGAGTTGCATGACATTAGGGCACCACAAGGAGAAAAACAAGATGCCTACCGAATGTTGCCGGCACTTTTGAGGACACACACTAGGGGAATTCTGGGAAGGGAAGAAATGTTTGACACGGAGCTCTCTCAGGAGAATAATGCGAGTTGTTGTAACACTGCCGGAATATCGTATTCATTTTGGGGGAACAGTTTAAGGAATACAAAACAAGAATCACAGTAACTTTGTATTACAGACAGTCTTCTTCTGGAAAATTATCTGTGTAGGAGGGTTTTCGGATTTGCATAATATTCAAATTTAATGTTTTTTTCTAAAAATAAGGCAAAGGACATTGACTTTTGAAGAACGCTATGTAAATGCCTTTATGGATTTGATTCCTATAATGAGGTACAAATTGAAAGATCCAGAAAATTTTATATTAAAAACATACTGCAGTGCATACTACAAAAATGTACTATTTACCATCCATCATCGCATAATGATCCACACTAACGCCTAATTTTTGCTGCAGTTCCTTGAAGACTTTAAAGGCACAGAAATACATAATAATCATAAACTAAATTATGAAAATTTTTGATGCAAAAACTTGACTAATGTAAGTGAAGAACTAATAACTACTGTATATAAACACTATTTTAAGTCTTTCCTGCTTCTTGGCTAAAGGAAAAATAAATAAATTGTAATAATTGTATCAATTATTAACAATAAATTAATATTTAGACAACAAACAAACAAATACAAATACACATAAATAAAAAAAATCAATAAATAATAAAAATGTATAAATAATTCAAAAATAAATTCATATTTAGGCATCATACATACACACATTCATACATACATATATACATACATACATGTACGTACATACAAGCATGCATAAATAAACAAACAAGCAAACAAATAAATAGCAACAAGAAAATAAATAAATAAATACATAAATAAGAATTAATTATTATTTATAAGCAACATTATATAGTATGTCTCAAAAACTGTAGAAAAAAAAAACTACAGAAAAAAGTTTTTTTTTTTTTTTTCGATGATGATGATGATGATAATAATGAGAAACACAAATTAAATTTAGTTTTAGCAAATTCAAGATTTGGAAGAAAATAAAATAATAATAACAAGAAGAAGAAGACAAATTTTAAGCAATTGATCTCTAAATCTGCTCTACTCTCTTTTTGTATATTTGTCCATTTATCGAGCAATCACATAGTAACTCCCTATCAACCCTAACAACCCTAGATACTGCCTAGCAAAGCCTTAGTATACACCCACAGCACCCTAGCAAGTGCAAAGCAATGCCCTAGCAACAAAAAATTGACTTTTTAATGGCGTCAGTGGGCTCACAGCTATACATTGTGATTTATATGTCTATTTTAAAGTGTAGTACTCCACAAATCCATTTTAGTCCCAATCAAAAAATCTATATATTGTTCAAAGCAGCTTTACTGGTCAACAGGTGTACTTTTCGTTCTACAAGCTGACTTCTTACACAACCCGTCTTCTTCCTCTGGCACCTGCTGATTTAATGTGTTGTCAGTGGCAGAATCTCAGACTCAGTTTCTTACAATCACTTCAGCGATGAAGCCGACACATGGAGAATCTGGGACACGTTAATGTATGGAGGAGATGCCAGTCCTCTGGCTAACGACGAGTAAAAAAAAAACAAGAAAAAACCTCAAACGACCTCCGAGGTGGCACCGCAGTCATTATTAGCTGGCAAGAAAGTGATGAAAGCCCTGGGAGGTGTGACATCGCCTCCTCTTTTATCTGGGAGAGGATGATAAAGGAGGAAACAATCGAGAACTCAACTCACCTCTGCAGGGGGACAAAATAAAGAGGGCCGCGAGGGTCCGTCATGTAGTACTGTTTATAGACTGTAAAAAAGACAGCTTGTCTAAGTTGATTAATGAAGTACAGTACATGGCCATATTGTTCACGTGTCCTGAATGTGGATCATAATTAGTGTTACATGACTCTGTCTCTATTATCTACATGACATGTCTTTGTTACCTCAAGTCATATCTTTTAAGCACACTTCATGTTTAGGGCACACTTGGCTTGATTATTTGGTTCAAAGTAGAGTTTGAATCCACCCGAACTCCTTGTAAGAAATTATTTGTAAAAATATCTATCTATCTATCTATCTATCTATCTATCTATCTAAGGGTCCGTCATGTAGTACTGTTTATAGACTGTAAAAAAGACAGCTTGTCTAAGTTGATTAATGAAGTACAGTACATGGCCATATTGTTCACGTGTCCTGAATGTGGATCATAATTAGTGTTACATGACTCTGTCTCTATTATCTACATGACATGTCTTTGTTACCTCAAGTCATATCTTTTAAGCACACTTCATGTTTAGGGCACACTTGGCTTGATTATTTGGTTCAAAGTAGAGTTTGAATCCACCTGAACTCCTTGTAAGAAATTATTTGTAAAAATATCTATCTATCTATCTATCTATCTATCTATCTATCTATCTATCTATCTATCCATCTATCCATCTATCCATCCATCCATCCATCCATCCATCCACTATTATAAATAAATAAATACATACATTGTATATACATTTGGACAAAATAGTGAAAATAAAGTAATATTTAGGTAACAAAGTCATACCAATAAAGAGAAGAAATAATAAAGAAAGAAATTATATTTAGTATATTTAGACAATATCATAAACAAACAAACAAATAAATAAACAAATAAATAAATACACACACTTTTATAGGATAATTTAATAAATAAAATTAATTCACATTTAGGCACCATCATGTGTCTCTCAAAATATATTTTAAGAACTATACCTTTTTTTAAGATAATGAGAAACATAGATAAAGTCAAATTTATCCAAACTAAGTGCTGGCTAATTTTCTATCCCATTCAAGATTTGAGATGAATGCCAAACAAACAAGTAAACAAAAACAAACAAACAAATTCATTTGAATCAATTGATCTCAGTAATGTATATGAACCAACCTATTCAGATGAGTCATTGTTAGTGCTCTTTTAAAGACACATTTCATTCATGTTTCATCCTGATATTGAAGCAGCTGCTTGTCTTCACTCCTTCCAGAGATTATTGGGCCCCACTGCACATTTCCCATGAGAAAGAAAGTGATCAAAGATGGAAATATGTGCAATTAAAGCAGGTACAATAATTGAAGATGAATGCTGATGTTCTGCAGGGATTTCACAGTGAAATTGCTCTGGCAATCGGCACAGATGTTTTAATCAGAGTGCATTGGCCCATGAAACCCAACATGTCTTACACAGACAATCAAAAGGGGTTCTCCTGTCATAGATGGAGCGCATCATTGGAATTATTGTTCTGATGGAGGCGGTTATTGTTTTCATTTTGCCCATTAAGAATGATTAAGGTACAGGGTGTTATTTAACCCAGGTTCTGTGCTCTAAGAGACGGTTTTGAATGTAAAACATGCCAGAACAAGGCAAAAGCAGCACATTTTTCAAATAAAATCAAAATGTTTTCATCACGGTTAAGAGGTGTTAGACATAACATGAAGTAGGGTGTAACACAGCCTCTAGTGGTTTGTTGCTTTTAAACATGCTTTTAAACAGTGGCAGCACAGTAATGTGATAAAAGATATGAATGCTCAACAAATGCTTTTCTTAATTTACAAACAATTACTTTGAGAAATAGAATAGATCGTTAGCTGAACTGTAAAGGCCATTTAGGGCTGCCGAGCAACTCAACACACAGATCCGACGATGTAACGATTCACCGTTTCAATCTGTTTCATGTTTAATTTTGTGTGTTATTTGCTGTTTCTTTGTAATTATTTGTGCAATTTCTGAGTGTAAATTGTTTCGATACCATTTTTTTTTCAGTGTATACCAATAACCTACAGGAAAACCTGGTTGTCTACGATTTCACACATTTAACTCTGAAGAAATGTGTGATGACATTTAATGGTTGTAATAGTGGTTAGTGAAGGACAGGTGTCTGTCATAAATCTCTCGATTTATAAATCTCTTGGCTGCCTGAACTGCAGAATACAGCCATTAGTTTTCAAAGTCAAGACTGATGACAGATTTCGACATAGCTCTGAAAGTAACTGTCTGGTTATTGAAGAAGTATGCTTGAGAGAATCGCTAAACCAACCGGAGCAGCAGTAGTATATAATTAAACACTGCATTTCAGCTGACTTCTATTTTTAATTAGTAGTGTTTGCTAAGTCAAACATCACTACTACTATTGCTCATACTGAGGGTTCGTGATTTGAACAAACCTCCAACACATTACATTTTGGAGGTCAAGTCGTCCTGCACCGTTTGTGCTACAGACACGAATGGTTGCTCGAATTTTGCAGCTTGATGAAGAGAGGCGTGCAGTAAGCCATGCATTAAAGCGATTTTACCACTGTTAAATTTAAGGAAATTCAGATCCAATTTGAGCTGAAAAAACTTGTTGAACTATACAGCAACTATACAGACCATCCGACTGGAAGTGATAAATTAAAATTTCCAAAATATGCAAAAGTTAATCAACAATTTTAAACAATACATTTTAGATTTGTTTTTTTCAGTCAAGCATAAAAAATAGTTTAAAACATTTGGACTCCCATGAAATAGAATATTTATTATTAATTATTATCTGAATGTATATTTTATCTGCGGAAATAATGCAGTTCATTTAATGCACTGCTCTTGTTTTCTTCAGAAGAATGTAAATTACTAGTGACTTCACACAACTCACTGTACTAAGTATGCAACAGCCCAGCTAGGAATGTTACTGTTCTAAGAATGTTCCAAGAACATTATGCTATGTTCTGGTAATGTTTTCAGCTGCAAGTTTTATTTTAGTTCTCAGAACATTCTCCTAAAAGTTAGGATAACATTCTCTAAAAACATTCTAAAAATGTTTATTCATAACATTATTCAACATTGGATGTGGACTCAAATGTTGATCAGATGTCAAATTTTGGTTGACAGTAAAAACCCAACCTTTGTTTGATGACGCTCCAACTTCATGAAATAACTGCAAAAACAGCATTACCAGCTTCACTTATTATAAACCAGATTGACTTTATTTCTGTCAGACATTTTACGAAAGTTCTTATTGAGATTAACAGTGGTTTAGATGTTAATGTCTGTTTGAAAGTAATAGTTTGGTTTTATGTCACCATTATGGTCATAAGTGCTTTAGTTGGGCAATTTGACTCTTGAATTTTTTATGTTATTCTCTAGCTGTTGTAGCTATGTTTGTTATTGCAAAAACAGCAAGAGAACATGTGATTAGATGATACTGGTTGTTATCTGATGATTAAGATATTATCACATAGCAGTCTGATTATCTGATTTCATCTAGTCTAATCTGTGGTATTAGTTGCATATTATTTATTATGGCAACTCAATGGTTCTACAGACTGAGATCCAGCAGAATTTTAATCAGATAATTTCAAGTATTTAATAATAATAAAACAAAATCTTTATCACACAGACATCAAGAGTCAGTGTATGAATCTCAAAAATTGGTGACATGCTGCAGTGTACTCTGAGTGAATCATGCAAAACTCATGCAGGGCTCCCAGAATGCATTGCAGCATGAAGCATGTCACCATTGTTGAGATTCATACACTGATCACTGGGAGGTGTGACACTGTAGTTCAAAGTGATTCGTGAACAATGTGATTTAAAAATTACGGATAGAAATACAGATTATCTGATTAGATCATTGTTGGACCATATGCTGTTGAAGCACACCACTATATTCTCTAATATGAAATTAATAGCATATATTAGATCTCATAATAGCATATGAGATCAATAATCAGATCACTGCATGATGATGACATACATATAGTTACAGCACCTAGAGAAAGACATCAAAAAGTCAAGAGTCAAATTGCCCAACTAAAGCAAACACTTCTCACCATAATGGTGACATCAAACCAAACTATTACTTTCAAACAGACATCAACATCTAAACCTCTGTTAATCTCAATAAGAACATTTGTAAATGTATGGCAGAAATAAAGTCAATATTTTTTATAAGTGACGCTGATAATGCTGTTTTTGGAGTTATTTACTCTGGAGCTTGACATCAGACAAAGGTTGGGTTTTCACTTTCAACCAAAATTTGACTTCTGAGCAATATAAGTCCACATCTAGTGTCATGGGAAGCTTTATTAGAATGTTAGACGATAATTTTATTGATAATAATGTTATCAATTCACATTTTTAGAATGTTTTTAGAGACTCTGGAGCTTGACATCAGACAAAGGTTGGGTTTTCACTTTCAACCAAAATTTGACTTCTGAGCAATATAAGTCCACATCTAGTGTCATGGGAAGCTTTATTAGAATGTTAGACGATAATGTTCTAACAATGTTATCAATTCACATTTTTAGAATGTTTTTAGAGAATGTTATCCTACCTTTTAGCAGAACATTCTGGGAACTAAAATACAACTTGCCTCTGAAAACATTCCCAGAACATGAAAAATTTCTAGATGGGAAGACAGTAAGAACATTTGTAAATGTATGGCAGAAATAAAGTCAATATTTTTTATAAGTGACGCTGATAATGCTGTTTTTGGAGTTATTTACTCTGGAGCTTGACATCAGACAAAGGTTGGGTTTTCACTTTCAACCAAAATTTGACTTCTGAGCAATATAAGTCCACATCTAGTGTCATGGGAAGCTTTATTAGAATGTTAGACGATAATTTTATTGATAATAATGTTATCAATTCACATTTTTAGAATGTTTTTAGAGAATGTTATCCTACCTTTTAGCAGAACATTCTGGGAACTAAAATAAAACTTGCCTCTGAAAACATTCCCAGAACATGAAACATTTCTAGATGGGAAGACAATATACAAAGCCGTGTTTAATAGCTACTACAAAAGACAAGTATAATATATGTGTTAGGTTAAGCTGGGGCTCTTCATTTTAATAATGGACAAGCAGTTCCTTATCTCCACAATGCCTTGAATATATTATGACCATGTCATTCTGGCACATCTCCCAGAAGTGTCCTGGCTTGGCAAAGTGCATATTGCATACTTAATTTATGAGCATATTTTATAATATTCACATCTAAGCCTCAAATATAAACCAATTTGTTCGGTCATACTGACCACTGTCTGTTCATTTCTCGATATAAAAACGGATGCAACATCAGTGATAATTTCTCTGCATGCAGGCATCAATAGCAGCAGATACTACTGATCTTGACTTATTTATTCAAACACAAAATGTAAGCCTTTTTTATGTATTTATTTGGAATGCAAAATGAAACAATAACTTGACACCACTCAAAATGTAATGTACACATAGTGATGTCATGTGACAACAATGAAGCATACTACATTTTGAAGTGTTCATCACTGCATAATGCATTGGGTACAATGGGGCTAAAGATGCTAAATATTTGATTTTATTCATCTCCAAACCACTAAATGGGACAAAAACTTAATGCAGCACTTTCCTGAACATCTGTATTTCACCATGCACATGGGCATTTGGCTGATAATCGATGCAGTTGTAATGAGGGATCAGAGGCGTGCGGATCCATTTGCAGCTTTTATTAAAATAAATAGCAGAGTCAAACAGGCAGTAATCAATCACCGGCATCAGGAACAACAGGGACAATCCAGAAGAGTAAAGAGTAACAGAGCGAGGGTCGGGGCAGGCGGCAGAGAATCACACTAGGATGAACAGTCCAAGGTAATACACGAGAGATCAAAAACACAGGGGATAAACGCTCAGAGATGTTAGCCGTGGCAAAACAAGACTTCGCGAAAACTAAGAGTCTGGCTGCTGCTTAAATGGGGACGCTAAGGGGAAACACCTGTGCCAGCAATCAGTCCCAGGTACGGGGTGTATGGGAAATGGAGTCCATGAACGCTAGTACTCAGGAGAGGGTGCCCTCCGGTGGCGGTTGGAGAGAGCCACAGAGGCCTGATTTGTGACAGAGGCCCCTCCCTGCCAGCGGCTCCTGAAGCGAGGAGGTACGAGGCCTTCCACGGGAGCGAGGGGCTGGTTTGTGAGGGTGGGTTCTATGGAATTCAGCAGTGAGTGAAGGGTCCAGGATATCCTGAGCATTGACCCACGATCTTTCCTCAGGACCATACCCCTGCCAGTCAATGAGGTATTGAAGTAACCTGCCCCGGCGTCGGGAGTCCAGGATTTCCTGCACCTGGTACGCCTCCTCGCCGTCCACAATGATGGCAGGGGGACTCTCGTTTACGACCTCCTCCTGGTCCCTCTCTCCTCTCGGACAACCGGCGGTCTTATTCCTGGTCCCTCTCTCCTCTCGGACCACCAGCGGGCTTAAGCAGGGAAACATGAAAGGTGGGTGAGATACGATAATTAGAGGGAAGAGCTAAACGGTAAGATACAGGTGTGATCTGTCTAATGATTTTGAATGGACCCACGTACCTGGGACTCAACTTCTTGCACGGGAGCCGAAGGCGAAGGTCTCTTGTGGAGAGCCAGACCCATTGTCCTGGGGTGTAAGCGGGACCTGACCTCCTGTGACGGTCGGCCTGTTCCTTGACCCTGCAGATGGCGTGTTGGAGGTGCACATGAGCAGTATTCCATGTCTCCTCACTTCGTTGGAGCCAGTCGTTGATGGCAGGGAGCTCTGAGGGTTCTCCGGACCAGGGAAACAGGGGTGGTTGGAAACCGAGTACACACTGAAAAGGTGTAAGGCCGGTGGATGGTTTGCAGAGAGAATTCTGTGCGTACTCCGCCCACAGGAGGAAGCGACTCCAGTCTTTCTGATTCTGTGTTGGCAGAACGCGGACCAAACTCGGGAAGTGAACTGAGGGCCACGATCCGAGACAATGTCCTCAGGGAGTCCATAAAAACGGAAGACCTGTTCCAAGAGTACCTCTGCTGTTTCAAAGGCTGTGGGGAGTTTACTTAGGGGTATGAGACGGCATGTCTTGGAGAAACGATCAATGACTGTTAGGATGGTGGTATAGTTCCTTCAGCTGGGGAGATCAGTGACATAGTCTATGGCTATGTGTGACCATGGCCGTCGGGGAACAGGAAGTGGCTGAAGAAGACCTGCTGGGCACTGGTGGGAAGATTTGGAGACGTTACAAATGGTACACTGATGAACAAAATTAATGGTATCCGCTTGGAGAGTGGGCCACCAGAACCGATTGGAGATGAGTTGAATGGTGGCTGTAATTCCTGGGTGACCTGCGCTGGGGGAGTTATGGACCCATTGCATCACACAATGACGAAGGCTACGAGGAACATAGGTACGATCAGGAGAACATTCTGGCGGAGGGGGTTCACTAATCTGGGCCTCTGCAATTTCTGTCATCGGGGGGACATTCTGGCGGAGGGGGTTCACTGATCTGGGCCTCTGCAATCTCTGTCATAATGTCCCATTGAACAGGAGCGAGAATGAGGTTAGAGGGGATTATGGGTTCCTTGGAAGGAGGGATCTGAGCTGATTCGAACTGCCTGGAGAGAGCATCTGCCTTAGAATTCTTTGAGCCAGGACGATAGGTTACTTTGAAATTGAAACGAGTGAAAAATAGGGACCATCTTGCCTGCCGTGGATTGAGTCGTTTGTCCGATCTGAGGTACTCGAGGTTGCGGTGATCTGTAAGAACAACAAAGGGAAGTTTGGCCCCCTCCAACCAGTGATGCCATTCCTCCAAGGCTGCTTTCATGGCTAGAAGTCCCCGATCTCCTACATCATAGTTCTGCTCAGCAGAGTTGAGTTTCCGAGAATAGAAGGCACAGGGGAAGAGTTTGGGAGGATTACCCTGACACTGAGAGAATATGGCTCCAATGCCTGTGTTTGATGCATCCACCTCCACGAAGAACTCTACTTCAGGGTCAGGATGGTGAAGAATGGGCGCGGAGGTGAAGCGTTCCTTTAGCTGTTGAAATGCCATGGTGGCAGATGGTGACCAGAGTAGATGTTGTTTATTTCCTCTTAGCATGGAGGTGAGAGGTGCTGCAATGGTGCTGAAGTCACGAATGAAACGTCTATAGAAATTTGCAAAGCCCAAGAAGCGCTGGAGTTCCTTTACAGTAGTCGGTTGAGGCCAGTTGAGCACAGACTGTACTTTCTTGTTATCCATAGCTACCCCCTCAGCACTAATGATGTAACCAAGAAAAGAGGTAACTGTCTGGTGGAACTCACATTTCTCAATCTTGGCATATAGTTGGTTATCAATGAGCCTCTGAAGGACTGCCTGCACGTGCTGCACATGTGAGTCCAGGGTATCCGAATAAATCAAGATGTCATCAATATAGACTATGACCCCTTGGTTCAGCATGTCCCGGAAAACATCGTTAATGAAAGCTTGGAAGACTGAAGGGACTGTTGACCAATCCGAACGGCATAACGAGATATTCATAGTTCCCTGACGTTGTCGAGAAAGCCGTCTTCCACTCGTCTCCCTCCCGAATGCGAATCAGATTGTAGGCGCTGCGAAGGTCAAGCTTGGTGAAATATTTAGCAGTGCGAAGTTGTTCCAGAGCTGCTGGGACTAGAGGAAGAGGGTAATACTCAGAGGGTACTCCCAGAACCGGTGAATCATCTGTTATCTGGGCTGGTTGTGGAGAAAAGTGCAATAGGTTAGTGAACAAACAATTCTGTTGGCAGGAGTCAGACAATTGTAGAATCTGTTTAGTTGTCCATGAAATTCGGTGGTTGTGTCTTTCTAGCCAGGGCAGGCCAAGGATGATGGGATTCTGAGGAGATTCAATGGCGAATAGGCAGATGGTTTCCGTATGAAGTATGCCAGTTCGGAGACACAGATCCTTGGTGATGAACTTGACCTGTCCTGTGCCCAAAGGACGTCCATCTAAGGCTGCCACTGCCACCCGGGATTCACATGGAACAAGAGGGAGATTATGAGTGTTGGCAAACCTTAGGTCTCCGTACATTTACCATTAAACATTAGAGCAATGGGAACTTCTAGACAGTTAATGGGATCAGGAGTAGAACTCACCGTAGTAGAACTTCGAGCGGCAGGACGAGTAGGACAGGAGGCTCTCAGATGGCCGGAAAAACCGCAGTACAGACTGAGATGATTCTGAATTCTTCTCTCTCGTTCCTCATTCGTGAGGCGAGTGAAACCAATCTGCATGGGTTCCGATTCAGAGGAAACTGTGACCGCTTGAGTATACACAGGAATGTGGCGAGGGGCATGTCGTGCACACATTAAATTATCAATGCGAATGGAGAGATCAATTAATTGTTCGAGGGTCTTCCCCTCGTCACGGCAGGCGAGCTCTGACTGGAAC
>NW_015548208.1:356805-359519 GCF_001515605.1 Sinocyclocheilus anshuiensis | reverse complement strand
CTGCCACCCGGGATTCACATGGAACAAGAGGGAGATTATGAGTGTTGGCAAACCTTAGGTCTCCGTACATTTACCATTAAACATTAGAGCAATGGGAACTTCTAGACAGTTAATGGGATCAGGAGTAGAACTCACCGTAGTAGAACTTCGAGCGGCAGGACGAGTAGGACAGGAGGCTCTCAGATGGCCGGAAAAACCGCAGTACAGACTGAGATGATTCTGAATTCTTCTCTCTCGTTCTTCATTTGTGAGGCGAGTGAAACCAATCTGCATGGGTTCCGATTCAGAGGAAACTGTGACCGCTTGAGAATACACAGGAAAGTGGCGAGGGGCACGTTGTGCACGCATTAAATTATCAATGCGAATGGAGAGATCAATGAATTGTTCGAGGGTCCTCCCCTCGTCACGGCAGGCGAGCTCTGACTGTAACTCGGCCGTGAGTCCCTTGCGATACAGCAGTTTAAGTGGTTCGTCCTCCCATCCTGACTGTGCTGCGAGGGTGCAGAATGAGAGAGCATAAGCCGCAGCTGTGCTTTGTCCTTGTCATAGAGCGAGTTCTCCAGGCTCCTTTCCGCCCGCTGAATGCTCGAAAACCTCATGGAAACATTTCAGAAAGCAGTCAAATGATGGAAATGACAGCCGTCTCCCCTCCTAAGCAGCAGTGGCCCAGTCCAGAGCTCGTCCAATCAACAATGAGCAAACAAACGAAACCTGACTATCTTCGGTGGGGTATAACTGCGGTTGTTGATTTACAAACATGGGGCATTGTAATAGAAAGCCCTTACATCTTTTCGGTGAGCCGTCAAATTTCTCGGGAAATGCCAGACGTGGGCTGGTCAACGAGTGACTGGGACTGGGAATAGTTTGTGACGGAACGGATGGAGGAATGTTGGGCTCAGGCATGGTGACGCGAAGGGCTTGTAGCGTCCTCACCATCTCCTCCGTGAGTGAGGTGAGTCGTTGCAGCTGTTGTTGATGAGATGCTAACATGGAGGCTTGGGCAGAAACCTCGGTGGTGAGCTGATAAAGAGCTGCTGGATCCGTGTTTGGCGAAGTCTTCTGTAATGAGGGGTCAGAGGCGTCCGGATCCATTTGCAGCTTTTATTAAAATAAATAGCAGAGTCAAACAGGCAGTAATCAATCACCGGCGTCAGGAACAACAGGGACAATCCAGAAGAGTAAACAGTAACAGAGCGAGGGTCGGGGCAGGCGGCAGAGAATCACACTAGGATGAACAGTCCAAGGTAATACACGCGAGATCAAAAAGACAGGGGATAAACGCTCAGAGATGTTAGCCGTGGCAAAACAAGACTTTGCGAAAACTAAGAGTCTGGCTGCTGCTTAAATGGGGAAGCTAAGGGGAAACACCTGTGCCAGTAATCAGTCCCAGGTACGGGGTGTATGGGAAATGGAGTCCATGAACGTCAGAGGCCTGATTTGTGAACATTTCATACATACTGGATAGAAGTTAATTATGGATAAAACTTCAAACTACAAAGGCTTTCGTAGTGCTTTTGCTCTAATCTCAAGTCATATTTATTTGTATATCACTTTTTACAAAACAGTTTCAAAGCAGTTTTTGTAATGAGGGGTCAGAGGCGTGCGGATCCATTTGCAGCTTTTATTAACCGAATAGCAGAGTCAAACAGGCAGTAATCAATCAACGGCGTCAGGAACAACAGGGACAATCCAGAAGAGTAAACAGTAACAGAGCGAGGGTCGGGGCAGGCGGCAGAGAATCACACTAGGATGAACAGTCCAAGGTAATACACGCGAGATCAAAAAGACAGGGGATAAACGCTCAGAGATGTTAGCCGTGGCAAAACAAGACTTTGCGAAAACTAAGAGTCTGGCTGCTGCTTAAATGGGGAAGCTAAGGGGAAACACCTGTGCCAGTAATCAGTCCCAGGTATGGGGTGTATGGGAAATGGAGTCCATGAACGTCAGAGGCCTTATTTGTGACAGCAGTCACGGGCAGCAAGTTGATTTTTCACTATTATGATCTAATATTTAATTTTAAATTTTTTTATAGATTTTATATGAAACAAATGAAAATAAATAAAACTATCAAAAATATTTTAAGACAAAGGTGTGGTTCAGTGTAATTAAATCAAAAATGTTTTCAATAACTGAAGAATATTTTTCAATTTGTTGACGTGTGTCATGGGTGGATGTTGTAGGAAGTGCACAACGAAGGACTACGGAGAGAAAACAAACAGCCTTTAATAATAAAACCACAAAGATACAATGGAGATCACAGGACAAAACAGCACAACCACTTAAATGTAAACACAAACACAACACTGGACAGAGAACTGAACAATATCAGGAGCTTAAATACACATGCAGGGAGTAATTAGGAAGAACAGAAACAGGTGAGAACTTATCAGAAACCATGACAACTAATAAATGGTGGGAAAATGAGGACAAAGGAAACAGTCAAATTAAACAAGGAACACATAACTAAACCAAAACAGGACACATAACATGAAATTCAGTGGTTTATGTCATGTATTAAATTGCTGTAAAAAATGATATGCTCAATACATAAAGTCAGTATATGTTTTTCCATGATGTTAACTCATCAAATTAATTTAATCATTTTCAACTTAATTTAGGTTATATGAGATTCAACTTGATTTAAGTCAGTTTAATATAATTTAAGTTGAAATTACTTTTACAGCAAATTTGATCAATATGATTTATTTTCCCAT
>NW_015548208.1:337223-356433 GCF_001515605.1 Sinocyclocheilus anshuiensis | reverse complement strand
ACTGTATGTTTAGTTAGTTTCATTGTCATGGACTTTTAGTTTGTTTCCCATAATTTTCCTGTTTTCGTTTGTTCTGGTTTTCCGTCGCTCATCAGTTTCCATGGACACTCATTAATCATTAGCTGTTTGTCATTTTGGTTCACCATCTCTGTGTACTTAAGTTTCTCTTGGTTTGCTCTTCATGGTCGGTTGTTGTTTGTGTTTGTGGTATACACACTGTTGCACCCGTCTGCTTATTGTTTATTAAACCTTGTTTTTACTTTTATCTGTCAGTCTGTCTATCTGTCAGTCAGTGTGACTCATACACTATTGAAGTAGTGAAAAGCACATTTTTTTAAAAGTGAGCCTTTTGCTTCTTCAGAAGAACATAATTCGAGGATAGCATATTCGTTGTAGCCTAACGTTTCACATACTATCTAAAAACAAGGTTTCTATTCCGTACATCACCATGAATACCTGCAACACCTTTGGCAGCACTGCGACACTCAACAGCTCTGCTGGGCTGAGTGTTGACATCAGCTGAACCAGGGTCAATCCATGATGGACTCGTCCCTGTCATAGTGTCCCGCTCTGAAAGAAGTGGACTAATCACCGGAGCAGGGCTCAGGGCTTTGAGAGGAGAACAGTGGGAATTCACTAAAGTCCTATTTGGCTAAGACTAAATCTGTGGTTCTCCATCACAGCTGTCAGACAGCCTGGAGGATGCCCTTGTGACTAACCGCTCTATGTGTACACCTAGAGCAATGCCGATCGGCCTCATGGCCACAAGCTAGAAGCACTGACAAATGATCACTGCATTTTCTTTCGAATGGGAACACTAGGCGGAACTGAAAGTTTGATATTTTTTCACATCAACCACCCTACTGTAACAGGCTGTTTTACTCCTGCCAGGTTAGAATAACTAAGAAAAAAAAAAAAAAAACCTGAATGGAAATCACTGAATGGTGGCACACTGTTGATTACCACAATAGTAATTAAAAATATTGACTGGTCTTATAATGGTCCTATTATTTGAAAAAATATCAATGCATGTGTACACTGCCTAAATTAAATAAATAAACATTTGTATCAATTTATAAAATAAATAATCTGCTCTATTCTCTGGCACTGCTCTCTTATTTAACATGCATGTTTAAGTCTTTGGTATATTTTCAATACGGGCAGCATTATAGCGTATATCCTAGTGCAATGACTTGCCTCATAGACTTCCACTGTAAATGCATTATTATAAAGGATGAATTTAGTTTGTTTTTATATATGCAAGTCTAAAATATTTATTTGAAAATCAATTTATTTGAAAATCAAACAAATAAAATATCTTTGACAAATAGGAGCAACTGGCTCATATCAATTAAAAGAACAATGTGCCTGAAAAGTCACATTTCATTTCTAGAAACAAGTGACAATTGAAATTAATTTATACTCCGTACACATCACCAGGGCCGCTGCTGGCCAAATGGGTGCCCTAAGTAGAATTGTATTGTTGTTTCCCCTCCCCCAAATATTTTGGAGAAAAAAAAACACCTACTATAGGGGTCAAAATAGAACTTTAATAATACATAAAAGTAAATAAATAAATACATTGTAATTAAATTGTATTATTTACAAATTACAATTGTAGCTCTACAAAAAAACCCAAAAAAACAAACAAACTAAAATTACACACATTAAATAAAACATTTTAAAATATTAATTATTATCAAAATAAACAATAATACATTTAATCAAAAATCAACGGCAGTGGCTATTTGCACCAAGTGTAAATAGCGATAGATGCTATTTACACTAAATGAAAATATAAGTATTTTCTTAGCGATATGCTATTTACACCAAGTGCAAATAGCTATAGATTCAATTTACACTATGATAAAATAGCTATTTATACTAATTTCAAATAGTGGCAATTATCTGCACCTCAGTGTTGTAGTAAATTATAAAACAGTATGCAATAATAACGTATTGAGTGTAAATTATAATTTTAATTCAAATTAAAAAAAGGATGCCACCTTATTGGGTGTAACGTTAGGAGTGTCACAACTGAGTTGAGGATCCAAATGCAGGCTTTATTCGTAAACGTGGTTGTGAAATTACTACATTTCAGTCTCAATCCATGTAAATTTTTACCGCGAACAAAGCGCTGTCACTTTAGTTCAGCGCGTGTAGCACAGCAAAAATAGACTCGGTGCGTAAACGATCGCTGCACTGCTGCAGACGCGCCGTACCTGGAACGCACTGACGGACCGCAACCGTGTGCAGTGTGAAAGCTCTAATCCGTTAACATGGGTGCGTAAAAAAAAAACGCAACGCACCCGCACTGCAGACGGAGTATGTGTGAAACAGGCGTTAGGCGCATCAAAGCATTTCACAAGTGTTTTGAGACCCGAATCTGCTTTTGATCGACAGGGTCGGGAACAAACCACACAATCGCACATCTGTCTTAACCTAACTCCCAACAAAGTATAAAAGTGGAATTAACGCAGCAGAACAATTAATATATTTAAATAAAAAATCTTTATATGTAAAAAAAATGCCAGGCGTTGTGGCTTGATGTCTTTTATTAATGTTAATTTTTTCATGACCAAAATAACATTTTCACAGAGTTCATTCAGTTGTCAGAGAGATGTTACAACACATTACAAGAACAGAACAATAAAAACGCAACTTTCAAATATTTATTATAATTATATACATGCTTCACCCGGGATTCAAACCTAAAGTGACAGGTTCTGACAGCATGCTATTTGTGCACACTAACCACTGCCCCAACCCACATGGTGGAATGACAAGCACAACATATATGTTATAATGTCGCCTAACTGATTCGTTGTCAATGCTGTTTCAGAGCAATACTTGAAAATTACCACTAGGTGTCACCGTAGAGACGGGTGTCAAATTTTTTCGAAGCCTCGGCACATTTGCTTTGACTATTTCAGTGGGCTCTGCCCACCACTAATAAACAGTCCAAGATCCAAAATACATGAAGGCAAGGCAAGGCAAAACAAAGAAACATGCGCAGGAACACAGAAACTAGGAAACATTAAAGGCTAAACAATGATCAGCCAAGTGAGTGAGTGAGTGAGTGAGTGAGTGAGTGAGTGAGTGTGTATGCATGCGTGCGTGCGTGCGTGTATGTGTGTGTGAGTGAGTGTGTCCTATATAGTCCTCCTGATTGGAAACAGGTGTGTGTGTGTGTGTGAGTGTGTCCTATATAGTCCTCCTGATTGGAAACAGGTGAGACCGGTTATCAGTTCCAGATAAGGGGTTTATGGGAGTTGTAGTCCAGACAAAGAACAGATCGTGACATTGGGACAAGCCCTCCCTACACCTAACCTAAGCCTACTCGATACTTTATTTTCAACTTCTCGATTATTTCCTTCATTTTTATTGAAAATAAATGCCTTTCCGATGCGATATGAGATTTGAAAAGGGAGAAAAAAAAGTTCGACAAAAGATTGATTCGAACTTGGGTCGATTGCATCAAAACAGCTACGGCACGTGCTTTATCATCTACACCACTAGAGCTGTTGCTTGCCAATAGTCTTTTGTAATGTTGACTAGTCCAATCACACGTAGGTGGGCAGAGTTAGTGTAAATAGCTTCTGCCAACAAGGTGGCATATTTGCACTTAGTGTAAATAGACACTCCGAAAATCAACACTGATATACGTCATCTGCTGGAGCATTCCAAATTTACAAAGGCACACTCTGTCACGGTTATCGGCTGGTGTGCCTTAGATGGCCACCAGAGGTCACTATGTCTGTTTTTTGAGCACATGGCTTATTGTTTGTTGTTGCAATGTGCTCTCCTGTCTATTGCCTGACCCTACCCTTCTTGTTATCTTATTATTTTTTCAGTTACTCCACCTGTGTCTCCCTCGTTACCCTCCTCGTTTTTCTCCCTATTTATTCTCTTGGTGTCTGCAATCCTGTGTTGTTTTGTTGTTTTATGTCTGAGTATTCGTCGTGTGTGTGGTATGTTCATCTTGCCGTGCTGTGCCCTGTCCTGGCCTGCCTGCCTGTTTGTCCCCTTCGGGGTAGTTTTTGATTAGTTTTGTTTTGTTTTTTTACCATTAATAAAGAGCCCAGACTTCCTGGGTCCTCCAGAGTCCTCGCTACTTCCACTTACCCGTCCCGTGACACACTCCTGCTTTTTCTGGAGGCAAAGTTGTCAATGAGCTCATCATATGATAATTAAAACAATTAACATTAACGTTAATAAAAGTTAATAACGTCAACAGCCCAAAAAGTTTAACAGGGTTATGAACGTACCTGAAAGGGATGCACAGGATTCATCTTGGGCTTTTTACTTTTTCTTTTCTTTGCGCCGGACTGCTGATGTTTTTTTTTTTCCGGGCTTAGTTGTCAATCAATTATGATCATTTGAAGTCAGCCGCAAACATGAGGTGAGGGCGGGTGCAGTAAATTGCATTTTTTTTATTGTGTATATATATTCATGTTTATATTTGTATTTATGTGTTTGCATATGTTAATATTAATATAGAACTTTTTTTTTTTTGAGCAACTGGGGTGGTGCCCCCCCTGGGAGTTTGTGCCCTACGCAAACTGCGTACTCTGAGTATAGGGAGCGGCGCTACTGCACATCACAGAACAATATTAAACTTGATCCAAGTTGCTTCCTTGAAAGCATGACTCTCATATTAATAAGTATATCATGAATTATGGCACTAAAGTGGTGAAGCATTCATAAACGAGCACTTCAAATGCCTATAGTGAACGCAACAGGTGTGCAGTTTGCATTCAGTGCTCTTCACATTAAGCACTTAAAAGACACATCTGTTGCAAACTGATCGCATTTGAAAAGAATCAGTTCACAGTGTTGCATTAGAAAGGAGTTATTTGCACTTCTGTTGTGTTCCACCTATTTTTATCTTTACACGTGAGTGTGTCCTATATAGTCCTCCTGATTGGAAACAGGTGAGACCGGTTATCAGTTCCAGATAAGGGGTTTATGGGAGTTGTAGTCCAGACAAAGAACAGATCGTGACATTGGGACAAGCCCTCCCTACACCTAACCTAAGCCTACTCGATACTTTATTTTCAACTTCTCGATTATTTCCTTCATTTTTATTGAAAATAAATGCCTTTCCGATGCGATATGAGATTTGAAAAGGGAGAAAAAAAAGTTAGACAAAAGATTGATTCGAACTTGGGTCGATTGCATCAAAACAGCTACGGCACGTGCTTTATCATCTACACCACTAGAGCTGTTGCTTGCCAATAGTCTTTTGTAATGTTGACTAGTCCAATCACACGTAGGTGGGCAGAGTTAGTGTAAATAGCTTCTGCCAACAAGGTGGCATATTTGCACTTAGTGTAAATAGACACTCCGAAAATCAACACTGATATACGTCATCTGCTGGAGCATTCCAAATTTACAAAGGCACACTCTGTCACGGTTATCGGCTGGTGTGCCTTAGATGGCCACCAGAGGTCACTATGTCTGTTTTTTGAGCACATGGCTTATTGTTTGTTGTTGCAATGTGCTCTCCTGTCTATTGCCTGACCCTACCCTTCTTGTTATCTTATTATTTTTTCAGTTACTCCACCTGTGTCTCCCTCGTTACCCTCCTCGTTTTTCTCCCTATTTATTCTCTTGGTGTCTGCAATCCTGTGTTGTTTTGTTGTTTTATGTCTGAGTATTCGTCGTGTGTGTGGTATGTTCATCTTGCCGTGCTGTGCCCTGTCCTGGCCTGCCTGCCTGTTTGTCCCCTTCGGGGTAGTTTTTGATTAGTTTTGTTTTGTTTTGTTACCATTAATAAAGAGCCCAGACTTCCTGCATTTGAGTCCTCGCTACTTCCACTTACCCGTCCCGTGACACACTCCTGCTTTTTCTGGAGGCGAAGTTGTCAATGAGCTCATCATATGATAATTAAAACAATTAACATTAACGTTAATAAAAGTTAATAACGTCAACAGCCCAAAAAGTTTAACAGGGTTATGAACGTACCTGAAAGGGATGCACAGGATTCATCTTGGGCTTTTTACTTTTTCTTTTCTTTGCGCCGGACTGCTGATGTTTTTTTTTTTCCGGGCTTAGTTGTCAATCAATTATGATCATTTGAAGTCAGCCGCAAACATGAGGTGAGGGCGGGTGCAGTAAATTGCATTTTTTTTATTGTGTATATATATTCATGTTTATATTTGTATTTATGTGTTTGCATATGTTAATATTAATATAGAACTTTTTTTTTTTTGAGCAACTGGGGTGGTGCCCCCCCTGGGAGTTTGTGCCCTACGCAAACTGCGTACTCTGCGTATAGGGAGCGGCGCTACTGCACATCACAGAACAATATTAAACTTGATCCAAGTTGCTTCCTTGAAAGCATGACTCTCATATTAATAAGTATATCATGAATTATGGCACTAAAGTGGTGAAGCATTCATAAACGAGCACTTCAAATGCCTATAGTGAACGCAACAGGTGTGCAGTTTGCATTCAGTGCTCTTCACATTAAGCACTTAAAAGACACATCTGTTGCAAACTGATCGCATTTGAAAAGAAACAGTTCACAGTATTGCATTAGAAAGGAGTTATTTGCACTTCTGTTGTGTTCCACCTATTTTTATCTTTACACAGCAGGAAGTCATATAATGGCATATTGATAATACAAATGAGGTAGTGAGGAAGACTGTGAATCCCTGGAGGATGGCGATATGGTATAACCAGTGGTTAATTTGCTGATTCTGAGCTTCACAGACACTATCATGACCTCACGGCCTTAAATCATATCAAGACCCTCCAAATAGCATCTTTTCAGTTTATATTTCCCTCAAAATTTGTGAGTTTCACAAAATCACGTTAAAGGTTTTGCTATCAGAAAACAGACTAACAAGGTTTGAAAACCTTGAACTTTTATACTAAAATTAATGCGTGAAAAATGTAGCGTCTGGACCAATCAAAAACACAATTTTTCATTTGATTTAACAAATCAGTTATTCATTAGATTAACAAGTCGTCACAGACCCCTCACCCAATAGACTGGGCGCCAGGATGTCTGCGAATGACCACAGGCCACTGGTTACCATGGCAACCCCGACACCTTTGCTAAGACCAGAGCCATTTACGACCTGATGGAATGCGAGTAGGGAAAATCACTGCATGTTCCATAGCAAGAGGCACAATGCACAGTAGAAATGGACTTTTCTACTAATTAATCCATAGGAAAACCTTTCTTTGAATGAACACACATATCCTTCAGGTCATCGTGTATGTTGTCTTTGAGATTTTATACTGTTTTATGCAGGCTTGTGATGGAAACACTCATTCCTGTCATCCTACATATATGTAACCCTACCATGTTTAGTATCTATGAATTAGTCTTCTGATGATCTAAACGAGAGTGTATATTATATGTTGGTACATAGGCAATATATTAGTGTCCTGAGAATCTTTAGTAATTTCGATTCAAGTTCCATATGCAAATTACCATGCTTCCACACAAAGAGTCATAAAAACTCCCCAGTATCTCAAAACTCCCACTTGGGATACCGGACTTTCTCATTGGACAAGCCCATCTTGAGAGGCGGGGATCTTCTCCGACCATGTGACCCACCATGAGTCGGTGGTTCTGTTAGGTTTTGAGAAGATGTGAGCTCCAACACTCCAGGACATCCTAAGTTTTGTGCCAGGCCTTCGGCCTTGACTTTTCCATTCACCAAGATTCTCTGACGCAAACTGGTTCTTTTTCATCAACCAACTTCAGCAAAGATCAACATGAACCTTCAGACTGCATCAAACCTCTCTTTCAGACAGATGAGACGTGCAAGTATTCAAACTTAGTCTTATTAATTGATACATTAGGTATCATTTGCACCTTTTTACAAAGGTGTGTTTGAACTAAGAATCTGATGTTTCCTTCAGGTGTTAGATCTGCTGAATATGCAAATGGTTCCATAACTTCATATTCTTATTTTCTCTTCTCTCTACTGCGTTAAGCTTTAACCCTTTCCTATACCAACTGTATGCGTGTGTGTGTGTGTATGTGTATGTTAGACCAGTTTAAGTGTCTATGTAGTATGTTAGACTAGTTTAAGTGTTTATGTAGTTAATAAAGTCTTACTTGTATCACACTTGACGTTGTTCATTGTTTGCTCGTAACTGGAGTCACTTAATCATGCAGTTTTATGCTACAAGCTCTGTGTAGAATTGTACAGTCTGAAAGTTATTTCCCTTAACCAGGAAATTAACGTTCTTAGAATTGACAGACAGTTGACCCTGAGAGGTCAAGTAAATATCTACAGCGGATCTAAATATTTATAATTAATTATAACTAGTTATGATTAATTATTCATATTTCCCTTATGAGCTGATTCGCTACAAAAAATAATTTGTGTTTGGACACATCAAATGCCTAATACATTTTTTAAAATAGCCAATAGACTAAAACAAACCACTGTTATGTGATTTTGAAACTGCATACTACTCTTCTTGTTTCTGCCATATTAGGAAGAGTCAGAAATAAAATGAGGAGGCATATGGTAGTGTGCAACTCTGTATAAAGGCATGTTTTGTGAGTCTTTTTTTTAGGAAGTTTGTGTTTTCATTTCCCATGTCCACCTGCAGCCCAATTTTTTTGGTGAGTCTATACTTTTGCTGTGCTTTTTGAAACATTTCTTGCTTTGTGTTTAACCTTTTGAATATATGTTCACACTGCATGTGGGCCCTTTCTGTCACTTGAACTGGTTTTACGATGACCAAACCAATCTATTTGCTAATGCTAGTTGGAAACAGATGTTATCAAAGGGACATCCTCATTCTGGACAGCCTTTATTGGGCAACTATGTCCATACATCACTGCAAACAACATGAGTCATTGATATTTTTGGATAATTTTTCCAGAATATACATTTTAAAAGTATCTATCAACTTTTAGTACTATCTAGTGAATATTGAGCAAAGTTCTGGTTTAGAGTGTTATTTTTATTATTATATATATTTTTGCATTATTTAAAGTTAACAGACCAACACAGTCCCCTCAAATCATATTTTATTTTGTCTAGCATTGTTATCAGTCTTCAAAAATAAGGCAATCAATGTAACTCTGCAGATTTAGTGTAATGCCAAGTTATCCATCCATTGTAGACGACAAATCATTAAATTTAGAAGGTAGATTATTATCTTTTGGATTTCTGACATGATTGAAGCCTGTGTACATCCACAGGTATGCACGATAGCTGTACACACTGCCTTCATCCGAAATCACATACTTTCTTGAGTAGGTACTTTTTTGAATAAGAAATTACGTTGTGACTGCAAAAAGAGTATATGTAGTATGAATGTGTGAAATATGAATGTAATTTGGATGTACTGCATTTGCCATGATGTCATTGTCACGTGACCTACCAGCGTCAGTTGCAGCATCGCTTCACTGTCATTCATAAATCCTCTCCCGTGGCCTCATGGGATAGTAAAATGTCCATCCTATGCACACTTTTCAGAATCAAGCCAGAAGTAGTAGGTCATCCGGTAACTTTTTGCCTACTCTTTTACGAGTACTGTGAATTCGGAAATACTTCTTTTGTCACATACCGTTTTTCGCCTACTATATAGCAAGGAAGTACGCAATTTCAGATGCAGCCAATGATTCTTCTTCTTCTTCTTCTTCTTGTAAGGTTTTACGGCGGTTTGCAAGCCAACTTACGGTGCACTACCGCCACTGACTGGATTGGAGTGTGGAGCACTGATAGCAAAGACGATTATACTAAGAGAGGGAAATTAATAATAAAAAAATCTGAATTCACCCATCTAATCCTGTTTTCTTAAGATATTTAATAATTGCACTATATATTTAATTTTGTTCTGCATTTTATTTTAGAATACTCTAGATATTAAATTATTTTACACCCAAGTTTCTTACTTCCTTAATGTGCCTCTATTATGCCATTTCGAATACTGACTTGTATGCAGTGTGTAATGTAGCTGTACGTGAATGTAGCCAATCTGCAAAGTTGTAAAGCCGAAAGTGCACGATAAATAAAGTGATTATTTCCCAAGAGAAAGAATCGACTCTGAACAGCCTAAACGAGTCATCAGTAATTTGAATCCCACTTCCGTGAGGCTACACATCACGGGGTAACACATTTGCATAATGCCCGCCTATGTTCTACGTTAGTCGGCTGCGAACAAATTGACCCTGCCCTCAAACACTGTATAGCTTATTCATGTTGAGAAGACGCTATGAAAGTAAATTTGTTTTAATTTCACTTTTGAAAGTTTAGGCTGCAAAGAATCAGTGGTTAAAATTCATTTTTTCCCACTGTACCACAGCAGTACAACCACAGTCTTTTTTGTGTTCCCGTCATTTTACTGACGACTGCTTATCTAATCTCAGGGAGTTCAACGCGGGATTCACAAAACACTTGCTCTTGAAAGATGACTCAGTACCCAGTTTATTTGGACCAGCTGACTCCACTGAATCACAACCTGTAAATATGATAAATAATAGATGTTTATATTTTCTATTGAGCGTTCAAAATACGGAACTATGTAATTAATAGTTTTCATTGATGTGACTGGCTCGAAGACCTGGTGGGCAAAACATCCATAGGACTGCAGCACAAGCCTGTCAATTTTCTATCTGTTTCCAATTCACAAATGTTTAGATGATCTCTCAAAAGGATAAAACAAAGATATGTGAACAAAATGCAAGTTTTGGCCATTTGCAATCTATTTAAAGCACCCGCAGCAATATTGTAATTAAAAACAGCATGACATTCTAAAATGTTTAATGTGAAAACACTTAAAGTGCATTAAAATATTAAATTCAGTACACACATTTTTAATGATGCATACTTTATATAGGCAAGCAGATGAGCACGGAATATGAATGCAATATGCTAAATGGTTAAGTGTTTTCTTTATAACAGTTTGCTATGGGAAAACATTTAATGTGAAACTTTGCACATTGTGTTCATGGGTTGCATTCTGGGTTCATCTGCTTGCCTGTGCAAAGTATCTTCAATAAAGCTAAGTTCACACTACAGGACTTTAAACGTCGGCAGATCACTGCTATTCAGACTACATGACTTGATGTGGAGTCTTGAAGTCGTTGTGCTGTTCACACTACGTGACACTATGTAAATGATCTGCAACAGGGGGTCACACACTACACGAGCTGACAACAACTCACAAACCACGTTTTGTCACGAAAACACACACGAGAATTGGAATGGGAATGATGCGAAACAACACGTGAAACAAGAGTTGTTTATTTGAAAATGGATGTCGGGAAGAAATTAACGCTGCAAGCTGTTTCCTCGATGAAAATTTTGCTCCATTTATTGTGTCCAAACCTTTCTTCAAGCCATGTTGCTGCTGTTGTTTTTCTTCCGGTGACCTCAACCCATGCCTTGCTCTCTCATTGGCTGTAGCTCGTTACGACACCTGACATCATGTGATGTCGAGTCGGCCGACCGGTCCAGATATTTGGCATGCTAGATATTTGTTTGCCGTTGGCGAGGTGTCGGCGACGCATCAGTGAGTCTCTTTGATGCATCGTTGTGTAGTTCACACATAAAGATTGCAGAGCGCCGATCACCCTCTGATTTTCCCCCGATCACAGCCCGACCTGTCGTCGAGCTCGTTAGCTTGCAAATCGGGCTTAAAATCCTGTAATGTGAACTAGGCATTAGGTGTACTGAATTTGGCCTTTAAATATCACTGTCTTACTACATTACTACTTAATGCAATCCTCGTAAAAATAACTGCCGGTCAGCAGAGGAAAGCCTTGTTTCGCCCTCCATGTGGGTGTTCCTGTAAGATTATGACATAATTTGAAAAATATGATCGTTCCGACACGCGCTGTATGCGGAAGACCAATCACAACAGACTAGGCCATCTGACCAATCAGAGTAGAACAGGCTCATGGAAAGGAAGGGTTTAGAGCAGGGGTGTCAAACTCAATTCCTGGAGGGCCAGACCCCTGCAGACTTTAGATTCAACTCTAATTAAACATAGCTGTCCCAACTAATCAAGTCCTTCAGGCTTATTTGAAAACTACATGATTTGTGTTCTAGCAGAGTTGGAACAAAACTCTGCAGGGCTCCGGCCCTCCAGGAATTGAGTTTGACATCCCTGGTTTAGAGAGACTGAATCTTAAAACTGCTTTGAACTAATCGTTTGAGAATTGTTGGAAAATGAGGTGATATTAAATGCATATTTTCCCAAAACTATATTAGGAACCTTAAAAATGGTATAATAGGGGCACTTTAAAAAGTTCAAATCTTTACAAAATCATTGTTAAAGGAATTATGTGAGTTTATAATGGTGCCCCAGTGTGGAAGATGTAAGAGAAGTACGTCTCCTTACATACATATATCTTAATGGGTGGCATATTGATTTGTCAGTTATAATAATTACACAGCTTACAGTCTGCTGTCTCAGTCTATTTACTTTCACTACAGACAATCCACTAAAATTTGTAAAAAAGAAGTGTACCTAATCCTTTTGTTTGGACAACATGGATCTTTTTTTTTCTTCTGTTTTTCTTTTGACATCTAAAACTGGACAGCGGATTTCTACTTTTTTTTGCATTTGCTTGAATGTTGAATGTTAAAACTGTAGCATTTTTAAATGCTGTTTTGAGAACTACATTTCTAATGTTGTTATGTAAGATATTCAGAAGAGTTTCTGTTATGTTGGAGTTTTTGTGGTTAGTTGAAGTTTATTTTTGTAGTGATGGAAAGAGTGAATCATTTTACTTGAGTTTTGAATCTTCTTCAACAAAATAAACTAGTCTTTACATTCAAGTCATTTCGTTCATTTCAGCTATAAAAGAGTTAAAATGTTATATTTTCAATAGCCAAATTCCCTGAACATGCCCACATTTGCTATTTTTAATCATATTTTAAATTCATTAGATATGCTGTATTGCTAAAAATCCACAAGTTCACAATGTCTTTAAATTAACTACTAACTTAAAGAGATTACACTGACTTAAGTCTAATTTTATTGGGGTTTACTTAATTATGTTAAATGATATAAGTATGTACATCAAACCATCATTTGGATGAATGGTCATCTTAGTCTGGATGTAGAAACCTAAATTAATAGTGGAAAAGTTTTCTTTAATGTCATTAGGTTCATTGAACAAATTAGTTTTGAGCACAGTAAAACTTACAATATTATAACAGAACATAAGAACTAATTTTTATGGTTTAATCGGGTGAAAATAGCTCTTATTAAGTTAACATTCGCACTGTCTACTTTTTACACTAGGTTGTTCTGAAAGTTTTCTATTGTGTCTATGGCATTTCTATATAGTTCATGAAGTATTATGAGTGGTTTTTCATGCACCTGTCAATTTTGAGATTTTGGGCTTTTTGGCTTTTCATAAAGTGTTGATAAAGACTAGTGGAAAGAAAACATCAAAAAGACAATGTTAAGTGTTTATTTTATAGCATGTGTTAAAAAGTGTTTATTTTATTATTTTGTGTCAATAGATTTCAATTACAATACATATTTTTAAAGGCCGTTTTCTCAAAATGAGTTTTTTCTCCTACTCTGAGCCATAAATCTCCACTTCAGTTGCACTTACACACACACACCAAACTTTAAATTTTTATTCCTGTCTATATTCTGAAGGTTTTTACAGAGGGATTTGTTCATATATAATTTGCATGATTATATACAACATTTTATCCCCCCCCCAAAATGTGAAAATATATTGTTTTATGGCTGTTCAAAGATTTTTCTAAATGATGGAGTGACAAAAAGTCACTTTTTGACTCTAATATGTCAAAAAAAATTAAACAAGAATTTTGAAACTGACTTCATCCAGTGTTCAGATTTTAGTACTAGAAATGTATGCAAATTAGCGCATGTTTCATTAAATACGGCCTCATTTACATATTTAAACAACATTTTAGAAAACTTGTAATACAATTTTTTTTTTTTTGCAATTATCAATGTAATCAATCAACTGGGTAAGTAAGGTGATAACTATTAGTTAATATTTTTACCCTATTCATCTGCAGTGTCTCGCTTTTTAACAAGCCACACCATGTAGTCACTGTTCCAAAGATGAGCAAGCAAGCAACCCTAATATTTCTGTATTCACTTTGTAAAGTACAATAATGACATCTGAATCAGTCTAATTGAACATGCAAAGCAAAATCTTGCCCTACAGTCATGACCAGTCTCGAGTGCAGTAATCATTTGAGCTAATGCATGCATTAATAACGCCGCATCAATGAACACTCTTGTGTCCCACCCAATCCTCGCTTTTCCCCGGCAGTTTGGAGACAGTAATTGAGGACGGCGCCTGGCCACACTGCCTCCGGATCGCATTGCCTCCATTAGCCACATTGATGACGTTTTTTTTTTCTTCATCGCCCAAATGAAGGAGAGCATTTCCATACCACGAACCCAGTGTCCTGTGGTGCGCTGTTTTAGAACATCTACCCTAATGGGAGACTATCAGTGAGTGTACTAGCTTACCTTCAGCAATCTGCATTCAGAACGGTGACTTGGCAGTTTGCTCGCTGCTAACTCATGCTAATGAGCGCTCTGAAGAGATGCAGGCAAACAGGGAAATTCAGTTTCCACAGCTTCCAGTGGTGTTGAATATGAATGCTGAGCCAAAGGTGGCGTCTTTGAAGAATAAGGTGGTGAGAATACTTGGCGAAACTGGTGAAGTTGTTGTATTTGCATGTTATATGGTCTGACAAGGTGAAGGTCCGGTCCAGTTCACTGCAAAAAATATTCTTCAATTAGTATTTTTGTCTTGTTTTCCAGTAAAACATTCTTATGCCACTGGCAAATACTTTTTCTTATTATTTTTTAACATTAATTTAACAACATTTTGTGAGGTTTATGCTTAAAACAGAAAAAAAAGGTTTGCCCCTGTGGTTATAAAAATAAACCTAATTAAAGATACAGTACTTTTCTCTGAAAACAAGGATTGTAGAATCTTTTATAGCATTTATTTATTTATTTCAAACAAAAAATAGTTATCAATAAATGTATCTGCTTTTATGCATGTTTTAATATTTTTACTGGAAAACAAGGATTTTTTTTTTTTTTTTAAACATTGTCATTACTGCACTTATGGATGCCTGTTCCTGCCATGGGGTACAAAAAATAAAAAGGTAATTGTGAATTTTAGCTCACAATTCTGACTTTTTTTCTTTGCAATGCTGAGAAAAAAGTCAGAACTTTAAGAATTAAACTCAGAATTGTGAGAAAGCCACAGTTCTAAGTTTATATCTTGCAATTCTGACTTTTTCATCTCAGAATTAATAAAAAAGGTCATTTTGACTTTTTATCTCACAATCACAATTATGATTTCTCACAATTGTGAGTTTATATCTAACAATTGGGACTTTTCTTCTCATAATTGCAAGAAAAAATCTCAATTGTGAGATTAAAAAGTAGCAATTACTTTTTTTTTATCCTGTGGAAGAAACATTACTTCCATATTTACATTCTTGTGTCTGTGTTCGTTGCTTTTTAAATGTGTGCGCTGTTTTTCTAAACATGCTCTAGTCTGGTGTCTTTTTGAAGATTTTTAGCATCTTCAGTGTCTCAAAATGAGCACTGTGTTTTTGATTTGCTGTTTAAAGTTAAAAACAATACATCTTTCTAGAAGATGAAAAAAACTTGTTTCTTCAAAACATGTCCTGTGTAAACTGCCACTATTATTTATTATTATTATTTTTTTTAACTTACATAAAACTAAACTTTCAGTTATTTTCTTTTTGTTTCCTTATTTTCATCAGTACAATAAACTACAACATTTTTGCGGCAATTTAATTTCTTTAAAAGTCAAGTTGAAGTTGTCTTGTCAACTTTGGAAATTGGGTAGTCGATTTCTAGTTCCCAGCATGCTTTGCATAGGACTGGGTAAGGAAAGTAAATGTTGAAATTAAGTTATTTTATGTATTTTTTAGTGAAGAGAAAGACCTGCTAGTCAAGTCAAGTCACCTTTATTTGTATAGCGCTTTATACAATACTGGTTGTGTCAAAGCAGCTTTACAGTGTTAAACAGGAAAATAGTTTGTCAATGCAAGAAGACAATGACAGATTAATTTTTCCAGCTATCACTGCTAGTGTTTAATGCTGTTATGTTTGCAAACAGTTACATACATTTATTTATTTATTTATTTACTTAGGCCTATGTTTTTTTTGTTTTTTTTTTGTTGAGCCAACATATTTTTAGAGGAGACTTCTGATTAGCCATTATAGATAATTAATTAGAAGAATAACAAAGTGCAATAAATGCTAAAACTCTGTGCACTACAAACCAGTGTGTTTACGGTCACAATAATTCATAAAAAAAGATTACAAATCCTGCGGGCTGTTGCATAAAACGCTAAGCAAAGCGGGGATTAAAGTCCAAAATCTACTTGAAATAAACTAAGAAATCAATCGGGGCTAAAGCGGTTCCATAAACGACTATTTAAAGGGGTCATATGATGCTTTTTTAAAGATCATTATTTTGTGTATTTGGTGTAACAGAATATGTTGACATGCTTTAATGTTCAAAAAACACATTATTTTTCAAATACTGTACATTATTGTAGGTCCTCTATGCCCCGCCTCTCTCAAACACGTCGTTTTCAACAAAGTCTATGCACAATCAGCTTGTAACACTCCAAAGAGAAAGGAAAACTTGAAATCGCATCATATGACCCCTTTAAGTTCACGCAATCTTAATAATTTGATCCAGGTTCAATGAGTGAAGATAATTTGACGTGCACACTTATTCTTGGCCTTCACGGGCAGTCGTGGTCTAATGGTTAGAGAGTTAGACATGTAACCTGAAGGTTGTGGGTTTGAGTCTCGGGTCCGGCAGGAATTGTCAATGGGGGTGTGATTAACCAGCGCTCTCTTCCACCCTCAATACAACAACTGAGGTGAGACCCTTGAGCAAGGCACTGAACCCCCAACTGCTCCGGGTGTGTGTTCATGGTGTGTGTGCACTTGGATGGGTTCAATCCAGAGCACAAATTCCGAGTATGGGTCACCATGCTTGGAAACACGCCACATCACTTTCACTTTAAGCAATAAAAAACAGCGAATATATTTGTGCTGTTTAATGCATTTGAGATGTTATGTTTTTCTCAGTGCATAAGTGACATGCCACAGTTATATTCTTTAGAAATATACGTTTTATATTGTTATATATGTATATATATATATGTTAGAAAGTCTTGCAAATATATCCATTTTGCTGTCAGGAGTGTGCCAGGCTTACACGAGTGAACGAGTGCTGCTACGCGCATGCACGCTAAACAGACGGAGCACAATAGAATAGGAGCGCAATCATTTTGAGTAAAATATACATTTTGCTAAAATATTTGTTGTTGGACATTAAATGTGACACATGTAGAATTTTAAACCTACATATATAGGTGTATTTTTATGATAGCAGTAACTGTAAATTAACACAGCCCTAATTACTAGCTCAAATTAGTTAATTTATATTCCTCTTATAAGATAAAATATAGTCTATTTTCTATTATTTCATTTAGTGATTTTAACTTGTCATTTAGTAATTTTTAATGCTTTAAAGATAAGTTTTATATTGTAATGTTTTAATGTTTTACTAATAACCATAAAGTACAGCTGTCATAAAACCAGAGAGAAAGGCTGCATGGCTAGAAACTGCTGATCAACTGAAAGCACATGTAGCAACCAAGTTAAAATGTTTTCATATATCTTAAAAAATGTCATTAAATCTTGGGCACAATACATTAAATACAGTCGGTTGTAGCCTATATTTTTAATTATTTGATTTAAGTTGCATTTTCTGTATACTTTTATTTTTGGACTGATAAGGTCAAATAATTGTATGTGAGAGAGACAGCGGTAATATCAATGCGTTCCTATTGGTCAGTGTTAGAGGAACTCAGCTTAGCCTGACAGTTAGCCTGCCCTGTACCAGGTTAGTTTCCTAGCATAAGTCGCCAGAGTGACTGAGCTTGAGCTATGGTAAATTTGCTTTATGAAACCAAATCAAGTGAAAATAAGTCAGACTAACTGAAATAAGCCTGGCTTATTTGGTAAACTTGTTTTATGAAACAGCCCCAGGTTTGCAAAATCAAGCAGCATAACGGACTGCATTTGTGCAGCTAAAAAAAACCAAAAAACTGGAAAAATGGCACAGACATTTGAAGATGACTCTAAATCTACTTACTCTCAGCGGTATTCATTACCGTGGCCTGCCATAGGGACATGCTTCCCATGTGCTCAGCCATATGCAAATTCCCATGGCTAATTGATGACAGAAGTCTCAAAAATCCTCAAAATATTAGCACAGAATCCCACATGGATTTTCACTTTAGACTTTCATTACCTTTCATTGGTTGTCGTTAGTTCCCTTTCAAGGGAAATTCGAACTGCGTCCTCTAGGGCTCGCTATGGGAACGCCTCGTCGTGACCCGTGTCTGAAGCATACATTAAAAAAATATCAACATGTTGGCCGGCGACAGCCCATGACGTCACTAGCGGTGCGACTATAGTATAAATAGGCGCCGGGAGAACACGTCATTCTCTTCTTCGTCTTCATTGACTGTTTTGTTTGAAGCGTGCATTTTGTGGTAAGAGCGATCTTTCTTCCTTCATTATGGCGAGCACTAGCAAGACATTTAGAAGATGTGTGAATCCGTGTAGTTGTTATTTGACACCTGATGACACACATGATCTTTGTGTCTTTTGTTTGGGTGAAGAGCACGCACGAGATGTCCTCGAGGGGGCAATCTATCTTAACTGTGAGCGTTTTTCGATGAAAAAGATCCGCTCTCGTTTGTTTCTCTTTTCGAGAAGAGAGGGGCAGCTATCGCAGGTGGATCTGGCCGATGAGTTTAAAGAGGGGCTTTCCCTCTCGCGCTCGTCAGCTGTGGACGAGAGTGAGCCGCTAAAGGATGATGATATTTCCTTAACATCGTCTGATCCAGGGGCCAGTGCTCTGCTGGGTTCGGCCCAGGAAGAGCAGGAGATGTCTGAGGAGGGCGAAGAGGCTGAGGCTGAGGCTGAGCCCTCACAATCCTCCTGGCCTGTGTATGATGAGCTATTGGAGGTTATGGATCGCGCCACGGTGAGGCTTGACTTGCCGTGGAAGCGGGCCAAGAAAGTGACGTCGTGAGGTTGTCTCAATGAGCGTTATCTTTCTCACCATAGCCCTCCAGCTCAGGTGAGCCTTCCTTTTCTTCCTGATCTCCATACAGAGATCGAGAAGGAATGGAAGATG
>NW_015548208.1:333053-333676 GCF_001515605.1 Sinocyclocheilus anshuiensis | reverse complement strand
GGCCCAGGAAGAGCAGGAGATGTCTGAGGAGGGCGAAGAGGCTGAGGCTGAGCCCTCCCAATTCTCCTGCCCTGCGTATGATGAGCTATTGGAGGTTATGGATCGCGCCACGGTGAGGCTTGACTTGCCGTGGAAGCGGGCCAAGAAAGTGACGTCGTGAGGTTGTCTCAATGAGCGTTATCTTTCTCACCATAGCCCTCCAGCTCAGGTGAGCCTTCCTTTTCTTCCTGATCTCCATACAGAGATCGAGAAGGAATGGAAGATGCCGTTTTCCTCACGCATCCATCGGTTCCATATGAGTTATGCCAACATCGAGGGGATGCGCGAAAACGGCTATGAGAAGATGCCCCCTGTAGAAGAGACGCTGGCTAGCTATCTCTCTATGGGTGAGACATCCTCTCTTATGACTCCCTACTTGCCATCTAAGCCCCTTCAGGATACATCTCGCTTAAATGGCAGGGCATACGCAGCAGCAGGTCAGGCTGTCGCTTCGTTGCACACGATGGCGGTGCTTCAGGCGTATCAGGCTCATACGATGCTTTCTTCTCGATGCTCCGGTTTCGCCTTCCGAACTTTTTGGTACCTCCGTCGAGACGGTGGTTGAGAAGTTCAGGGAGGCGAAG
>NW_015548208.1:332000-332364 GCF_001515605.1 Sinocyclocheilus anshuiensis | reverse complement strand
AATTCAGGGAGGCGAAGGCGCGCTCAGCGGCCTTCAAATCCTTCATTCCACGAAGGTCCAGGTCTGAGCCCGAACAACCCAGGGGTCCTGGCCCGTCTCGGTCTGAGGATCAGAGACGGGCACAGAAGGCTAATGTTGCAGCTCGCGCTCTTCCCCCGCCTGCAGGTTAGGGGTAGGAGGAATCGCGGGTCAAAGGGAGATAGGCAAGACCTAAGGGATGTAATCCAGGTGAGGCATCAGCGCTTTCGTCCAGATCAGAGTGATACTTGAGTATCTACTCATTTCCCTCAGGGGGTTTAACATCTGCCCTTATCTTCCCCTTCCTAATTCCCCTGTAACCACCATCTCTCCACCTGACCAAGGT
>NW_015548208.1:301934-331829 GCF_001515605.1 Sinocyclocheilus anshuiensis | reverse complement strand
ATCTTACTGATGGTCCGGTCTGGAGGCCTCCTTGAACGGGGCTCCGACACGGGAACCATGGTGGGTGAGTACGATCCATTTTTATAAAAATACGCTGGTGGTTGTGTGTATTCCATCTGCGAGCTCTCTTTGCAGTGTTTTCCGGGACCTGTGTGTTTCTGTCCTTTCTAGGGTAGGTCCTCGGAGAGCACCCCCTCTGCTGGATTCAGAAACCGGGTTTCTGGCTAAGACTTAGTATGATGCTAGGCTCTTTGTCGTATCCCCTTAAAGGAATCTATTCCTGATTCCAAGCCTTGAGCTCTACCCCGGGCCCAAGAGTCTGGCCCTAACAGGTACGTTTTTTGGGGTATGTAGCCTAGGCCTTTGGCCGTAGGGGATAATGTCACGGACAGCCGTCTAACATCCTAGGGGCAACTCCCATGGCTATGGTAGAGTTGGTACTTAGTGCTCGCCATAGGTTTCTGGCATGCACTCCCCTCAGCATGGTGGCGTGGGTATACCGTTCCCCATAGCGACCCCTAGAGGACGCAGTTCGAAGTTCCCTTAAAAGGGAATGTCTCAGGTTACTTATGTAACCATGGTTCCCTGAGTAGGGAACGAGACACTGCGTCCTCAAGGTTTCTTGCCATGCTGCGGATGCAAGCTTCAGACGAAGAAGTGAATGATGTGTGCTCCCGGCGCCTATTTATTCTATAGTCGCACCGGTAGTTACGTCATGGCTGTCGCCGGCCAACGAGTTGGTGTTTTTTCAATGTATGCTATGTTCTCCCGGCGCCTATTTATACTATAGTCGCACTGGTAGTGACGTCATGGGCTGTCACCGGCCAACATGTTGTTGGTGTTTTTTTTAATGTATGTTTTAGACACGGGTCACGATGATGCGTCCCCATAGCGACCCCTACAGGACGCAGTGTCTCGGTAGCTGATTATTGTGTGAACTGGACATACATGGAGGCTGTTCTCATCGAGCTCCAAGACCCTGTTTTAATAATTATCTCAGACACCAGACACTCAAATCATTTTGCATTGCTTTATTCCACATACACATATTGTTGTGAAAGTTTCCTTCTCTTTTCAATTTGAGTTATATTCATAGAGCAATTACTTCTGTACTTGTCATAGTAACATTTAATGAATGTAACTAATATTTATATAATATACAATAGAATGTTTGGTGTTAATTAGCTACAAAGAGTCAAAATAAAAGACTTGCTAACAAAGATAACATATTTTATTTGTTAACCTGCATGTCATGTTACTATTAACCGACATCATAGAACTGTGATCATGAAAGTGTGTTCTTAAATTACTGAAATATTAACTTTAATTAATCTCAGAAGATATTAATCTAAAGGAGGAGTTGGTAGAACAGAGTTTGGCTGACAACAATATTTGGGAATCCCTGTCCAACAATGTTGAAGATCAGAAATGGTTTCATTGTACAGTATACTTGAAAATTGAGAAAAAACACTTTTAAATAAGATTTTCAAATGATTAACACAACACTGTGGATCATGACATTTTGGATGCTTTCACACACCATTCTTAAACATATGACAAGAAAGTAGATTGTTTTTCAGTGCAACATATGATCAAAGAACAGACACAATGCATGTTTATATATGATATTTATTATAATATTTATTATTAGTAATAGTTATTTCTCACATTCCCTAAACTGTTACATAATGTTCTGTGTTTTTTTGCTCTGTATTGGACTGCTAACTACAATAATGAAAAACATGATATATGCTTTTGTAAGTCCATTTTAAAGGGAAAGTTTATTCAAAAATAAATAAAAAAATCACTCACTCTCATAATGTTTCAAGGTTGTACGACTCCTTCTTCCGTAGAAGACACTTTGAGAAATGTGTCTGTGATTTTTGTTCATACTGGTTTCGAACGGGTGAGTAAATAATGACAGAGTTGTCGGTTTTGGGTGGACTCATACCTTTAATCTATTATAATGTGCTTGGAGATTGGTTATTCCCAGTGAATGTGGAAATATTTTGATGTTTTTTTTTTTAAAGCTAAAAAAATATTAATAATAAAAATAAAATATGTGACATATTTGCACATTTAATGCAAATTTACTTGTATGACTTTAATAATTCTCCATGATAACCAGTATAATATGAAGAAGAAGAAAAGAACAGGATATTAACATCGGTTTTGCTTATATACATTTTATTAGGCCACATTTGTAGATGTTTATTTCAAGCGTTGTTGTAAGCACACTGCAGTACTAGTTACCAATGACAACTAGGTAGGCTACTAATCAAAATACTCAAACAAAAATTTGAGTCTTACAAATGTAATTTATAAAATGCTAAACACATCAAAGAGTAAAAACTATATCAGCCTGGGTTAGCACAGGTTATTCGCTTGCAGTTAATACTTAACATTGAAACTTTGTTACCTTTTAGAAATAATCCATTAAACAAGTTGTGATTTGAGGAGCGTGCACTAATATTTTCAGTTCCATTCATTTGTCTCAAGGACACGCCCACAATATGGGAACTAATGAATATTCATGTAAACTCCACCTGCTGGAACAGTTTTTCACAGGAACTGAATATTACACAACACCGTTCACAGATTCTTGGCAAAGTGACGTCACTTTGCACAGACCCCTCCCACAACTGTTGACAGACACTGGCGTTTTAGCATAGACCCGCCCTGAGTGAGCTGTAAGTCCGCCATTGCTTCAACGCCACAGCAGGTGTAGACAAGAATGGCTCCTAAGCGGTTGAGGTGTTTTGTTGTTGGATGTAAGAATGAACATAGAAGTCGTCATTTACTCCTGACATCTGAGCCACTGAAGACGCAGTGGATTACTTTTGATTTTGAAGGGAATGCGCCCCCCGATCTACCTAAATGCGTTTATGTCCGCGTGAATCAATTTACTCCAGACTGCTTTCTGAACGGGGGACAATTCAAGGCAGGTTTTGCTAAAAAGTTACAACTCAAGGATGGATCAGTACCCACTTTTTGTGATTCAGCTGGAGAAATGTGTCTGTGATTTTTGTTCATACTGGTTTCGAACGGGTGAGTAAATAATGACAGAGTTGTCGGTTTTGGGTGGACTCATACCTTTAATCTATTATAATGTGCTTGGAGATTGGTTATTCCCAGTGAATGTGGAAATATTTTGATGTTTTTTTTTTTAAAGCTAAAAAAATATTAATAATAAAAATAAAATATGTGACATATTTGCACATTTAATGCAAATTTACTTGTATGACTTTAATAATTCTCCATGATAACCAGTATAATATGAAGAAGAAGAAAAGAACAGGATATTAACATCGGTTTTGCTTATATACATTTTATTAGGCCACATTTGTAGATGTTTATTTCAAGCGTTGTTGTAAGCACACTGCAGTACTAGTTACCAATGACAACTAGGTAGGCTACTAATCAAAATACTCAAACAAAAATTTGAGTCTTACAAATGTAATTTATAAAATGCTAAACACATCAAAGAGTAAAAACTATATCAGCCTGGGTTAGCACAGGTTATTCGCTTGCAGTTAATACTTAACATTGAAACTTTGTTACCTTTTAGAAATAATCCATTAAACAAGTTGTGATTTGAGGAGCGTGCACTAATATTTTCAGTTCCATTCATTTGTCTCAAGGACACGCCCACAATATGGGAACTAATGAATATTCATGTAAACTCCACCTGCTGGAACAGTTTTTCACAGGAACTGAATATTACACAACACCGTTCACAGATTCTTGGCAAAGTGACGTCACTTTGCACAGACCCCTCCCACAACTGTTGACAGACACTGGCGTTTTAGCATAGACCCGCCCTGAGTGAGCTGTAAGTCCGCCATTGCTTCAACGCCACAGCAGGTGTAGACAAGAATGGCTCCTAAGCGGTTGAGGTGTTTTGTTGTTGGATGTAAGAATGAACATAGAAGTCGTCATTTACTCCTGACATCTGAGCCACTGAAGACGCAGTGGATTACTTTTGATTTTGAAGGGAATGCGCCCCCCGATCTACCTAAATGCGTTTATGTCCGCGTGAATCAATTTACTCCAGACTGCTTTCTGAACGGGGGACAATTCAAGGCAGGTTTTGCTAAAAAGTTACAACTCAAGGATGGATCAGTACCCACTTTTTGTGATTCAGCTGCACCTCCAGAAGAAGTAAGTCCCACACTTTATATTTCTTATGATTATTTGCAAATCGCCTCTTCCACGGAACAGAGGGATGGAGTGAGCAGAGTTCATTAGCATCTAAAGAGACATGCACCGAAACGGGTCGGTGTGAACAGAGCTGTTTTTGACAAGGCAGGGCTCCAGACCGCGACCAAAACGGTCGCATTTGCGACCAAAAATATTGATTTGCAAGTGATGTTTTTGCTGAGGTAGCCATTGGCGACCAGAGAAATTTACATTTAAAAATTTTGCATGTAATGACTTTTTTTCAGATTGTTTTGCGATCACATCTTTTGCTATGTTGACGTATTAAACTGAGACGATGCACATCAAAGTTTTAGTGAAAAAAAGACTTTCAAACAGTCCTCATCTCTGCTGAACAGCAGCGCTGACGGCACACCTGCTGAAAACAGCTCCAGTTGTGCAGCATGAAGCAGAGTTCACACTAGCAGCGACTTTGTCGCTGCATGTCGCCAGTGGCTGGCGATGAGGTTGCTAGTGAGCATTCTCACTACTGGTTGCCTTGACAGCGAATCAGGTGGCAAAATTTTGGAGGCAAAAGACTAAATATAATATAAATATGAATTAAATCAGTACATACAAACAAAAATGAATGAGAAACAGAACCTACTTTTTTCCATTGCGTATGTTTATCTACGGCTGAAAGGAGAATGATCACATGAGCTCTGACGTCTTCTTTCCTATTGGCTGTCGCTCCCGAAAGTCACTCTTCATTTGCATAAAGTTGAAAAAAAGTATTAGCTTTAAAATTCTGCCAAACTCATAATGAAATTGAAACAATAAATACCATTTTGGCGCTCTTTAATGCAGCATGAGCGATCGTTTTAGCGCCTCAATTCAAGTGGCGTGTGAATCCATCATATCTTTCTCTTTACTAATATAGTACGAAATAAACATGAATTTACATCAAAAGGTATTTTATAAGATACAGTACATCTCTCTGAAATGTCTCATGTATTCACTCATTCAGTGTTTCAAACTGCGGAAAACACGTAAAGCTTGTAAACAATGCCACGTAACAATGTTTACCTCAAAATAACCAGATTTTGGTAAACTAGAAATAGGAGATCCGCTGGATGCCACTCTCTCGTGAACACACGTACAACAGTTAGCGGAAGCTAGCGATTAAGGTTTATAAAGTTGTAAATATGGATATTTTTCTTACACAAACACATCCCTTTGCTTCTGAAGGCCTTTATTAACCCCCCGGAGCCGTGTGGACTTATTTTATAATGGATGGGCGCAATTATTTGGACTTCAAATTTTGTATCGTGTCAGTGTTAAGC
This sequence comes from Sinocyclocheilus anshuiensis, assembly GCF_001515605.1. Taxonomy (NCBI): domain Eukaryota; kingdom Metazoa; phylum Chordata; class Actinopteri; order Cypriniformes; family Cyprinidae; genus Sinocyclocheilus; species Sinocyclocheilus anshuiensis. The sequence continues at coordinate 326,349 of NW_015548208.1, read as the reverse complement.
AGTAGAATGGCAAAGATGCTTCACTCGTCTCCTGTGGCACTGGTGAAGATTATGCTTTTGTCTGTTCAGACTGAAGGGTCATTCATCAGAGTAGATCACCTGAGCCTCCCGAGCTGTACAGTGTGTGTGGTTTCCACACTGGCAAAGATGGATGACTTTCGGAAAGCTGAACCTCAGCTAATTCTATGACTAATCAACGTCTCGGCCTGCCCAGACCTGTGTTTTCACACCAGCCACAATCGCACAGTCAATAACCAGTCGCTCTAAATGAATTACCCTCGCCGCCATTGATCTGCTGTCAGATTAATTTACACAAATCGGTAGTATCTGCTTGTCAGTGTTGACTAGATAGTGTTTTGGAACAAAAACTTGTTATTGTTGGCTGTCTGATAAGCATCTGCATAGCTTTTACGTGGAGAGTTTGGTTAATTTGAAGCAAATCCAGTCCACGTTACGGAAGTGAACCGACTGAAATATTGATTGGAATGCATTTCTCATATCTGCTTTTATCCGAATGAATTGATTTCATGGAGCACTTAAAAAATATATAAGCTTGGTTTTAACACTAGAACCGACATTTATTTAATACACGAGTTTCACAATTTGAGATGAATTACTGAAATAAATGAACTTTTCCACGACATTCTAATGCACCTGTATAAGCGCCAGCGCGAGTCAAATTTACCCGCTATATAATGCATGTATGTTCGCACTGTCATTTTCATGCTGCTTATGTTTTAACATAGTACATTGCTAGGCAACACTTTTCACTCACTGAATTAGCGGTTATCAGTTTCATAAATAAAAACAAAATGACTAAAAGAAGGCGATTTATCAATGCTGAAGAGGTATAAGAAGCATTAAATGCCATGAGCGATGAGATTTGTCTTACGTTTACTGCTTAATTAGTTCAGCACCGATTTCAGAAGATAGAAGACCTTGTTTGTTACTTGCGTTTATGACAGCTGAAAAGCTTCCTTGTTGGCTGCTTGAGGGAATCCCGGGGCTTTTGATTGGTTGCTGATCTGGCGTCTGGATGACGTAGTTTCTGGGAATGCCCTCCGGAGATTGATTGGTTTCCTGGTGACACCGAGGCTTTGGCAGTTCTTCTGAGAGAGTCTAAGTTTGCTGGAAAGCTGAGTTTCCTTGTTTGGCTGCTTGAGGGAATTCCGTTGCTGATTGGTTGCTGAGATGACGTCTGGATGACGTCCTTTTGGGAGAGCCCTCGGTGGTGATTGGTTGGTTGCCTGGTGACGCAGAGGCTTTGGCAGTTCTTCTGAGAGAGTTTAAGTTTGCAAGACTTTAGGCTTTCGAAGATCTCTGGCATTCACGAAGCTTCAACGGAGTGTTTGAGTTCTGGATGACCGATCGCTTGATGGTGCAGCTTGGGAGCGCAAGTTGGAACACGATTAACACAACGGCGAAAAGGCCAAAAGGCCAAAAGGCCTCGGTCGGGAGAGCAAGTGGCGAAAGAGCTCTGAATCTGTTTTGCATTGGGTTTTTGATCCGCTGCATAAGTCTGTCCCACGGCGTGATCTTCCAATCGACTTGTTGCAAGGCCGAGCGTGCATACCTCATTGATCTTCTTTACGACCGCAGATAGCTGGGGAGGAGAATCTTTAGTTTTTCCGGTGGAATGCGGAGATTTAATCGTTCATTTGTGTCTGTTCGCAGAGGCCCTACATTTTAGTCTGCCTGTTTCCTGAAGAAAAGAATCCGATCTGATATAGGCTATAATGAATAAAACCTTATTTTTTTTAATTACCCGAAGTTTATTGGTGTTCTTCTTGTATAATTCAAATTATAAATGATATAACTAAACAAATTAATAATTAATTAGGTGAAGCTGTGCACTTGAATTTGTCATCGCATCATCCTATGCAATGTGGTGAATTATTATTGCTCATTATTGTCTATAGGCTATTTTAGTAATTTAAATAACATAGGTTATCTTAATATATTGATTAATGACATTGTATTATAATAGCCTGTTAAACCACCTAAATATATATTTACTTCCTTCTAATTCTCTTTGTCAGTGCAGGCTTGTTTAGCTTAATATTGACTGTTATGAAAAGTGACTAGTGTAGCCTGCACAAAAAAGTTTTTAACATAAAACAACAGGACAAAAATATAGTTGATGACGAGACATAATCATTTCATGACTCTAGACACTTCTTTATGAAGACAGTAGCATAATACAGTGAAATAATATGTTATTTAGCCATTCAGAAACAGCTGTCATGTGCGTGGGTAAAATTTACCCGCTCGCGGTTTTAGGTATACAGCGACCCCTGGCGGTTCTAGTGTTAAGTATGGCATTCATCTGTGAATCAATGCATGCATGTAAATAAACACACAGCCAAGCATCACTCTGAAACCAGCCTTGGATATTTTTATTTTTATTGTATTTACTTATTTATTTATTTTCTGGATGATTTACTGTTTGAAAATTAAGAAATTAAGATATTTTTTATTAAAATATTAATTAGAAAAATACAATATAATATATTTTTTATCATACTAATTTTTTAAAATGTTTTTACAGTATTATTACAATATATTTCTTATTTTGTTTCTTATTTTTATGTCATAATATGACAATAATTTCAATATTATAATCAATAATCACAATATAATAATTTATTCAGTCAATTCAGTTAATCAGTAAACAGTTATTATTATTTAATAGTCATATCGAATTGATCAAAAACAGTATGAATGTGTCCTATGAAAACTCAAGTGGAAAGTTTCTGAAATAGTTACCAAAAGAAGTTTGAGTTGGTTCTTGTAAAAAATAAACAGCTATTATTATTATTATTATTATTATTATTATTATTATAATGCAGATGCATTAATAATTCTAAATATAGGTATCTGTAAGTAATCTGGTAAAATAATATTTTTTTTTACATTTTTTATATTGCAGTATATACTGTATCACAGGGGGAAAAATATATAAGAGTATTCTCTTGTAAAATGTACTCCACTAATGTTTGTTTAATTAATAACTAAATAAATAAATAAAATGAATAAAAAACCTTTGAAACTACAAAAACATCTGCAACAGATTCTGTGTGTGAACAAAATTTTGTAAAAGTTTTGCTGGTTATTCCAGAGGGACACTCTCAAGGTCTCTTTTACATTTTATATGTGATATTGCAATGTCTTCTGACTGCTGAGTGTTTAATCATAAGGAATAATAGCAGACTCCATTATCTTAAATGAAGATATGCCATAGTCATACATCATTAATGGGCAGTGTTGAAGTAAACAAACATAAGGCTGAGACTTTAGCTAAGCTGTAATTTGCATGCTGTAGGTCTCATCTTAGCAATGAACTTTCTTTCTGAATTACACTGTGCGTTCTCTCAGATCACTTGTATTCCTGAATACAAACAATCCCATCCCTCTCAGCTCTATAATTGAGAACAGGCACAGTGTCTTACACTCCATCTCTCTCACAAAGGCCTGAGATGCTGAACTCATGTAGTGCTTTCCTGTCAGTTTTCTCTTAACTGAATTTCTTTTTTTTAGTAGCTATAAACTAAAAATGTGAAACTAGAAATGTTCAAGAAAATGTGAACAATGCTTGTCTGTGTTGAAAACTCAAACATTTCCATTATTTTATGTGTTTGCAGTTGCTAAGTTGTTCTGAGTGGCTATAGGGTGTTCTGGACAGTGTTAGTTTAGTATTATTTATATACTCTAGTCTTCCTTATTATTTAAAATTAGCTTTATTTTTATACTTTCACCTTTTGTTTTAATTTTAGTCATCGTTTTGTTCTTTGCTTTTGTCATTTTTATTCCTTTTTTAATATTACTATTACATTTATTTTTGTTGTAGTTTTAGTCCAGTTTTAGTTTTTATTTATTCCCAATTAGGGTGCTACTTAAACTTATTCCACTTAGTTAACATTTCAGATTTTAATTTAGTTAAAATTTCCATCTAATATTTTTATTTCTATATTTCAATCATATTACATTATATTCAATCAATATTATTATAATTAACTAAAACTATACTACTAACTTTATTTATTTAAACTTATTTCAGCTACTTGGCAAAACAACATTTTTTATGAAACAGTAAATAATAATACTAATTATAACAGACATTAATAATAATAATAATAATAATAATAATAATAATAGGATCTCAATGATACTAAAATAACACTGATTCCAATTAACAAAACATTCTAATGGTTGTAGTAGTAGTTAACAACAACAATAACCCTGGTTCTGGATGGTTACCAGGTGTCTATTTCTATAATATTTTAAAGGGTTGATGGGACGTTGCTTGAGTGTTTTGGGTGGTTATACCTGAGATCATCAAAACTTTCCCAATTTTTCTTTGTGGTTGCTAATTTGCTTGATAAATAAATGGCTAAACCTCAAACCCTTTTGCCCTTGAGCCCCTGTTCAACCGCACGGACTGTAAACTTTGAAAAACAACTTGAATGACAACTCAAGAGAACAATCAACTCTTTCTTTATGCCGATATGCCTCATGTGTTCTTGCCACCAATAAAAGGCTCCGTCAGCGTTGTTCACCAGTGCAGGGAAATGCTAGTATGAGCAAAGGCTTTTAACCATATTGATGCATGTTAAAGAAGCCCTCAGAAGCCCTCGACCCAGTCACTCGCTGCTATTTTGTGTGCAAAAAAGCTTTCCATGCCAAGCGACCGGACAACAGCCTCATTTCCAATCTCCAATGTCCACTGGCACTTTCCACAAAAAGACTTTGAAATAGGCCAAAACTGACAATGAAGTTAATCTCTAACTGCTCTTTTTCTTTTTCCACAAATAATCAGTGACACAATGTGGTTTGCACAATTTTAATTTGTTTTGTTTTAAACATTAAATGAATATTTATATATAATTTTAAATGTTTATTTAATGGATGAATGAATGAATGAGGCATTATTATAGCGCTTTACTATATATTGTTAATTGAATGTGCATTATTTAATGTGTTTATTTAATATTAAATATTTAATAATATTTAATGTTACATTCTTCAAAAACATATACAGTAAATAAACATTTTATTTATATTATTTGTTTGATATATATATAGAGAGAGAGAGAGATTAGGGCTGTCAATCGATTAAATCAATCGATTATTTGATTAATAACATCCTTTTTCTGTGATTAATCGCACACTTCATGAAATTAAGCATAGACCATTTATCTTGTTTCAAATGTTTATTTTGTCATCATTTGCTATATCCAGCAAAGTAAACCAAAAGATTGAAGGGTGATTCTACGCCACCGCAATCGTCTTTACCTTGATTGCAGTCTTCATCCATCAAAACTTTACTTTACTTTGACTGGTTATCAAGTCGAGAAACCGTAGTTTGCGTCTCATCTGACCATACAGCGGTGGGATGCATTTTAATGTCAGATTAAAATGTACTAATGAGCATCAGCTTGCTTTTGTACTGGGTCTGAACGATGTGGGGTTTTAATTTTTTGTATATACACTAAATAAACCATTAAAATATATTTTAAATGTTTCTATATATTTAATAACACACACAAAGTATATATATATATATATAAATATAAATGTATCTTTATTTAATATTTTAACAATGTTTTTTTTTGTATTTAATATATAACAATAACATGTACAGATGAATCATTCAAAATAAGAAAGCAAATAGTGTTCCTTTGGATTTCATGTCAACTTTAACACTCAGTCAGGCATTTTAGTAGTTTTGGTCAAACTGCCCTGAACATTAACTAAAGGTTACAATGCACTAGCAAGTATTTGCAATACATATCATGGTGTGGAAATACATATCATTGGACCGGGAGGTTTTGGTAAGCCCGCGGCCACTGTCATGATGCATGATGCATACTGGTCATTAAAACAGAGCCACCTTTTGGAAAGCTTTATGTCTCCATTAAGGGAAGTATGGAGTTCTTTTATGTAGTGTGGACAGGCTGTAAAGCACGGAAAACAGACAGTGTAGTCTTCTTACAAGGACCTGGTGAGAACAGAGAGGGCTGTAATTCTCTCATAGTGATGGAAAAATAGAATTTTTGTTTCTTAGGATAATACTCATTTTAGTTGTGATTTTTTTTGTACTGTTTCTGACCACTGTGAGGTTTTCACTGCACCAAGATGAGACCTTTATGACTCAGATGTTGCACTTTCATAGCTCAGGCACTTAATAAATGTTCATTTTGGTATCAGCTTTGTCTCAGATCCTTAGAAGAGGTAAAACTAGATACAATGAGTCAGTTGTTTTTAAACTGTAACAGTACACATACAGTATATATACAGTATATATATATATATATATATATATATACTGTATATATACTGTATGTGTGTGTGTGTGTGTGTGTATGTATGTGTATGTATATACTGTATATATACAGTATATATAATGAATGTGGAGCAGCTCAGATCATTTGATTTTAGACTTTGCAAGATCTATGAGTTTTGATTGCAGACTTTGGTATTTTGGCAAATATGAGCACAGTTTGATACATGGTTGAGATCTTTTTTCAGGAGAAACATCTGAGAAGCAAGAAACAATCGTCAATGAAAAACATTTGAGATATTTTGTTTATTTCTTTCAAGCATATAATATAAGGTAGAAATTATGTTCCTTCTGAAAAATTGGCAGAATTAATTTCTTAAAATAATTCATTTTTCTGAGTGCTTGCTTCTCGGATGGCCACTTGCAATTTCTGTCAAACGCCAGTCAGGGAAAGCTTAGGTTGTGGATTGTCATTTCAGTGCGCCGCTCTACAGCCAATTGCATTCAGACAAATTTTTCTTCCAGACTGTGAAGTCAATTTGCATGCACACACTTAGAAGCGTACAGTTGAAAAATAAATAAATAAATAATGCCACTGGTGTTGCAGTAACCTGTGCAATACTAAAAATCTCCTCTGTCAACATGCAGCACAGTTTAAGAAGGTTTGAAAGGATCAAAGTGATGTGACCTTTTTCTTATTTTCAATATGAGAACTAAACAGTGTGTATAATTATGATGTGTTTGTGTGTGTGTACATACATATACATTACATTACACTACACAGTAAACAGTTTTGTATACTTATGATTTTTACAGATCTCTTTTGTACTCCAAGGCTGCATTTATTTGATTAAAATATTCAGTAAAAAGTACACATAATTGCACTTTATATTTAAACAGAAAACAGTTCTTTTATTGTAAAATGTAATTTATTCCCGTGATGCGAAGCTGAATTTTCAGCATAATTACTCCAGTCTTCAGTGTCACACGATCTTTCAGAAATCAATCTAATATGCTGATTTGCTGCTTAAGAAACATTTCTGATTATCAATGTTAAAAATTCAGATTTGCATCACAGGAATAAATTACATTTTAAAATGCATTCACATAGAAATAAGTTATTTTAAATCATAATAATATTTCAAAATGTTGCTGGTTTTTTTTACTGTATTTTTGATCAAATAAATGTAAATGAAATATATTCCAAGACGTAGGCTAGAATCTGTGATTGCGAAGTACAGTAAATATTCACACCGGTGCGGTAACTGACTGCCACACATACTCCTCAAAACATTAGATTCATCTGCGCTGGAGCTGTGCCAGAGTACAACCCCATGCAAGGAAGATAATTCCGCAAGTAACTGCAATTCCAGGTTTTCAAACAGAGATGGCGACAAAGAGGCAAAATTTACGGACTGCAGCTTTAAAGGGGTCATATGATGCGATTTCAATTGTTCCATTCTCTTTGGAGTGTTGCAAGCTCTTGGTGCATAAAGAAGATCTGTAAAGTTGCAAAGACTAAAGTCTCAAATCCAAAGAGATATTCTTTATAAAAGTTAAGAGTCAACCACGCCTACCTAAAACGCCTCGTTCTAGGTCACTATGTGGGAAGATTTGCATAACGCCGCCCAAATGTTCATGCAAAGAAAGAAGGCGTAACTTTTATTCTCGCTGTAGTTTTGTTGTTTCCGCCGCCATGTCATAAAGATGCTGTGTGCTTCGTTGTGAAAGCGAAACTACTTTGTTTGGTTTTCCAAAAGAGGCCTAGCGCTTGTGTTTTACTGAATTCTCAGTCAGTTGTTGAATGTATTTCTTGCGTGCTTTTGTTTAGTTCTCTGTGTTCTATGTCATTTGAGTACTGTGCTACTTTATTAAACTCCTGCAAAAAGGCCTAGATCCACATCTCTGCCCGCCTTCCCTTGCTTCACAGTATTACAGAACAACTGACTACAAAAAACACAGAAAACAGGAAGTGACAAAAGTCCTAGACAAGGTACAGAGAACATGTAGCAGAAAATTACTTCTAAAGCATTCATTAATCTTAGTTAACGTTAATTTTAACAGTTACAAAAATATTGTGAGTTGTGAGGGAAATGCATGTATGTGTTTGTCTAGAGTTTGATACAGTAGGTCTCCAGTAAATGTTTTACTTTCTGTAAGAAACATGGACCAGATATCTTTTTTTCTGATTTTGGAAGTCAGACAAGAGGGCCCTTAGGTCTAATTAAAGCTGCAGTCGACAAGGCATGTTGGCTAGACTCTGATAAAAACCATCGTTAAGGTCAGGTTTGTTTATTCTGTGAAGGTTTTTGCATTGAAATACTGCACATAAAAGAGGCAACTGTTAGTGAATTCACGCCATTGACTTCTTGTATTAAACCAACATTTCTTCACTTTTCCCCTTAATTTTTACACATTGTTAAAGACTTTCTTTCTTTCTTTCTGTCTTTCTTTCTTTCTTTCTTTCTACCCAGAACTTTTAAACTTTACATTTACATGCATTGATTTAGCAGACCCTTTTATTCGAAGCAAGTTACATCACATTCAAGGTTAATATTTTACATTTTATTCATATTTTATTCTTGCACACAAAAGTGACACAACTGTTGAAGTGAATTAATTCCATTGAGTTGTCAGTAAAACATTATGAACTAATACCAATGAAAATGCTTCTAAAGCATTTATTAATTTTAGTTCATGCTCATTTTAACATTTACTAATACATTATTATAATCAAAAGCGGTATCTGTTAATATTATTTAATGGACCTGACCTAACATGAACTAACAGCAATGAACAGTTGGTTTTGTATGAACTAACATTAACAAGGATTAATAAAAACTGTAACAAATGTGTTGCCTATTATATTGAATGCATTTACTTACATTAACTAATGGGACCTTGTTGTAAAGTGTTACTAACTTTTTGTATCAAATTAAGTATTTTTCTACTTTTCTCCTAATTTTAAACCTTTTTTTTTTTAAAGATTTATAAGATGTTTCAATGTTAAATTTGCTTTATTTTCTGTTACCGTTTACCGTTATTTTCCGGTCTTTATCCGTTCAGATTTTGTGCTGCAAAACATCCATGACAGCCGTTGTCCATGCTGGCAAATAATAATGGCCATTCGACGTGAATTATATAAATAATTTGAAAAGCACGGCCATTTAAAACCCGAGGGTCTACCATGTGCATAGTAAAGCGATCACTGCAGACAATCCTTTTGGGTGGGAATTAATGTAAACACAGATATCGGATACCAGTCGTGTCTAAAGTGAATGTAAACAGACGTGCCAAAAAATCGGATATGGTCAAAAGATCGGATCTGTGCATTAAGACTTGCAGTGAAAACGCAGCCTTAGTCTATTTGGTCTCCAGTACATGTTTTATTTTATGTAAGAAACATGGACCAGATCTTTTTTTTTTCTTCTTTTTTTTTTAATTTTCTGGCAAGTCACAGAGGAGGACTCTTAGGTCTGATAAAGCTGCAGTCGACAAGAAATGTTGGCTAGATGCTGATAAAAACCAATGCTAAGGTCAGTGTTGTTTATGCTGTGAAGGTCTGTTTAACGATGACTTCCAGCCATAGACAACACCGAATAAAAGAGGTTGGAAATATGTGATCGGTTTCCTCGAATGGACTCCTCTGATGTTCTTCCGTGTGGAACGGTGCACGTGGGAACTGAACATCTCACATCGGTTCTGTTTCATCTGCAGATCCGAGTGTGTTATGGAAACATTGCAGTATGTGTCAAATGACACCTCCTACAAGCAGAGCTCCTGTAACACCACAAAAACACAGACGATTGTCCTGAGACAACACATGCTGCTCTTACACATGCAATACTCAAAGGCTTTGGTTACATGGAAGGAAATTACAATGGCCACAAATTATCAATAGCACAGCTGGCAGACCCATCTGTAGAATGGCTCTCAGTGATCTCACTGATGTAGCTAGAATATCATGGGAATTCAAATCCATGTTTTCCATGCTGTGTGTCGCAGGAAAAGGCCGACGGGAGCATGTGAGCATCTCTGATCCTGAAACAAACAACTTTAGGGAATGTGTGGACTTTGTGTGAACTTTGATTTGTCAACACAGTTTGAGGCATTGTTGAGATCTCTTCTGAAATTCTAGAGCATAAATATTGAGGGTCTGCTGGAAAGCTAGAAAATGTATGTCTTCATCCGATCACATTTCTGTCAAGGAGAGACAGAAATATTAAAGCGATCTCATTTGTAATTCTTCTCTCTTAAGGGTTGACTTGCTTTCGGTATTTGGCCTTCAGTGTGTAAAGTACGAAAGTCAAAAAGCAGCTCATGACAATACTGAAAAGTTCAGAATGGCATAACACTCATACTTTGTTTGCAGTACTCCTTATACATATAATATTATATTAAAAATGTAAAAACTTATTTTATTATTAGTATGAATGAATTTACATACAATATTGGCAAAGCACTATACACAAAACAAGTAACAAAGAAAACAAATACAATAATATATAAACAATAATAAATGTCAATAAAATAGTATTAAAAAGGTCTTAAGTAATGAATAAAAATAAGATTGTTTATATACAGTATAAAAAAAATAAAAATAAAAAAAAATACTATGAAAAATAATTTTTTAGCATCTCTTTCTTGACTTCTTTGATCAAACTGCCAAGACGTTTAAATAAAATTATTAAAAAATAAAGATAAACAATTGACCTACAATTTAACAAAAAAGTGCAAAACATTTCTGGTCTACTAATTGGACACCACTTTCTAATGCATGTACTTAGGCCATTTGACTGGCAGTGTGCAGTAAATACTGCACATTATGCATTACGTATTACACTAATGTCCTATTTTGCACAAATCTAACCAGAACTAGCCGAAAGAATGTTATCTATTACACACTTCACTGCTGCATACAAAACTTTTACCAGAAAGCTTTCAAAAGTTAAAGCAGATACTACTATGTTTTTTTCTATAGGCATGTTGAAGCCTACTAGAACAATGTTATGACTTTAAAAACACATGCTGTTGGCTTATAACCTCTGTTTCTCGCATAATCATTAATGTTATTATACTTTTTTCTTGACAGCCAATTAACATGTGACCTCACTGCGGATGTTTCACTTCTGGGGCAAATCAAACCCACACATTTCCATCTTGTTATTGTGACCCATGGTTGCACTTGTGGAAAATCATCGAAATATTGTTTCAGAGAACTCCGATTTTTCTATCTATCTATATTGTATGGAGATTTTATGTATAAAACATGAAACATTGAGACTTCAGCTGCTGAGATTCATCATATAGCGAGTGCTCAATGCATGCAATCAGATAAAAACATTCATTCACACAAAGCAGACAGGACAAACATACATAATTAACAACACAGATTCATAATGATTGAGCTCCAGTGACTAATCTGTGCAATTATCCGAAGCCGAAGGGAAGCTTCTCTCCAACCATCTTATCACATTTGACACCGAATCCAACAGTCATGTCCATCTCCTGAGACAGAGTGATTGTCCAGCACTACCCTGTTGGCTACAGTTCATTTGTTACATATTTAATATCCCTTTACTATTTCTCAGAGATCGAGTCATTAAAAACGTGAGCATATTCATAGCCTTTAACAGAGATGCTTATCTGTGACGATAAATGGATACCAATGATTCACTTTGTATGTAATACCAAACTGTGCTTTGATTTCTGAATTCTTTATCATATATTGTCCTTGCTGAACTTCACTTCAGGATGAATATGCTGGAAGAGGGGAGAAATCTCACACATTTTCTTAGATTACATCATCTTAACACAAGCAAGTGTGAGAAAAAAAAGCATTTACTGAAGCAATCATGCCATTTTACTGTAGTTTGCTTCTACAAGTCTACCAGGTGAGCTACCGAGCAAGTTTACTACGCAATAAAAGCCATACACATGGAACTGGTTATGTGATGCGAACATTAAAATGTATTAGTATATAAATCATGTGCTATGGTAAAAGCATTTTGAGGTCATGCAAGGAACCAAGCAAAAATATGTATTTATTAATCAATAATCTCTCCCTGTAATCATAATATCTGAGGAAAGTAATAAAAGCCACTAGTATTCATTTCAGATGGAAACTGAAGTGAATTGTATTGTATTGTTTTTTTTACAAAAAAAGTAAAAAGTTTTACAAAAATAAAAATGTATGTTTTTCCAAAATGTGGTACATTTACGTCATCATGGCGAGTATCAATGTAAATAAGCTATTTTTTAAAAACATTTTTTTCCCTTTTGAATTAACCACCGAAAGCGAACAGCACTTGCTTTGTCTGTTGCAGATGGATTGAAAGAGATGCAAAAAATGCTGAAAATTCAGAGTCAAGCAGCTAAGAGAAGTGCAACAGTATGTTTCTGGAGCATGCAAAGAATGCTATGCTACGTTCCCTACTCAGGGAACCATGGTTACATAAGTAACCTGAGACGTTTCTCTTTATTATGACATGGGCATCTGAGTTAAAAAATAAAGCGCTGTACTATTTGTTTCTGCCTTTCTTGTAAAACATTACATTTGAAAAATCATGGATAAAAACAATAATTATATTTTAACATTACAAATATTACTGTGACTAAAGAGCTTACACATACTGGTGGATTAACCATTACATAAACATAAAAAAATATAGCTGAAATCAGCAATTACGGGCCAAGCACAACAGAGGCAAAATGCTAAGCATGGCTGGGAGCATCAGAACAACTGCAACAATAAGTGGTTAAAGACATTTTTAGATTATTATAGTCAAAATGGCTGAAAAATCACAAATACAGTACAATACTAATACAATTTAATTGCTTATCACTTTTGACCAATAGGTGGTGCTGTTATCAAGTTATTATGATGTGGTCAGTGTGAGGTAACAATGACACATATAAAAAGTTTGGTGTCAATATGCCAAAGTATTGCAGAGTTGCAGCCTAAGGACCAGCTTGTCGTCATGCCAACAATTTCATTGATGCGTTATTTGAGAATGGTTTGTTCTGTCAAAAAGCTTTAGATAACTTTTTGTCAGCATGTTCTGAAGATGATTTGAGACAATTTTAATGAAAATCAGATCAACGGTATAGGAGGAGCTCGAAAAAGTAGATTTTCAAAGAAATTTAAAATAGTGGACTGCTAATTCGACCGAATATTGCATAATTGGTATCGATGTTCTCGGCATGACCCAATGAATCTATCAAGACTAGTTTCAATAAAATAAGCAAAATCTATTAGCATTTTTTTTTTTATTTAATTAGAAATTTTGACCACAATGTGGTGCTTTCTCTAAACTTTTTGAGTACCTTCAATGCATAGTGCTGATGGCACATACTGGGCCCTATCATACACCCAGCGCAATGCGGCGCCAGGCGCGAAGCAAGTGTTTTTTGCTAGTTTCAGCTCGACGCAGTTTTAATTTTCACGTCCTGTGCCACGTTGTTTAAATAGCAAATGCATTTGTGCCCATTTGTGCGCCCATGGGCGTGCTGGTCTGAAAACTAGGTGTGTTCAGGCGCATTGCTGGCGCGTTGCTATTTTGAGGCAACTGAAATAGACTGCACCATTGACCAACAAAAACCTGGTCTAAAGTCAATGGCACAGTAGTTATTTTGTTATTTAAAGAGTGCGTTAGTATAAGCGGGTCCACAGCGCGCGTAGACTCTGCTTATTATACACACAGGGATGCACAGCAGCACACAAACATGCCAAATATAAAAAATGAAAGGCTTGCAATGTAAATGATTATTATTGTGTAGGCTACATAAATATAAAAATGCCTACATGTCATAATGGATAGTCATTGCATGTGTCAGAATTAGGCTACCTATTTGCTCGCGCACGAGCAGCTCCATTTCATCTCTGGAGACGCATTCTGTCTTTGCGCTTGCAAATTCCGCCATGTAAATAGCAAATCCGCCATGGCACGAGCGCAACTGGCTCTTAAAGGGAATGGGAGATGAGACTCTGATTGGTTTATTGCACGTTATGCCCAAAAAACACCCATTACTCATTAAGAGAATAGGGACAACCCTTTTAGAACATGCACCGGGCGTGCCGACCGTTTTTCCCATCCTTAAACTAGCAAATGTGGATTTGGACACGCCCTAAGTGCACCTGTGCCGTGCGCTTAAGACCATGCGCTTGGATCATTAAAATAGGGCCCACTGAGTTTTGTAATGACATACTGATGAATTTGCAAAATATAGCATTTTATACCATAATACTATACTCGAATTAGTGCCAATTTCATATTTTGTTCAATTATAGCACCACCAAATGACACAATCCGGCAATTTTTTATTTATTTATTTATTATGTGTGTGTCCTCAGAGTGCGCCCATACATAAGTGTGTCAAATTTGGTGAAAATGTCGTTTTGGAGTTATAGACACTTTTATGAGAACATAAAAAATGACCCATGTCCGGCTTTGATTCCAGTTTTTTTTTTTTTTTTGCCACTTAATATAAAAATTTTGAGATTTGGCCATTAAAGCAAAAAGTCTACTGAACCTTTCGTGCCCTCATCGATACGTGGGAAGCGGTCCTGACACGATGATCGTTGTCGCCGGCGATGTGCTGCGCACCGTCTCGATCAGGCTCCTGAACAAGGTTATTTTCGTAAACGAAAACTAAAACTAAGTCTAAAACGACTGATGAAAAAACAATTTCGTAAACTGAAATAAAATAAAAACGTCAAAATAATTGAAAAACTAAAACTAAACTAAACTAACAATATTTATTGAAAAACTAACTGAAATAAAATAATAATTATCAAAAATAAATAATCGTTTTCATAATCATTACGTTCTCGTCCCTTGGTGGAAAAATATACGAGCTGTGTGGAGGTTTAGGTAAATCAAGCAATCAAACCAACATTAGGCATTCTAAGTTGGTGCTTTGAAAAAAAAGACATGCAGCGCAACATGATAATTAAGAGAAAAAAAGATGAGAACGCGCATCCTTTCTGTAAACAACACAAAACTTTTGCCTAGCATCTTTTGATCACTCTGCCGGGCTTTTGAACAAATGTGCATTGGCTAAATCACATCATACACACGCTTATAATTCTTCATAAATGAAAAGAACATTCAAATACAAGCCTTTACTGTTAAATGCGATTGCCGTTATTATTGCATTTCATTAGTCCCAGTTTTGATTGATGCACGGCTGCGATTTTTTTGCGTAACTTGCCAGTGAACTATGGCTATGTGTAGTAAATTCTGCTCCATCTGAAAGCACGTGATGATGATTTACTGCTGATTACAGAATAACTTGTCAGTGAACTACGGCTCTGTGTAGTAAATGCTGCTCCATCTGAAAGCACGTGATGATGATTTACTGCTTATTACAGAACCGGCTTTACTAACAAATTGCGCATGACAATCGCATTCGATTAATCGTGCAGCCCTAGATTTCACTATGTATTTCCTCTTCAAAAATGGTCTTTTACAAAAAAAAGTTTTTAAAAAGTTTAACCAGTTTGTTTTTTTTTACTGCCTATTTCTCAACTACCCAAATATATCCCAATATTCGCTTTAGTTTTTTTTTTTTTGGGTGACATGATCCTGGGCATTTCGTTTTTGATTCTAATGAGTCTATTCTAATGAGATATTGCTTAAATACAATTAAGCCTTTTTTATTATTATTATTATTATTATTATTATTATTATTATTGTGTACGAGTATGTGTGTTGACATTTTATATTTGTTATATTTTTCTTAAACTGAAGGAATTTCTTACAGTTTTCTTACATTTTGTTCTCCAAAAATGTCATGCAATATTATGCTAAATCTAATATATATTATTATCTCCAAGAAATGTGTGTGTCTGTGTGTGTATACACACACATATATATGAGCAACCAAAAACAAGTTTTAATCTAAGCGTCATGTTTAACAGTCTTGCATTCGTATGCAGGAGTGAAATACTAAGCATAAGCAGTGGCATTTACGGAACTGTGTTTATACAGCTGCAGCAACAAGCAGTCTAGCATGTTTAATTGTTGTGAGCACATGCCCTCAAGTTCCGGGACAAGAGAACAGATTTAAATGAAATAAGCATTCGCATTTGTATACACTTTGTAACAAAGTTTGTAGATTAGGAAGAAGGAGGCGGGAACCTGCGAACATTCAAACATAACTTTAATAATAAAATAAACAAAACTTATAATAGTGCGACAGCCCCTCACGGACGACTGCCGCGCACAAACCGAAACAAAACAACAACATAAAATCCAGGCCTGGTCCTCTCTCGTCCTTCACTGTCGTCGCTCCTCCTTTTATCCTTCCAGTGCTCCTCCATGTGACTCGAGACTGGTGAGTGTCGCAGGTGTCGCTCATTATCAATTACTCCACCGGCCTCGCTCCATTCCTACGGCTCTCGGCCCAGCCCCACTCATCACATACCCCCATCGCCCCTCGCAGGCCGGGGGATACCCACGAGACTGCGCTCTACTTCCCCCCGGGGGCCCCGTCACGGCGGCCGCAGCACCTGGGGGTATGGACAGACGAGGCTAGAGAAAAGGAGACGGAAGGATTAGGAGAGACAGAGACGAGAGAGGGGAGAGAGGAAAAAAAAATAAAATTATCGGTCCGGTTCCCGGACACACTGCCATTCGGCCCTCCACCAGCTGGGAGACCTCTTCCGCGATGCCTGGCGGCAGCGCTGGATAGCCCTCGCTGGGCGGCTCGACACTCCTCTGCCGCCCGGTGGACGGTTAACGGCTCCTCCGGGTTCGGGGTAGCCGGCAGGAGTCCCCCGTTCCCCGCTCCTTCCCATCATGGCGGACGGCAGCAGGCTCCGGCCTCAGGCAAAACGGCGGCGACTCCTCCATTCCCTCACGGCAGCTGTCCCTCCACAACCCAGGTGGCCGGCAGCGAGTTCGTCCGTCCCCCCGGCAACTCACTCCAGCCCACCTCGAGCGTCCATGGTGGCAGATTGCACCGTGGATTTCCCACAGTGGCGAGGGATCTCTGGCAGCGTGCCCCTCCTTCCTCCCGGGTTTCGGCACCAATGTAACAAAGTCAGTGATCAAGGAAGAAGGAGGCGGGAACCAGCGAACATTCAAACATAACTTTAATAATAAAATAAACACACAACTTAAAATAGCACGACAGCCCCTCACGGACGACTGCCGCACACAAACAGAAACAAAACAACAACATAAAATCCAGGCTTGGTCCTCTCTCGTCCTTCACTGTCGACACTCCTCCTTTTATCCTTCCGGAGCTCCTCCATGGGACTCGAGACCGGTGAGTGGCACAGGTGTCACTCATTATCAATTACTCCACTGGCCTCGCTCCGTTCCTACGGCTCTCGGCCCCGCCCCACTCGTCACACACTTCAACCGGGGTTTGCCGTATTTAGTTGCGTAACCTCTATGTCACATTCATTTATTTCCAAGGGTGATGTTTTCATTGGCTGTACTGAGTGTGTGATTGATTTCAGCAGCATGCAGCATCAGAGCCACACTCTTTTTATCACTGCTAATGGCTTCACTATACAAATAAGAGTATAAAAGTTTTGTCAGTGACAATTATCAAATGACTTTAAATTATGGTAATTTGCTTCAGGTGGTTGATGGGGTTTCTTATCTCATCAGCTTGCATTGTATATCTATTACACTCTTACACTCAGCTGCATGCATATATTGGCTTGAGTTGTCCATTTCGTGTGTCTCCTGCTTTGTTGGAGGGTTATTTCATATATATGTGCAGCAGCAGTATTTCTTACATGCTCACAGCAGCGTATCTGTGGATTTATTGGCAGTAGCAAGTCTTGGTCCTTGCTCTGCCGCAGCAGCGTAGCAGATCTGTTCTTCCAAGACCAAACACAATAACATTGTCATGTACATTACCATGCTAAACTTTTTGAGAGTTGTCATGACAGAAATACAAAGATTGGTGTCTTTTCACATCAGCAGCCAATGAGCTTGCTGTTCAACATTCAAATACTTCATTCAAATCTGGTTGTCAAAGATGAGTCCACTTTTTGGTCTAATTCTTATGGTCTTTTGCAAACCTCAGCCTGTATCTTCTTTGCTTCTCATTGATGAAGGGCTTTTTTTTAGCTTTGCATTACTTTAGCCCTGCCTCTAGGAGCCTGTTTTGAACCGTCCTCACTGTGCACTTCACCCCAGCTGCCGTTTACTGTTCTTTTTGTAGGTCACTTGATGTCATCCTACAGTTGTTGAATAACATTCGAATGAGTTGGTGGTCATTGGACAGTTGGTCAGTGGAGAGACGTTTTCACCCTCTGCCCGTCTGTAGCTTTGTTGTCCCCAATGTCTGCAGCTTGACCTTGTTCTTATGAACAGGCCGGCCTTCAATCTCAAAGATTCTCTGCAAAACACATGAAACACAGTAGAGTAAATCACTGCCCTGAAGCACAGTTCAAGAGGGCACAAATGGCAGCATAAACTGCTATACTGTGATGGTACACGATACTTCATACGATATCAAAACTCATACCTGAACATATTCCACTCGTTGGTCTTTCACTCTGTCACAAATTTGGCTGTACTCGTTGCCCAGCCTCCCTCATAGTCATACCATGGACAAGGACATGGTCAACTAAAGTGGCTCGAATTTCATCTGAGACTGCTTGTCTCCTTGCCCTTCTTCTCCCTCCTCCTCCTCCTTCACCACGTCATCTTCCTCTCCCTCCTCCTTCACCACGTCCTCTTCCTCTCCCTCCTCCTTCAACACGTCTTCTTTCTCCTCCTTCACCACGTCCTCTTCCTCTCCCTCACCACGTCCTCTTTCTCTCCCTCCTCCTTCACCACATCCTCTTCCTCCTCTCCCTCCCCCTCCTCCTCCTCCTCCTCCTCTACCTCTGCTCTGTCCATACGACACAAGATCTGTCCAACATCTTGAGTTCAGACAACAGCCTGTGATGATAAAGAGCGGCCATCTGTCCAGGTAAACATCCGATGACCCTCTGAAGTGAGCATAAACACACTCATTCTTACTGTAAGACATGACATCACACATGAGATGTCTGCTGTTTCTCCTGGACAGTAGTTTCCTTAACTCTACTGATTCTCAGATGCTTCTGGACCACAGAAATCTCACACAAGTTTCAGAAAAGATCTCAAATATCTCAAACTGTGCTCAGATTTGCCAAAAGGTCAAATATGAACTGATTATTTGCTCTCCAAATAATCCCATTGCTGTATGAGAAATAAAGGAGATTTTCAAAAGACATTATCTGTGATTTGTCTTTCCTGTGGGCAGATTTGCCAAGAATGCCTGCCACCAGATATTGGTGTTTTTTTTTTAATGTATTTATTTTTTTTTTTTATTATTATTATTTATATACTATTATAGTTTTTGTTAATGTTAATATTTGAATTTGATTTGTATATTTTCTGTTTTATTTTTAATTTTCAAGTTTTAGTAATTTTGTTGTTTTTTGTATTCGTTTTTAAATGTCAATATATTTTTATTACAGTTTCAGTGTTAGTACTTCATTTGTTTAAAGTTGATAAATGTTAAGTTTATTTTTATATTTTATTTCAGTTCAGTTAATGTTTAACGTTTTTCAACTTTTTTTTCAAATGTTTTTGTTATTTTTTTGTTCAAAGTTTTAGTTAACAATAAAATAATAAATCAGTTTTTACATTTAAATTATATTATATTATATATTACATTTCCAGTTTGTTTTATTTCAAAATGTTTGTTTGTTTTATTGCTCCCTCCCTCTCTCTCTCTCTCTCTCTCTCTCTCTCTCTCCCGGCTGAAGATGACAGAAGCATTAGCTCTCTTTGGCTTTGTCTTTATGGAAACTCGTATTGTTGGTTCAATTATGCAGGAAGTCTTATCAGCTTTCATCCAAATGCTCTTCTTGGGCTTAATATTCTGATAGGAACCTTCTAGCAATCTGTGGTTTTCTGCAGTGCACAGATCTGTTCTTATCTGTTCTTTTCTCTCATAATAAAGATGACGTGTGTGTTTGTGTGTGTGTTAACATTTATCTTATCCAGTTTAATGTGGATAGATATAAAATAGAGATAGGGTAACTGATTATACTGTGACTCTGTGGTTCTTTCAAAACATTGATCTGTTTGTTTGAGCATCCCATCATGGTAACATTAGCATCATTTTAGTTGGGGGTGAACTGTGTGTTCTGTGTAAGACTATGACAATATACTATTTTTACTATTGCAAATTTCTGTTTGCATATTGTAAAACAGCACACTGTTTGAGGTTTTTGTACAGACACACTGCATCTAAATGTTGGCCTGGACAATGATAAAACCTCATTAAAGGCGATTAAAGTCTCATTTTTTCTTACTGTACTGGCAGATTTTTTTTCAATTGTCTAAAGTAAATATAAGTAATAAATAAGTGGACAAACTACACTTGAAATTATATATATATATATATATATATATATATAATATATATAATAGTTTGTCCACTTATTTATTACTTATATTTACTTTAGACAATTGAAAAAAAATCTGCCAGTACAGTAAGAAAAAATGAGACTTTAATCGCCTTTAATGAGGTTTTATCATTGTCCAGGCCAACATTTAGATGCAGTGTGTCTGTACAAAAACCTCAAACAGTGTGCTGTTTTACAATATGCAAACAGAAATTTGCAATAGTAAAAATTGTATATTGTCATAGTCTTACACAGAACACACAGTTCACCCCCAACTAAAATGATGCTAATGTTACCATGATGGGATGCTCAAACAAACAGATCAATGTTTTGAAAGAACCACAGAGTCACAGTATAATCAGTTACCCTATCTCTATTTTATATCTATCCACATTAAAATCAAAACCTTCTGATGCATTGCTAAGAACTTCATTTGGACAAATTTAAAGGTGATTTTCTCAGTATTTAGATTTTTTTGCACCCTCAGATTCCAGATATTCAAATTGCTGTATCTCGGCCAAATATTGTCCTATCCTAACAAACCATGCATCAGTGGAAAGTTTATTTATTCAGCTTTCAGATGACGTATAAATCTCAATTTCAAAAAATTGACACTTAAGACTGGGTTTGTGGTCCAGGGTCACATGTGTGTGTGTGTGTGTGTGTGTGTGTGTGTGTGTTTATACACTCAAACTTTTATTTTCAAATGGAGTTGGACAATTTCAATTTCAAATAGCTTTATAAATGGGGGTCCCTTGCGAGGTGAGGGGTCCCAGGAGTCATTAAAGCTTGCCAGCCCATTCCCTGGAAGACTGAATAGAAAACACACTTTAACCTACAACCTTGTAGAATCCAGGTGACCACATGCACAGAAACAGACATGTGACAGTACGAATGTGAGCGGCTCACAATAGAGGTCCTTGTTTCATTATGGAGGCCATAGACTCGTGCCACTGGACTTAGCAGGTGCACAAAGGTGTAATTAAAGGTTGGATCCCATACAGACAAAGCACATGACTTTCAATCTACTCATTCAGGTCACTTCAGCTCTTCTAAAGCTGCTTTATTCAACAAAAGCACCATCTGTACTAATCTGTATTTCTCAGGTCTCCTGCTAGTCTTCTCTCGCAGCCTGCGGGTTTGATCAGCTGTCACAAGCCATTGTCACAACCAATTACTTTGTCAAAAGCCTTTATGCTGAGTTTGGAGTTTTGCTGGTTTTATCTTTATTGTAAAGGTTTGGATCAGTCAGAGGTGGACAGATCAGTGGACGAGTGGTATATATATATATACACTGTACATACATACTGTACTGTCGTGTCAGAAATTAACATCATTTGCACTCTGGATTTGTTTTTTATGAGGGCTTGTTTTTTACTAATCATATGAACAATACATTGTGTCACTCTTTTATGTGAAATACTTTAATTCATTAACACAATTATATTAGCATTCTTATTAAAATATAGGCTATTAACTATGGAATGCCACACCTGACAAAATTAGAAATAAATAAAAATATAAATAAATTGACAAAGAAATGAAAAATGTAAAAAATAAATAAATATAAAAATAAATATACAAAGAAAAGTAAAAAACAAAAATAAATAACTATTTATACTTTTATTTCCTTATTTAGGTATATTTAAAAAAATAATAATTATTTTTTATCAATTTCATTTATTTTATCTTTTATTTATATATTTATTTATTCCCATTTTAATTTATTTCCACATGTATGTATTTATTTACAAATGTATTTCTATATTTATTTTTTCCACATTTATTTATTTCTTAATTCATTTATTTTTACATTTATTTATTTTTACATTTATTAAAAAAAATATACATTTTTCAAATCTTTTGCCTCTCTTGCAAAACTAGTTGAGTTCGGACAAACATTTTCTGTTTAGTTTACAGCTTGCAGTGGTTCATACAGCTCTGTATGGAGCGTTTTATTTTTTTATTTTGAACTTGGACTCAAGTACAAATAAATAGGCCAAATTCGGTATACAGTTTATTAATACAGGAAAGCAGATAAGCCCAGAATATGAATAGAAAGTTCTAATTTGCACGTTAAGCATTTTCCTCCCATAGAAGCCGTTGTAAAGAAAATGCTTAACGTGACTTAATGAAGATGGTGATAAAAAAGACCAAATATGCTATAGAAATTATAAAAAAAATATAGGCTACTGTGAACATGCAGGCAGAGGAGCCCAGAATATGAGCTGAACTGCACGATATGCGTTTTCTCCCCCATATAAAACCGCAGCTTAACTGTCACTGCGGTGCTGTAAAGGATCCACGTGCAAAGGCAGTCAGTTAGAATCAGTCTCTTTATTGAAGACACAAAACAAGGCAGTCTGTCATATGATGACACAGAACTGGATGAAACACAAATCGACCGAGGATGGTCGGGTTCCGAGGACTCCCGTCTTGGAGAGAGCTCGTGGGGGCTGGGCTCACTGGAAGCAGCCACCGGACACAGAGAACACTAAGACGAGCACAGCACACTAAGCAAGACAAGACATGGTAAGAACTCTGATAGTATCGACATGAAGGGCCAAACAATACCGTATGCATGACACACAATAATTCGACAGAGAACAGTGAGCGCAACCACTAGAAATAGAGTGACTAATAGATCAGAGTGGAAACAGGTGTCCTCGCAAAGCAGCCCGCACGCTGATTGTGATGACAACCAGGTGTGTGTGTGTGTGTGTGTGCATGATAGTGTATGTATGTGTGTGTATGTGTGTGAAATCCCGTGTGTGTGAGAGAGAAACAGAGAAGCAAACCCAGCTCATGACAGTACCCCTCCCTCAACGAGCACCCCCAGGCGCTCCCGAGGAAGAAGCCTGGCGAGAACGGTAGAAGTCCTCGATCAGCGAGCGATCCAGGACGTCCCGGGCCGGAATCCAACACCTCTCCTCAGGACCGTACCCCTCCCAATCCAACAAAAAACTGGTGACCGCACCCTCGAGGACGGACGTCAAGAAGCTTACGGACTCTGTAAACAGAAGCCTCCTCGTCAATAGGAGGAGGAGGAAGAGGGGGATGGGTGGGAGCGCGAATAACTGGTTTGACGCAGGATACGTGAAAGACCGGGTGAACACGGCGCAACTGATGGGACAATTTGAGTCTGATCGCCACCGGACTGAGAACCTTAACAATGGTAAAGGGCCCAATAAAGCGGGGCCACAGCTTGCGAGAACCCTCTTGAATAGGCAAATTACGGGTGGAGAGCCACACCTTCTGACCACAAACATATCTAGGAGCCCTAACCCGGTGACGATTGGCGGCTCGACGTGTACGTGCACTGGTACGACATAAAGCTGATCTCACCCTCCTCCAGGTACGTTTACATCTCTGAATAAATGCCTCTACAGAGGGAACGGAGGACTGGGCCTCTTGGGATGTAAATAGAGGGGGTTGATAACCCAGACAACACTCGAATGGGGATAACCCCGTGGTGGACGAGGGAAGAGAATTATGGGCGTACTCGGCCCGGGACAGTTGGTCGCACCACGATGCGGGGGTCCGCGAGGTCAAGCTACGCAATATGCGACCAAGAATCTGATTGGTCCTTTCGGCTTGACCATTGGTCT
This sequence comes from Sinocyclocheilus anshuiensis, assembly GCF_001515605.1. NCBI lineage: Eukaryota > Metazoa > Chordata > Actinopteri > Cypriniformes > Cyprinidae > Sinocyclocheilus > Sinocyclocheilus anshuiensis. The sequence continues at coordinate 302,051 of NW_015548208.1, read as the reverse complement.
GTGGATGGAATCCTGACGACAGACTGGGGGACGCCCCTATCTGACTACAGAATTCCCTCCAGAACTGAGAGACGAACTGAGGCCCTCTGTCAGACACAATGTCCGAAGGAAGACCAT
>NW_015548208.1:301111-301850 GCF_001515605.1 Sinocyclocheilus anshuiensis | reverse complement strand
AACGGAAGACCGGTCACAAAATCCAACGCAATGTGAGACCACGGACGGGATGGAATGGGGAGGGGCCTAAGAAGACCTGCCGGTGGAGTGTTACTAGACTTAGTCTGGGCACAGACATGACAAGAAGCAACAAAGCGCCGAACATCGCGTTCTCTAGTGGCAACCAAAACTGTTGACGAATCGTGGCCAACGTACCCCTAACTCCTGGGTGTGCCACCAATTTGGACAAGTGACCCCAGCGAAGAACTGCCGAACGAACGGCCTCAGGAACGAATAACGTTCCCTCAGGAGTGCGAGGTGGCCGCGTGACATGAAAAAGGGCTCTCCTCACCGCCTGTTCCACTCCCCAGACGGCCGCCCCGACCACACAACGCTGAGGTAAAATGCTCTCGTTGGTCGAGGGACCCCCTGACGAGCCGAACTGACGTGAGAGAGCATCCGGCTTGAGATTCTTAGAACCGGGTCTAAACGAGATCGAAAACTCAAAGCGGCCGAAGAAAAGAGCCCACCGTGCCTGACGGGCATTAAGTCTCTTAGCGGCGCGGATGTACTCCAGATTCCGGTGATCCGTCCAGACCATAAATGGCACACTGGCTCCCTCAAGCCAGTGTCGCCATTCACCTAGCGCCAGACAGATCGCCAAAAGTTCTCGGTTACCGACGTCGTAGTTGCGCTCAGCGGGCGAAAGGCGATGCGAATAGAAAGCGCACGGATGAACCTTCTCGTCAAGGGAAGAGCG
>NW_015548208.1:292585-298917 GCF_001515605.1 Sinocyclocheilus anshuiensis | reverse complement strand
TTTTCCCTTAATAATAAAAACCTTCATTTAAAAACTGCATGTTGTGTTTACTTGTGTTATCTTTGACTAATATTTAAATTTGTTTGATGATCTGAAACATTAAAGTGTGACAAACATGCAAAAAAATAAGAAATCAGGAAGGGGGCCAACACTTTTTCACACCACTGTAGCTCCTACCCCAACGTCGGAGGCATCAACCTCAACAATAAATTGTCTCTCGGGATCAGGGGTAATAAGGATGGGAGCGGAGGTGAATAACCCCTTGAGCCGATCGAACGCACTCTGCGCAGCCTCGGACCACGCAAATCGAATCTTGGACGAAGTGAGGAAAGTAAGAGGAGCGGCAACTTGACTAAAGTTACGGATAAACCGGCGGTAAAAATTAGCAAACCCCAGAAACCGCTGAAGCGCAACTCGAGAATCTGGAACGGGCCAATCTATGACAGCACGAACCTTGTCAGGGTCCATGCTGATCCCTTCCGCCGAAACCACTGAACCGAGAAACGTGACGGATTGGGCATGAAACATGCACTTCTCTGCCTTAACAAACAGGCGGTTCTCAAGCAAACGCTGCAAAACTCGGCGGACATGCTGTTCGTGTACCTGAAGAGAAGGCGAAAAGATAAGAATGTCGTCCAAATACACAAACACAAAGACATTAAGCATATCTCTCAAGACGTCATTAACTAAGGCCTGAAAAACCGCGGGGGCGTTGACCAGCGCGAACGGTAAAACCCGATACTCAAAGTGGCCGATAGGGGTGTTAAACGCCGTCTTCTACTCGTCTCCCTCCTTAATACGTACCAAGTGGTAAGCATTGCGTAAGTCTAGCTTCGTGAAAATCCTTGCGCCCTGTAAGATCTCGAAGGCCGACGACATAAGAGGCAAGGGATAGCGATTCTTGACTGTTATGCCGTTCAGCCCCCGATAATCGATACAGGGACGCAAGGACCCATCCCTCTTCTTTACAAAGAAGAACCCTGGTGAGGAGGACGGAACAATAATTCCCGCGGCGAGAGACTCTGTGAGGTATTTCTCCAGAGCCTCCCGCTCAGGCGCCGAGAGCGAGTATAAACGACCGCGGGGTGGCATGGTGCCCGGAAGGAGCTCTATGCTGCAGTCGTAGGGGCGATGAGGCGGCAAGGAGGTAGCCCGGGAACGGCTGAAGACCGCCCGCAGATCGTGGTACTCCCCCGGAACTCCCGACAATTCACCAGGCTCCTCCTGAAACACAGACACAGAGGAAACAGTAGGGACAGCAGACACCAAACAGTTGACATGACACAATAAATTCCATGAGTGAATAGAACCCTTAACCTAGTCAATCTGAGGGTTGTGCCGAGTAAGCCATGGATGCCCAAAAACAATGGGGGTCAACGGGGACTGGAAAACAAGAAAAGAAATAGTCTCTTTGTGATTCACTCTCAACTGCGTGACGGGCGGCGGACAACTCCTCCTCATGTCTGCCGAGCATGACTCCCTGAATCTCCACCGCTGATCGGATAGGTTCCTCCCTTGCTGGATCCATCCGTGGTCGGATTATTCTGTCACTGCGGTGCTGTAAAGCATCCACGTGCAAAGGCAGTCAGTTAGAATCAGTCTCTTTATTGAAGACACAAAACAAGGCAGTCTGTCATATGATGACACAGAACTGGATGAAACACAAATCGACCGAGGATGGTCGGGTTCCGAGGACTCCCGTCTTGGAGAGAGCTCGTGGGGGCTGGGCTCACTGGAAGCAGCCACCGGACACAGAGAACACTAAGACGAGCACAGCACACTAAGTAAGACAAGACATGGTAAGAACTCTGATAGTATCGACATGAAGGACGAAACAATACCGTATGCAAGACACACAATAATCTGACAGAGAACAGTGAGCCCAACCACTAGAAATAGAGTGACTAATAGATCAGAGTGGAAACAGGTGTCCTCGCAAAGCAGCCCGCACGCTGATTGTGATGACAACCAGGTGGAGATGAGAGCTAGAATGAGAATGATCATGGGCGTGCCTGAGTGTGTGTGCATGATAGAATATGTATGTGTGTGTGAAATCCCGTGTGTGTGAGAGAGAAACAGAGAAGCAAACCCAGCTCATGACATTAACGTGGCTTAAAAGACTTTAAAGACTTAAAGTGATTTAAAAAGACCATATTTTGTATACAATTTATTAAAAATATATACTATGTACAGGCAAGCAACGCGCCAATCCATTAAGCCACATTAAGAATTTTCTTTATAATGTTTTTTCTGGGGAAGAAAACACGTGAAATTTTGCGCGTTCCGTTCATATTCTGTGTCATCTGCTTTCTTGTGCGTAATATATTTTATTAGAAAAACTGTATACCACATTTGGTCTTCATATTCTGGGCTATTCTGCTTGTCTGTAAATAGTATTTTTATTAATAGTAAAATTATTAATAAGCTTATTAACATTAATAGTGTTATTAGTATTTATAGTAATTGTTAATACTGAATTTGGTCCTCCAATGTCACTGTTTTAATAGCTACATTAAGTCACATTAAGTGTTTCAGAATATCCCAAAACCGTGCCTTGAACTACTGTTTTTCTTTACTTGAGTCCAAGTTTAAAATAAAACTCTATGAACTGCTCCATTATGAATGTACAGAGCTGCATGAACCTCTGCAAGCTGTAAAGTAAACAGGACATGTTCATTCGAACTCAACTGGTTCTGCGAGAGAACGCAAAAGATTTGAAAAACATTTTTTTTTTCTTTCCATCCCGTATTTTTCCCACCATGTCCCTTTATGGGTTCCGTAGGATAGGGTACATACAGATAGGGTGATATTAAATGACTTAAACCGTGATATAAGATTTTGGCCATATCGAGATCTAAGTCATTCATCCCACTATCAACAGGCACGTTATGTAGGCTACACTTCTTGTAGGCCTATTTTTGTTCGGGCATCACAAGGTGTCACTGTGGCCTCAAAGCTTACAACTCACATACTCTGGCTCAATTACTATTCCTGAGGTAAAACACTCCCTCCTCATTACTCTGCGAACAAACAAATGTAGGAATAAATAAATGTATAAATAAATAAATGAATAAATAAATAAATGTGTAAATAAATAAATATAGAAATAAATATGTAAATAAATACATAAATGTGGAAATAAATAAATGTATAAATAAATAAAATAAAAAATTAACGTGGAAAAAACATACATAAATGAGGAAGTATAAGTATAAATAAATAATTATTTATTTTATTTTATAGTTTTGTTTTGTTTTTTTTACTTTTCTTTGTATATTTATTTTTATATTTATTTATTTATTTTTACATTTTTTTGTATATTTATTTATTTTTAATTTGGTCAGTTTTGGCATTCCATAATTAACTGTTATATCCACATAATACACATAAACCAGGCTTGGGGCGAATCTGTCTTTTTACTTGTCAGTGCTGTTTCTAATAATACAGAGTAATTTTTCCTCCTTATCTCATTCATATCGCTTTAAAATATAGCATTCTGTGTAGAATTCAAATGGGTTCGATCGCGCTTATGTTTCGCTCTGCGGTATCATGTCTCTGGAGCAGAGTGTGTACACGCTGCAAGCGGTTGGTGTGACACAACGTGAAACCAGACTTCATTTACCCCAATGGAAAGCATATTTACACTCTCTGAATCGTTCCCTATCCCCTATAGAGTGCACTATGTGCCATTCACTATACAGCACATAGTAATTGTGTGAAAAAGTGACCGATTTCACCTGCAGCTTCATTACCTGTTTTATAATGCAGGTGGCGGGTGCTTCAGATTCTAGAGAGCATTTGATTGGACAGAATATTGACGTCATCAAAATCGTTGATCCCTATTGGCAGAAGTAGGAGATTGTAAGTATAATATAATATAATATAAACTGCATTTTTAGTGTCATAATAGACAATTAAGAGAATGTATTTATATATAGACCAGCCTGATTCGGACGGTAATTGTTTCTCATGGGGACGTAAGTTATTTTCAACATTTCAGGGGTTAGTCAGTGATTTTATTGCTTTCCGAATACAAAATGTTGGTGTATTTCTCCACGTAACAATCCCTGGCCAAATTACCTTCTGTTTATTGACAAAAAACAAGGTCATGTGTTAATGTAATTGTCGTCCAAATCCACATCTCTGAGTTTACAAGAAGAAATCAGTTTAAAATTCACCATTGCAATCCTTTTTGACCTCTGCCGAACACCGTATGGTAACTGTTGTGCTTCGCTGTAATTTACATCAGAAATTACATGCCTATTTATTACTGAAATTGCCGGAAAGTAAACAATATTTCTTAACTGCTCCACCACAGTGAGTGGGGGCTGTTAAGAACACAAAGAAGAAAGTGAAAAAAAGCATGTAAACATTTGAAATTAATCGTTATTATGGCAGGTATGCAATACAATTTTATAACATGTGGCTACAATTATATACATAAAAATATAAACCAAGCAGCTTTATGTTTACCTTATGTAAATAAGAGGTTTTTAATGACATTTTTAATGACATCCATCATTTTGAGAGATAAAATGCAGGACAGCAAACCATTTCAACTAGGTATAGCACACCTATTTTCCTATTTTTAAACAGGAGATTTAAATAATCACATAATAAATAGGATATTATTAAATATGGAATTTATTCTCAGTATTCCAAGCATATGACATTTTATTTACAGCAGACAATCATGCGACTGGCCACGTGAGCAGCATGTTCCTGGGTACCTAGGATCACAGAACTCGCTTTTCCACTGTAAATAAACTGCCATCCGAATCCATGAGTTTTATCACTGAGGTGCCATGTAAATTTACATGGTTACCGTCCGAATAGGGCAATAGAGTTAAAAATTAAAATATTTTTTTTTTCTCCTTCTTTTCTTTTCTTTTCTTTTCTTTCATTCTTTCATTTTGACGGTTGAACTCCCTTGCACACAAATGTAACCCATTCAAATTAATTTCAGGGGTTTCAGCTCTTTAGTGCCACTGGCTAATGCCACATCTTGTGCCCTGGCATAAATCAATAAAAAATATTTAATGGATCACATGTTTCCATTGATTGGAACATGAATGGCAGAGGCTTAATTTCTTGTTAATGTAGTGCCGAGGGCTGTTGTCCTGAAAGGATGATATCCTCAGGGAGGTGTTTAGATGTTAATCATGTAGTAGAAGTGGATTGATAGAGGTTTGAGTTGCTGTGTCACACTGTCAACTGTTGTGTTAATGTGCCGGTCTGTTTGACATCAGTTCATAGTCACACCTTAACCACGTTCAGTAGCGCAGTCACAATACTGCAGTCAGAGCTGGTCGCTCAATGCAATTAGAATGCAAAGGTGATGCATAGGCGAATGCCACAACGTTGCTTCAAGGTTATACAAATATTGTAACAGTATTAGCAACACTGGCTTTTTTTCAAAAAGCTAGCAGGCTGCTCTTTGCAGTTTTCTGCCTTGTGTTGGTTTCGTTCATGTTGGGACTCATGCTGGCATCTTCCTCATTTGTTAAACCCATAAAACAGACAATAATAAGATACATTAATATACAAATATATTAAAATCAAATATATTATAATCAAATATTTGGAGTTAACAGACTCCATATAAAGCAAACCATGTGTAAATTGTGTCTGTAGATGACACTTGTAGCTGAATATACAATGCTGAATATAATATTTTTAATCAGAAAATACTGGTCTTGTTCAGTACAATATCTAAACCCACATATTATACACATAATATATAAATGTATGATATTTGTTTTCAGACACAATAAGCAAACATTATTCTGCATTTCTTATGATTTTTTTTTTCATGTTTAAATCATAGCCCTTAAATATTTATAATGTATGCCTTAAACAAATGAGAAAAAAATACCAGTTCTATTAGGACAATATACTAAATTTAAGATATATCCTTTAAAAACGGTTACGAAATGTAGACTAAAACAAATATTATTATCTTGCTATTGTCACGATCTCCAGCTGGAGTGCCTAACTCCATCAGAGGGCACTCCACCTCTGACTCTTGCCACTCTATCCCAGACTACATTTCCCATAATCCTTTGCCGGACTCATCATCTCTGATTGCATTCACCTGTGTCTTGTTTCCTTGTCAGTTTCACCCTATTTATAAGCTGGGCTGAGTTCAGCCCCGACAAAATGGTGCAAAACATTTTTTTAAACGGAAATGGTGGTGTGTTGAACACCCTGTTCTGATGACGCAAGAGTTGCAACTATGGCAGCTGAGAAGGCCATTCTTTGTGTTCTTTTTGAAGAATTTTCAGAGCCTGATGAAATCGGTATAAATACGTGTTTAATACTGCAAAATATGC
>NW_015548208.1:282994-290347 GCF_001515605.1 Sinocyclocheilus anshuiensis | reverse complement strand
TATGATCGGTTTGGACAGTAACCGGGTGAGTGGCCCCCTCCAGCCAGTGCCGCCATTCATCGAGCGCTAGTTTCATGGCAAGGAGTTCCCGGTTGCCCACGTCGTAGTTCCGTTCGATGGCGCTCAGTTTGCGGGAGAAGAAAGCACACGGGTACATCTTAGCTGGTGAACCATGACGTTGAGATAGTATTGCGCCTACCCCGGTGTTAGAAGCGTCGACCTCCACAATGAATGGGCGTTCTGGATCTGGATGTCAGAGAATAGGGGCAGTGGTGAACCGAGTCTTTAATTCGTTGAAGGGTAGACATGACTCTGGGGACCAAATCAGTCTGGCTGTGTGGCATTTAGTCATGGCGGTCAGAGGGGCGGCAATCGAACTGAAGTTTCTGATGAATCACCTGTAGAAGTTTGTAAACCCCAGAAAACGTTGCAATTCTTTGACTGTCTGAGGTTATGGCCATTCCAATACTGCCTTGACTTTCTTTTCGTCCATGGCTACCCCCTCCTGACTCCTGGGTATATTGGGGAAATGACAGCCAGGGCAAATCAAGCGCTGCGCAAAGAGTCTGTGTGATGGCGTGGCTTATATGTGTGTGTGTGTGTGTGTGTGTGAGTCTGCAAATGAGGTGCAGGTGTGGTTGTGTATTCAGTCCCAAGTATGAGGGATGATGGGAATTGCAGTCCGAATGGGAGATTGCTAATATTCAGGAGACAGTTCCCTCTGTTGGTGAGGAGGAGGCGGTACGGGAGCCTCCTCTGTAACAACTGTACTCTTGGTTCGTATCGCGGTACTCTTGATTTCTGTGCCTGAAAATGTCACTGCGGTGCTGTAAAGGATCCACGTGCAAAGGCAGTCAGTTAGAATCAGTCTCTTTATTGAAGACACAAAACAAGGCAGTCTGTCATATGATGACACAGAACTGGATGAAACACAAATCGACCGAGGATGGTCGGGTTCCGAGGACTCCCGTCTTGGAGAGAGCTCGTGGGGGCTGGGCTCACTGGAAGCAGCCACCGGACACAGAGAACACTAAGACGAGCACAGCACACTAAGCAAGACAAGACATGGTGAGAACTCTGATAGTATCGACATGAAGGGCGAAACAATACCGTATGCATGACACACAATAATCCGACAGAGAACAGTGAGCCCAACCACTAGAAATAGAGTGACTAATAGATCAGAGTGGAAACAGGTGTCCTCGCAAAGCAGCCCGCACGCTGATTGTGATGACAAACAGGTGGAGATGAGAGCTAGAATGAGCATGGGCGTGCCTGAGTGTGTGTGTGTGTGTGTGCATGATAGAATATGTATGTGTGTGTGAAATCCCGTGTGTGTGAGAGAGAAACAGAGAAGCAAACCCAGCTCATGACATTAACGTGGCTTAAAAGACTTTAAAGACTTAAAGTGATTTAAAAAGACCATATTTTGTATACAATTTATTAAAAATATATACTATGTACAGGCAAGCAACGCGCCAATCCATTAAGCCACATTAAGAATTTTCTTTATAATGTTTTTTCTGGGGAAGAAAACACGTGAAATTTTGCGCGTTCCGTTCATATTCTGTGTCATCTGCTTTCTTGTGCGTAATATATTTTATTAGAAAAACTGTATACCACATTTGGTCTTCATATTCTGGGCTATTCTGCTTGTCTGTAAATAGTATTTTTATTAATAGTAAAATTATTAATAAGCTTATTAACATTAATAGTGTTATTAGTATTTATAGTAATTGTTAATACTGAATTTGGTCCTCCAATGTCACTGTTTTAATAGCTACATTAAGTCACATTAAGTGTTTCAGAATATCCCAAAACCGTGCCTTGAACTACTGTTTTTCTTTACTTGAGTCCAAGTTTAAAATAAAACTCTATGAACTGCTCCATTATGAATGTACAGAGCTGCATGAACCTCTGCAAGCTGTAAAGTAAACAGGACATGTTCATTCGAACTCAACTGGTTCTGCGAGAGAACGCAAAAGATTTGAAAAACATTTTTTTTTTCTTTCCATCCCGTATTTTTCCCACCATGTCCCTTTATGGGTTCCGTAGGATAGGGTACATACAGATAGGGTGATATTAAATGACTTAAACCGTGATATAAGATTTTGGCCATATCGAGATCTAAGTCATTCATCCCACTATCAACAGGCACGTTATGTAGGCTACACTTCTTGTAGGCCTATTTTTGTTCGGGCATCACAAGGTGTCACTGTGGCCTCAAAGCTTACAACTCACATACTCTGGCTCAATTACTATTCCTGAGGTAAAACACTCCCTCCTCATTACTCTGCGAACAAACAAATGTAGGAATAAATAAATGTATAAATAAATAAATGAATAAATAAATAAATGTGTAAATAAATAAATATAGAAATAAATATGTAAATAAATACATAAATGTGGAAATAAATAAATGTATAAATAAATAAAATAAAAAATTAACGTGGAAAAAACATACATAAATGAGGAAGTATAAGTATAAATAAATAATTATTTATTTTATTTTATAGTTTTGTTTTGTTTTTTTTACTTTTCTTTGTATATTTATTTTTATATTTATTTATTTATTTTTACATTTTTTTGTATATTTATTTATTTTTAATTTGGTCAGTTTTGGCATTCCATAATTAACTGTTATATCCACATAATACACATAAACCAGGCTTGGGGCGAATCTGTCTTTTTACTTGTCAGTGCTGTTTCTAATAATACAGAGTAATTTTTCCTCCTTATCTCATTCATATCGCTTTAAAATATAGCATTCTGTGTAGAATTCAAATGGGTTCGATCGCGCTTATGTTTCGCTCTGCGGTATCATGTCTCTGGAGCAGAGTGTGTACACGCTGCAAGCGGTTGGTGTGACACAACGTGAAACCAGACTTCATTTACCCCAATGGAAAGCATATTTACACTCTCTGAATCGTTCCCTATCCCCTATAGAGTGCACTATGTGCCATTCACTATACAGCACATAGTAATTGTGTGAAAAAGTGACCGATTTCACCTGCAGCTTCATTACCTGTTTTATAATGCAGGTGGCGGGTGCTTCAGATTCTAGAGAGCATTTGATTGGACAGAATATTGACGTCATCAAAATCGTTGATCCCTATTGGCAGAAGTAGGAGATTGTAAGTATAATATAATATAATATAAACTGCATTTTTAGTGTCATAATAGACAATTAAGAGAATGTATTTATATATAGACCAGCCTGATTCGGACGGTAATTGTTTCTCATGGGGACGTAAGTTATTTTCAACATTTCAGGGGTTAGTCAGTGATTTTATTGCTTTCCGAATACAAAATGTTGGTGTATTTCTCCACGTAACAATCCCTGGCCAAATTACCTTCTGTTTATTGACAAAAAACAAGGTCATGTGTTAATGTAATTGTCGTCCAAATCCACATCTCTGAGTTTACAAGAAGAAATCAGTTTAAAATTCACCATTGCAATCCTTTTTGACCTCTGCCGAACACCGTATGGTAACTGTTGTGCTTCGCTGTAATTTACATCAGAAATTACATGCCTATTTATTACTGAAATTGCCGGAAAGTAAACAATATTTCTTAACTGCTCCACCACAGTGAGTGGGGGCTGTTAAGAACACAAAGAAGAAAGTGAAAAAAAGCATGTAAACATTTGAAATTAATCGTTATTATGGCAGGTATGCAATACAATTTTATAACATGTGGCTACAATTATATACATAAAAATATAAACCAAGCAGCTTTATGTTTACCTTATGTAAATAAGAGGTTTTTAATGACATTTTTAATGACATCCATCATTTTGAGAGATAAAATGCAGGACAGCAAACCATTTCAACTAGGTATAGCACACCTATTTTCCTATTTTTAAACAGGAGATTTAAATAATCACATAATAAATAGGATATTATTAAATATGGAATTTATTCTCAGTATTCCAAGCATATGACATTTTATTTACAGCAGACAATCATGCGACTGGCCACGTGAGCAGCATGTTCCTGGGTACCTAGGATCACAGAACTCGCTTTTCCACTGTAAATAAACTGCCATCCGAATCCATGAGTTTTATCACTGAGGTGCCATGTAAATTTACATGGTTACCGTCCGAATAGGGCAATAGAGTTAAAAATTAAAATATTTTTTTTTTCTCCTTCTTTTCTTTTCTTTTCTTTTCTTTCATTCTTTCATTTTGACGGTTGAACTCCCTTGCACACAAATGTAACCCATTCAAATTAATTTCAGGGGTTTCAGCTCTTTAGTGCCACTGGCTAATGCCACATCTTGTGCCCTGGCATAAATCAATAAAAAATATTTAATGGATCACATGTTTCCATTGATTGGAACATGAATGGCAGAGGCTTAATTTCTTGTTAATGTAGTGCCGAGGGCTGTTGTCCTGAAAGGATGATATCCTCAGGGAGGTGTTTAGATGTTAATCATGTAGTAGAAGTGGATTGATAGAGGTTTGAGTTGCTGTGTCACACTGTCAACTGTTGTGTTAATGTGCCGGTCTGTTTGACATCAGTTCATAGTCACACCTTAACCACGTTCAGTAGCGCAGTCACAATACTGCAGTCAGAGCTGGTCGCTCAATGCAATTAGAATGCAAAGGTGATGCATAGGCGAATGCCACAACGTTGCTTCAAGGTTATACAAATATTGTAACAGTATTAGCAACACTGGCTTTTTTTCAAAAAGCTAGCAGGCTGCTCTTTGCAGTTTTCTGCCTTGTGTTGGTTTCGTTCATGTTGGGACTCATGCTGGCATCTTCCTCATTTGTTAAACCCATAAAACAGACAATAATAAGATACATTAATATACAAATATATTAAAATCAAATATATTATAATCAAATATTTGGAGTTAACAGACTCCATATAAAGCAAACCATGTGTAAATTGTGTCTGTAGATGACACTTGTAGCTGAATATACAATGCTGAATATAATATTTTTAATCAGAAAATACTGGTCTTGTTCAGTACAATATCTAAACCCACATATTATACACATAATATATAAATGTATGATATTTGTTTTCAGACACAATAAGCAAACATTATTCTGCATTTCTTATGATTTTTTTTTTCATGTTTAAATCATAGCCCTTAAATATTTATAATGTATGCCTTAAACAAATGAGAAAAAAATACCAGTTCTATTAGGACAATATACTAAATTTAAGATATATCCTTTAAAAACGGTTACGAAATGTAGACTAAAACAAATATTATTATCTTGCTATTGTCACGATCTCCAGCTGGAGTGCCTAACTCCATCAGAGGGCACTCCACCTCTGACTCTTGCCACTCTATCCCAGACTACATTTCCCATAATCCTTTGCCGGACTCATCATCTCTGATTGCATTCACCTGTGTCTTGTTTCCTTGTCAGTTTCACCCTATTTATAAGCTGGGCTGAGTTCAGCCCCGACAAAATGGTGCAAAACATGTGCTATGTTATTGTAATATTTACCATTATATAATCAAAGGAGTATCGAAAAGTTTATGAAAGTGTCACTCTACAATACAATAGCAAAATATATAAATACTGTATGTATAGTATTTGTTACATTAATCAGTGTCTAGCACACCTTCCTTAGGAAAGGATATGGACCAGAAGACATTGCAATTACTAAATGATATTTTGTAATATTTACCATTATATAATCAAAGGAGTATCGAAAAGTTTATGAAAGTGTCACTCTACAATACAATAGCAAAATATATAAATACTGTATGTATAGTATTTGTTACATTAATCAGTGTCTAGCACACCTTCCTTAGGAAAGGATATGGACCAGAAGACATTGCAATTACTAAATTATATTTAGACCGACTTAAAGAAGTTCCAGATCTATACTTGTGCTCTTATTATTTCAGTTATTTTGCCTTTAATGTAAATAAACATGTGCAAACAGTGTACTTGCTCTTGTGAATTTATTTAATTACATTGTGCGAGCTGTCTCTTTAATACCGCGTGGTTTATATACATGTTGCTGCTGATTGGGCTGACATTTTTGACACACCCAATAAAACAAGAGAAAACGTATCTCAAACCTTGTTGCACATCGTTTCCAGGAAACATGTCGTTCAAACCGGAAACCGTAGCAAAACGTTGCGCACCAGTTTGAGCTTGGACTTGCCCCTGGTTACCCATTCATTCACTACTGATGCAAAGTCTGATTCATTTCCGCGAACCGGTTCTTTTTGGACAGATCGGCTCATTGAACCGGTTCAAAAAGCCGATTCATCGGTTCCTGACATCAAGCAATAACGTCTCTACGCATTTATTTTCGAAAAATTCAGTGCCATGTTGTATCAATGAAAGATTCAAACATGTCATTTGTGTCAACACAATTTGAAAACATTCAAAAATAAAGTTATTTGTGTGAAAGCATATTGCTGATTATTGCCATATAATTAACTTAAGTTAATGGTGTTTGTGGTCACAGTTTCATTCGCGGATCCTCAGATACAACTGACCGACCAATATTGACTAGCCTACAACTTGGATAAGATTCCTAAAATTTTCACACCTACAGCACACATTACAGGCATTGATGCACAAAATGCGCGGATATGTTCTACATGTCTACAGTAAAAGGATGAATAAACCAGTCTTAAAAACTCCTTGATTTCACTTAAGCAACTTTATAATATGTATGCACAATTAACTACTGTAAAATTTATTTACATCACTCGACAAAGGTTTTTGCAGGTTTTAATAAAAAGTAAATTAATAACAGTCATGATAAGCATGTTTCCAGTATGCGCCTCAGGCTTGCACAGTATCGTCAACTCACTCATTCGAATCTTCGGCAATCCTCGCCAAACTACTTCCTACGAACCGGCTCAAAAGAACGATTCGTTCAAGAACCGAACATCACTATCATTCACTGCTCAGTATTGTCTAGCCTGTAGCGTTCCAGTGTTTCCTGTGTTTTTCCTTGTTTCCGTGCAGTGCCTTGCCTTGTTTTTTGACCCTGAACTGTTATCTGGTTTTGTGATAGTTTGCTGCATGCCCTGACCATTGCTTGTTTATTGGATTACTCTTTTGTCTACCCTGGATTATACCTGTTTGCTGCTGTTTGACCCTGCCTGTTTTGACCACTCTTCTAAATAAAGCCTGCACTTGAATCCTCAACCCCATTGTTACGCGCCCACGTTACAGATATATTGCTTCCCAGATAATTTTATTAAAATTTCTGTATTTTAAGGATATGTTAAAATGTAATTATTTTCCAGTTAGAAATGTACTTACCTTTTAAAACCGTATAAATTGAGATAATTATAAATAGATTATTTGTTTGTTTATTTTTGTCCAATTAATAACATACCCGACAAAGCAAAAAAAAT
>NW_015548208.1:276352-282817 GCF_001515605.1 Sinocyclocheilus anshuiensis | reverse complement strand
AAAAAAAAAAAAAAAAAAAAAAAAAAATATATATATATATATATTGTTTTTTGTCAATGGTAATACTAAATGCAATTCAGTGTAATATGAGTTAAAATTAAACAATTTCCATTATGATTTGGTGTTTTTGATTTGGTAGTTGCAATTTGATTGCATTTTGCTTTTTTTTTTTTTCTTTCCTTGCTGTCATCTTTATGAACAAACCTGAGAACCAAAAATGGACAGGAGGGACCCGTTGGTTGAAACCCCTTGGCTGGTGTGTGTCTATCAGAGATGCATGACGCTTCACAAATTGGCTTGACATCACTGCCTATTCAAAATATATAGGCAATTTAGTGTTCTTTCATGGAAAAATTCAGTTTTATGACATTTTAAGAAGACAAATCTCATCTCATTTATGTCCATGTCACAGTTTTGTGCAGGAGGTCTCAGGTCTTCGATAGTGAGAACTGAGTCCCCCACAGGACTCCTGTATCGTACAGTAAAATCAATTCATGACTGTAGTGTAGCCACAGCTCCTGTTTAAGCTCAGCTGACAGATTCGACTTGCCTTTTAACAACTGTATTGCATTTATGGCCAGCTCAGTCTAAACTTGAACGGTTCATACTGCATTGTTATTTTTTAATCCTTTGCTGTACTAAATATACAGTACAAGTATAATTCTCCTCAACAAATAGCAGTACTCTGATTTGTTTTCCTCACTACATTATATTCATCACTAAATAACTATATATGTATAAATATGTATGTATAATTTTACCTTTATAGTAATTATCCTGTCATTTAACAGACACTTTTATCCAAATTGACTTAAAGTACACTAAAAAAAGGGTAAATCCACCTCAAGTCTATTTAAGATTAAGCATCTTGCTGAAGAGCAAAATTATTCATGCCAACTCCTTATGATGACGGAATCATTTGCTTACCAGCATTTTCCAAAATTTCTGATAACCCTTAATAAGTACACAGTAACAAAGCATGGTAACACTTTCATAAAGCTTTTATTTGTATCATTTTTTTTTTAATGAACACAAAGCCTTTATATATGCATTATTAAAGTAGTTTTAATGTATTAATTATTGTAATGCATTGTGTCTCATGAATAGTTGTAATTACATAATACATTAAAATACTTAAATATTCATTGTTACACATTAAAAAAGTATAAGTATCTTCATTACGAATACCTTTATAATGCATTATACATAAAAGCTGCAAGTGAAGTGTTATCAAAAAACCCTTATAAATAATTTACAAACTATTAATTTATAATTAATTTATAGTACATTTATAGAAGTAATTTATAGAAGTAGTTCTCACTTTAGATTAGGTCACAGAAAATACTAAAATAAAGGCAATAACCTATTGTGTTACTAAAATGTTTACAAATTAATTAATTAGGTATACATGTCTGTGAATTTACTTTACACATAAACATTCAACGAAACGGCGTCACACACCGCAGCCTTGACTGAGCGGAGGACGGAGGCCTAGAGTGAGCGGCGGCGGGCGGGCTTGAGAACGGCGCGGCCAGCGGATTCGACGAAGGAGCGCCCAGCAGGCTTGTGGCAACCGCACGTGACGACCCCTGGCTGGACTCCGCTTCATCCACGGTGAAAGCCGATCCGTTTATACACCAAGAGCTTGTAACACTCCAAAGAGAAAGGAAACATTGAAATCGCATCATATGACCCCTTTAAAAAAATTGTATATAGATAGATAAATTCATATGCTCTTTAAACATTGTTTCATTTGAGAAAATGAATTAATTGATTCCTTTATTGTAATAGAATTTCTGAAGTTGAATTGCATTTATTGAATTACTGAAGTTATTTAATTTATGGAAGAAACCAAACTTAATATTGCAGGAAAACCAAATAAAATCATTGGTTTGTGGTGTCACTTATTACAACAAGTGTTGCTTTCCTCTTATCTGACACCACATCAGGCAAGCACTGGTGTTGTTCACAAGTCTTATGATGTCAGTTTGTTCACCTGCTAATCTTGAATGTTATGAAGTTTATTTATTAAATCTAAGACTAGTTGTTGAGAATAATTGATGTTTCTGATCAGGAGCATACAGTATTTGGAAAATTAGTGCTTTGTTTTACTTTTTTGACTGCAAATCTAGATTATGGAGTCATGTGGATTGCTGAACAGTTTCAAATCTCAAAGAAAAAGATATATAACCTGAGATTTTATTAAAGCTTGATCAAGTTCCCTTAAGGCTGCACTGTGAGTTGCTTTACTTTCAAGCTGTTTTGCTAACACAAACTGTGTCTTTCTTTCTCAGAACGTCAAAAGGATCTCTGAATATTTGTGGTGTCATCCTTCGATGTAATATTGAAATATGATACACTTTAAAATATGATGAAACGTTGCATCTAATAGGAGTCATTTTTAGTACTTTAATATTTCTAAATTACTGAAGTTAGTGCTGCTGAAAAAAAAATAAAGCTAGCCTAATGTGTTTTTTTGGTTTGGGGTGTCCAAAGCCACTCTAAAACTAGCAAAAAGGACTAGTTAACCATCATAGGCCAGTTTAGGAACAGTTTTTCAGCAGGGCTGAGATCCCCCCTCCCCCCAAAAAAAAAATTCTAAACACTTGTGTTTGTATCATTGTATGTATCAATGTAAGTTATAAGTTATGCTAATGTTTTTGAAAGAGTCTCTTCTGCTCACCAAGGCTGCATTTGTGTGCTCGATAATACAGTAAAAATAGTAATATTGTGAAATATTATTACAATTTAAAATAACTGTTTTCTATGTGGATATATTTTATATTGTAATTTATTCCTGTGATCAAATCTGAATTTTCATCATCATTACTCCAGTCTTCACTGTCACATGATCCTTCAGAAATCCCTCTAATATGCTGATTTGCTGCTCAAGAAACATTTCTTACTATTATCAATGTTAAAAACAGTTGTGCTACTTCATATTTTTGTGGAAACTGTGATACATTTTATTTTTCAAGATTCTTTGATAAATAGAAAGTTCTAAAGAACAGCATTTTTTTGAAACATAAATGTTTTGTAACATATAACATGAATACAACTTTTAATTTGTTTATAAAGTAACATTTTACTGACATAAAACTTTTGAACTCTAGTTGTAACGGGGGGAGTGAGACGTGAGACATGTGGATCCATCTGCATGTTTTTATTAGACAGAGACGTGGTCATAAAACAGGCATGGGTCAAGCAGTGGCAAACAGGTACATTTCAGGCAAGACAAAAGGGTATCCAAAAGAAGGCGTGAGTCAGTCGACGGTGAATGTAATCCTGAGGGCAAGGCAAACGGGGAATCCACAAGACAAGCTAGAGTCCAGGTCAGGTGCAAACACAGTCCGAAACAGCAAGGCAAAGGTTAATTCCAAAACAGGCTATAAACTTCAGGGCAGGCAGAGATCAGACAAAGCGAGATAACAGGCAAGGATCAAGACAAGGGTAAACAGACTAAGAACAAGGCTATACTAGATTCAGGAACTTGGAATGGCTCCGTAAAGTAGCTATCACTAGATGAGCGATAAACGCTAAACAATACTCGGTGGGTGTTATATAGTGTGTGTGATTGGTCTCAGGTGAGCGTGTGATTAGTGAAATGGATGATGGGATATGTAGTCCGGGATGACATGCAACAGTTTGTGTAGTGTGAGAGTCAATGTAACGGAAGGGTGACCTCTGGTGGCAATCGGACGGAAGTCCATGGACATGATTCGTGACACTAGTGTAGTTTAGACTGCTTAAAAAAAACCTTTGAACTTTTTGGCTTTCCATATACCAATGTATTTTATACACTGATAAGTTGATATTATTCCCTCATCATGCTTTACTAAAAGAGTTTTGCAAGAACTACAAGGTCCAGGCAAAGTATGCAAACTCCACTTTGCTATGCCTCTAAAAATTACTTCTGGAGGGAAACTCTGACCACAAAGCACCAAAATAACAGGCTATGCTAATTTCTGGGGTCGTCTGCAGAATGGATCGCTGCACCATAATTTAAATGAGCTTCTATGCAGAATAAACTGCAGCATGCTTCTGATTTTGTGCCAATAGTAAATCACTAAATTAAAGCTCTGAATGCTCTTCATTGGCCGCAAAAAATACCAGTCATGCAATCTTTGGGCTTCACAAAAGCATTTGAGCCTGTTTCTTTCTCCCTCCTGTGCTTCCTGTCCTGTTTTGTATGGATGACCATTTCTCTGCAGCGCTACCATCTCAGTGTCAGCGTGTTAGTGCTAATGTTGTGTCTTGCTATGACTTGCGTTCCTCTGACAACAGGCTAGTTTCAGCAGAGAGAGATGCTGAGAGCGCAAGTATCCTCCGCAGGGTCAGTGTCACCCCACCTCTAGCGCCTTTGACAGGATCCCGATACCCCACACAATGTACCTGTCAGTCTGGAACATAGAGCAGAAAGTAGTTTAGCTAGCTTCTGTTTAAAAAGCTGATGTGGAGAGATTCTGGGTAATTTGTGTGTGCTCATTTGATGGTTTTGAAACGGTCTGTGTAAGGATGTAAGGATTATTTAAATATGTTTTACAAGAAAATACTATTTCCGTCATTCTACTTCAGCATTTAGCATTTAATACCTTGGCTTACTTCTTTATAATTCTTTGTAAAATTTGTTTCAAGTAATTATTACTAATTACTCAGTATGACAGAAAATGCTTGTTTGCATGTATATATTGAAATAGTAAATATTTAGAAATTGGACAAAAGAACAAAAGCAATCAAATGTGAAATTAGTGGAAACTTGTGGAATTTCATGCTTTAGCACACTAGTTTATTTAAAAGTTGAACATTAAATATTAGCAAATGAATTATAACATTTATTTATAACATATTTTTACAATAAGAATTGTCAAGTAATTACTGATTATTATGTTTTTTTTATTAACAATATGACAGAAAAACAATTGAATTCCTATTTTCATGTATATAAGAATAAACATTCAGAAAAAGTAAAAATAAATCAAATTTAATAAATTTATTTAAATTAAGTAGTACATTTTCGAATTAAATAAAATAAAAAATTGTTAATAATAGTTTAATAATATTAATTAATATAATTGCCATAGCTTTCATTGATCGATTATTCAATATGACAGGTTCCTTTTATGTATTTCTGAAATTATATATTGCTGCAAGTACTTTCAAGTAATTATTACAATTAGGGATGCATGATATTATCGGACCAATATCGGAATTGGCTGATAATGGCTTTAAAGGGTTAGTTCACCCAAAAATGAAATTAGCCCATACATTACTCACCCTCAAGTCATCCCAGGTGTATATGACTTTCTTCTTTCAGACGAATCCAGTTGGAGTTATATTAAAAATTGTCTTTGATCTTTCAAGCTGTTTCATGGCACTCAGCGGGTGTTGCATGCATCAGTCCAAAAGAAGTTAGATAAAAAGTGCCCATCCATAAAAAAAGTGTCTCACACGGCTCCGGGGGGTGAACAAAGGCCTTCTGTAGCGAATCGATGCGTTTTTGTATGAAAAATATCCATATTCAAAGCGTAATAATCACTTTAATGTAGCTTGCGCTCACTGTTGTACACGGAAGCAGTTCCGGGCAGATGACGTATGGAGGTTGGCTTTGCGCATGAGCCGCTCAGAAGTGATGCACGTGGAAGCACAGGGGAGAGATCAAAACAAAACAACGGTCACTAATTAGAAGTACAAAACGAGGAATGTCAGAGTATTTCGATATAAGCCAAGAGGAGACTGGTTTCCTTTGCTAAAGTAAGGAAACTTTGCTTCCTTTGCTCCTGTTAACAAACGTTGGTTTTCACGAGACTCACTGGCGCATGCTCAGCAGTGTGACTCATTTTTGAAGCAAAGTTTTGCCTGAATGGTGATTAGATTCACTACTTTGGATGGCTGCATTTAAACTGAGAATGCAGGTACAGAATGACGGTTCGGTGTATAGGCCCTGTCCCAAATGACACCCTAAACCCTCGCGGTTTCCTCTGAGTCCGCACTTTCGTGACGTAATGCTGCTTTGACTGTCGGGTAGAAGTCTGCAGTGGAGCTCGCCCCAGTGCAGGCTCGGCAAAAGTGTGGATTGAGGACGCCTAGCAGCCGCAAAGGGGGCACTCGCGAGCACTCTTCTGAATGCTAAAATGATGAATGGGACACCCTACGGTCTCGTGGACTTAACGGGCGCGTGCTTGCGCCAGCCGTTGTAAGTCAGTAAGACCGCAAGTGCACATGAAGTGTTCCATTTGGGACAGGGCCATAGAGTAAACAGTAATAGCACGTGCAGTGGCAGCAGCGGCAACCACCCCTGGGTGCAAATGCCCGTTCGGTAAGGAGTTTTAATTCCTTAGGGGGCGCTGTTGGCCTACTTTTAATAAAATGAAAGTAAAATACACAATAAAACATTTAGACTGGGTTTCTGATTAAATAAAGCAGTAGGCTAATTGATGTCATAAAATCATGAGTATGTTTTGCTTT
>NW_015548208.1:275161-275440 GCF_001515605.1 Sinocyclocheilus anshuiensis | reverse complement strand
GGCCATTGTAAGTCCGTAAGACCGCAAGTGCACATGAAGTGTTCCATTTGGGACAGGGCCATAGAGTAAACAGTAATAGCACGTGCAGTGGCAGCAGCGGCAACCACCCCTGGGTGCAAATGCCCGTTCGGTAAGGAGTTTTAATTCCTTAGGGGGCGCTGTTGGCCTACTTTTAATAAAATGAAAGTAAAATACACAATAAAACATTTAGACTGGGTTTCTGATTAAATAAAGCAGTAGGCTAATTGATGTCATAAAATCATGAGTATGTTTTGCTTT
>NW_015548208.1:269155-273039 GCF_001515605.1 Sinocyclocheilus anshuiensis | reverse complement strand
GAATATACATATCTGTATATATATATATATATATATATATATATATATATATATATACACACAGTTTCCTCTGAGCCCAGCCTCAGAGGTGGAACAGTGGGCGGGGCTTTCCTCCACACCATCGATCTCCACTTTATCATCCACAGTCACGTGCATTGTTGCCACCTCTCGCACCTGGTCAGATGATCGATGAGGCTCTGGCTCCAGGACAATTCTCAGCTCTGTTGCTCTTTATGGCGATGGCTCTCCGCCTGCAGTGGACTCTGGCTGATGCTTCACGCAGCGGGGTGTTCGTTGGCTGGACTCTGGGTCCGAAGTGGGGCTGGTGAGATCCTTGTCAGCGGGCCTATGGTGAACGCTGAATTGCAGCTTACCAGCACCCACTCCACAAAGTCGGCGAAATTCCCCCAAGGGTATATATATAATAGGTTATATATGTGTGATAGAGTAAATAGCACATGCAGTGGCAGCAGCAGCAGCAGTAACAGCCTCCCCCAGGTCCTAATGCCCATTTGGTAAGGAGTTTTAATCTGTAGGGGGCGTTGTTGGCCTACTTCTAATTAAATTAAAAGGAAAATAGCCTACACAAATAACATTTAGACTGTGTTTCTGATTAAATAAAGCAGTAATTGATGTCATAAAATAATGAGTATGTTTTGATTTAAAGGTCAGAAGCTATAGCTTACATTAATAAAAAAATATCACAAACATGACACTTGTAAATTAAATAATTTTATATATATTGATTTATTCATTAATGTGTAATATGTTATATATTTTAAACAAATTTTAAGCTCTAAAAGATTTTCTGAATTTTTACAACTCTTTTGCTTTAGACCATCTACAAATGTTAAATCTTAAAATAAAATGTTAAGGTTACTACTGCATCTTTCTGAGAGAAAAAAATGCAGCAATTGATACATAGTTTATTTATAGTTATTTTCAAAGCTTCAATGTACTGTCATTATAAAAAACCTTCATTATTGTTTATTTAATTCTAACAAATAAGTTCTTGTTAAAAACTAACCAAAATTAAAAATAGTTTGCTTATAATTTCCACAGAGGAGAGACTTGGTGTTGTTTCCAAGCAAAAGGAAATATATCGGCATCGGCTATCGGCCAAAAAGAGTTGAAAAATATCGGCATATCGGATATCGGCAAAAATCCAATATTGTGCCTCCCTAATTACAATATGACCAAAAAAACACACAAATTAAAGGCTTGTTTTCCACATGTGTGATGTAAAGAGCGGTGGGGGGGGGGGTAGAACAAAACAAATCTAATTTTAAATTAAACTAATATAATTGGCATAGCTTTCACTGATTGATTATTCAGTATAGTACATTAATATAGATTCAGTGCTGTTGGAGTTCAACTAAGAAGCAGACATAATAAATGTTATCCAGCCAACAGCAGTTATTTTTCTGTTTTTCATGTCAATATTTTTGTTTGATTAATATTAATGACCTAATAGACAGCAGAAGGTCCATTAGGCTGCATTTACACTGCACAGATCCAATATTTTGACACAAATCAAATTTTTGTCCCGCCTGTGTACATTAAAACCTTGCCAAGAAGTGCTGTTCATGCGCAGCCGCATTAGCATGAGGAGCACACAGTTTTTCTTAGACATACATGAGCACGCAGATTATGTTTTTTAATATTCAATTAATATTATTATAATGACTCACAGTATGTTACAGGGCGTTTCGGATCACTTACCCACAAAGCAGCAAACCGTGTTTGAATTTCTGTGTAATTCATAATTGTGCATGTCATTTGACTAAAGTACGTTAACTGCTGGTTGTTTACTTTAACAATTAGGACATATTTTGTTCATATTCTGGAATAGTTGGAAAATAGTTTTAGCAATGAAACTGAAAGTGTTTTTTTTTTTTCATGAAGTGTGTACTACATGGCATTCACTGACTCTATGCTTGATTTAAAGGAATAGTTGAGAATTTGCTTAAATTGACACTCAGGTCACCCAAGATGTAGATGAGTTTGTTTCTTCATCAGAGTAGATTTGAAGAAATTCAACATTACATCACACTCACCAATGGATCCTCTGCAGTGAATAGTTGCCGTCAGAATGAGAGTCCAAACAGCTGATAAAAACATCACAAGTAATCCAATCCATCAATTGATGTCTTGTGAAGTCAAAAGCTGTGTGTTTGTAAGAAAGAAATCCATCATTAATGTGTTTTTAAAATACTTCAAATACTTGCTTGCTTTCTGCAGTGAAAAAGTTGTCTCGTCTGAATCTGGAGAGAAATATGCACAGATCAAGCACCATTTACAAGCCAAAATAGTCCAAAACAGATATATCAAATATGTAGGTGGATTTTGATGTGAGAGGACAACAGGGGATGGACCTTTTCAATTGTAGAGCCTTTTTCGAGTTTAGGTCTACTAATTGGAGTGTTGCTGTTAACGTTGAAATATTTCTAAACCGAGGTTTTCTAATTTCTATATTCATATGTAGAATGTGTAATATGGATTCATATGCTGCAATCTCTAACACTGGTTCATGGTGTTCTTAGTTTTAAGATGCCAACGTAATTTTGAAGGCTTCATTGACACATTAGCAAATATGTTTCCACATACACACAAGGGGTTTGGAGCAAAACTTGACAAAACTGTATTTTACAAATGAGTCAACATATTTACGGTTAAAGGTTGGTTACATTCTTCCTTTTTTGTTCTAGTCAGTAGCTGTCTCTCCATTATCAGCACCACTTGGTCTTTTCTTACCTCCCCAACTAATGAAAATTTTAAGGGATGTTTAACACTCATGTTAAAAATTACCTGAACCTGTTGCAAGTGTGGAAATTATGTAAATTTGGGTAGTGTCTCTTAAAGAGCAAAACCAACAATAAATAATGTGTCATTTTTCCCAGAATGTTCTTGCAACCTGGTAGCAACTCTTCCGTGACCTGGCGTTTGAGGACCTCTGATCAATTGGAGAAAGTCTGAGAGACAAAGACTGTTTTCCTGCTGATCGGGTCTGTCTGCATCACAGGATGGATGAGGATTTGTGAGTACTCAATATGGTTTCACATTAATATTATCTCCAACGTATTGCACCAACGGTAGACGGAAATCCCAGCTGGGTAATCTGTTATTTTGGTTTTAATTGACATTTTGCAAAGACCCACCCCACTTAGTTAGTGTTGCTACATCCGATAAGCCATCGCGCTCTCACACCACACACCATGTTCTCACACAGTGAAAAATACATTGCAGAGCAAAGAGGAAACTGGCAACATGCCGACAGACAAGACAGAGCAGGTTACTTTTGGTATGAAACAAAGTCTCAGCTTTGAAATTTAGTCATTTTTTAAGACATTCAAACAATAGGCCTAAATACAGTTTTGTGGCCTTTAAAGGGGTCATATGATGCTGCTAAAAAAAAAATTATTTTGTGTATTTGGTGTAATGAAATGTGTTTTCCACATACTGTACATTATTGTTTCTCCTCTATGCCCCGCCTTTCTGAAACGCGTCGATTTTTACAAAGCTCATCGGTCTGAAAAGCGAGGTGTGCTCTGATTGGCCAGCTATCCAGAGCGTTGTGATTGGCCGAATACAAGCGTCAAGCGTGTGACAGAAATGTTATGCCCCCTACCATATTGTGATACCCTGTCCGGCCGGAGTGAAGAGACATAAACATTAAAACCCATTATAAATGAGGCATTTGTTGCATCCAGTGGGGACATAATTACGGATTATAATGACTTATACTGTCTTTTTACGCGTTGCATCGCGCCGCGTAAACATAAAACCATGTCTGCATTTGTGATCGGAGAAATGACAAACAACAAGCCCTACTCTACACTGCCCAAAAAACTCGCTTTAAATAAAACTCTTTAAATATAAAAAAC
>NW_015548208.1:263104-263498 GCF_001515605.1 Sinocyclocheilus anshuiensis | reverse complement strand
GTTTATGCGGTTTAAGGTTCAAAAAACACATTATTTTCCACATACTGTACATTATTGTTTCTCCTCTATGCCCCACGTAGATTTTTACAAAGCTATCGGTCTGAAAAAGCGAGGTGTGCTGTGATTGGCCAGCTATCCAGTGCGTTGTGATTGGCCGAATACCTCAAGCGTGTGACGAAAATGTTACGCCCCTCACCATACTGTGATGATGCCGTGTCCGGCCGGAGACAAAAACAAAAAACATTAAAACCCATTATAAACGAGGCATTTGTTGCATCCAGTGGGGACATAATTACAATGACTTATACTGTCTTTTTACGCGTTGCGTTGCACTGCATCGCGCCACGTAAACATAAAACTCTGTCTGCATTTGTGATCAGAGAAATTACAAACA
>NW_015548208.1:253030-262969 GCF_001515605.1 Sinocyclocheilus anshuiensis | reverse complement strand
AGCTTCGCTTTCACAACGAAACAGCGTCACACACCGCAGCCTTGAGTGAGCGGAGGCCGGAGGCCTAGAGTGAGCCATGGCCTAGAGTGAGCGGAGGCCGGCTTGAGTGAGCAGAGACGAGCGGGCTTGAGAACGGCGCGGCCGGCGGATTCGACGAAGGAGGCGGTGGCGGAAACAACAATACTACAGCGAGAATAAAAGTTACGCCTTCTTTCTTTGCATGAACATTTGGGCGGCTATATGCAAATCTTCCCACATCGTGACGTAGACATGTGGGGGCGTGTTAGAACGAGCCGTTTTAGGTAGGCGTGGTTGACTCTTAACTTTTATAAAGAATATCTCTTTGGATTTGAGACTTTAGTCTTTGCAACTTTACAGATCTTCTTTATTCACCAAGAGCTTGTAACACTCCAAAGAGAAAATTCAAATTGAAATCGCATCATATGACCCTGTTAATGTGTTGTGACAGATCGCTGTAGCGTCTCAGTTCAAGCGGCATTTGAACTGATCATCTCTTCCTTTTTATTAGTTATAACACAAAATAAACATGAATTAACATCTGATACACACCACTTTTCAAGTTCAAGTCCACCGATGTTAATCTACTCTCCTGTCTGGTTTGTTTGTTGGAGAAAATGGCAGATTCAGCATTATGATTGGTCAGATCGCCTGTCAATAAAACTCCTTGTGAAGGTTGAATTTGGGTTTAATGTGATTTGAATATTGTTTGTAAATCTTTGTTTGCATTGGATGCTCATTTGAAAGTGTTTGAGTTACAACTGTGGTGATTTGATTGACTTAAGTTGATTTGATTTGTTGATTTGATTTAATTGAATTATTTTCTAAAGAAGAAAAGAAAAGAGACAAAAGAGTAAGTTTAATTCATAAATGTTTAATTATCATTTCAATTATTGTTGTTTTCCTGGAAAAACAAAACAAAACATGATTAATGTGCAGTGGCATACATGTGGATTTTCATATGGATTTGTATTTAGATTTTTGATCATTGTAACTTAATTATATAGTCACTTCCAGATTTTTAAATACACTAAATACTAAAAGTGTCATCTGTGATCTGCGGCTTTGTAAATAATGACGGTTACTTACTTGGTTGGTAATTCATTTTACAAACTAAAGTAAATTTGGGATGTGGCTCTCACCAGGTTATCGTTAATTCAGAATTTTCCCTAGACATGATTAGAAATTTGAGCCATAACTTTGGTGAGAGGGCTACACAATGAAGGAAGCATTATTGTGGATTATGGACTTGTATTTTTTTGTCCAGAAACAGCATTTAAATTTCCTTCAAACTTCTACAAACACACAGCTTTTGGCTTCACATGACATTAATCAATGGTGTGGATTACTTGTGGATTATTGTGATTTTTTTATCAGCTGTTTGGACTCTCATTCTGACGGCATCCATTCACTGCAGAGGATCCATTTGTGAGCAAGTGTAATGCTGAATTTCATCAAATCTGTTCTGATCTACATCTTAGATAGCCTGAGGGTGAATACATTTTCAGAAAATTTAAATTTTTGGTTGAACTATTCCTTTAAAGCAGAGACACCCAGTAGAAGGTGTTGGTATTGATTTATGTTGCTATTGATTTCATACCAAACCCATACACTTTCAGCCAGTTTCTTTGTGCCCAACTGTTAAGGTTTAATCAAATCTCTCCCGTTTTTGCCATTATTTCTTAATTCAGTATTTTTTGTCCAGCTTTTCATTTAGCATCCATGCTAAAGTGATCAATTCATAAATTAGTAGGCCAGCACAGATTACAGCGAATTTCTGTCACCATAGTAACAGACGACAGGAGGTTTTCCAGTGAATCAAGCAAAGTCTTTTTCTGATCAATAGCTCTGTAAAACAAGGATCTCACAAATAGGACACAATCTTTTTCTCATTTTTTTGTGTAGTCAGATATTTGGTGTTTTTTTGGAAAGTTTCAAAAGTGAATGTGTTTCTTAACTGTCCCTAATATGATTCTCTAGAATGTTTTTTATTCTTTCTTTCTTTGTTTTATTTATTTATTATTATTATTATTTTTTTTTTTAAGTGTTATTTGATTTAAAGAACCACACTGCATGATACCATTGTTGTGACATTTAATTTCACCAAGCAGTTACATTGATTTTGGTCTTTTCCCTTTCAAGTAGATGCTATACTTGCTGGAAATGGTTGCAGGACATTACAAACACCCACTGAGGGAACTAGCTTGCCTTAAAGCCACTTTGGTTGAGAAGAGGTGTGCAGTTCCTTTTCGAAGTGATTAAACATTTAAGAAGGGACCCTTAATATGTTGTTCTTTTGAACTTACTAAATTCATCAAAGAATCGTGAAAAATAAAATGGATCACGGTGTCCACAAAAACATGAAGCAGCACAACTGTTTTCAACATTAATAACAACAACTAATGTTTCTTGAGCAGCAAATCAGCATATTAGAACGATTTCTGAAGGATCATGTGACACTGAAGACCGGAGTAATGGTGCTGAAAATTCAGCTTTGATCACAGGAATAAATTACGTTTGAAAATATATACACATAGGGTACAGTTGTTGTAAATTGTTCTGATATTTTACAACATTGCTATTTTTACTGTATTTGTATCAAATAATTGCAGTCTTGATGAGTGGAAGAGGCTTGTAAATAAATAAATAAAGCAGTGACTTTGGACAATGTATTTCCATTTATGATGATCTTAATTATCGGACAAATCAGTTTGTTTGTTTGTTTTCAATACAGTGCCTAAGGGTTGATTGTGATCTTGTGGAACTGCATGTTCATTAAGATGATGAAGATATTCTCATGAAGCAAAACAGACATGGAAAATCATTTTCTCTTTCAGCTATCGCTGGCATCGTGTTGTAGCTCTCTACTATATTAGTGTTTTTCTTCTCAAGGATACGAGAGAATCATACCTCGGCCAAATTAACTCATGACTCACACTTCACACTACCCACTTTCTCTAGTATCCTTCTCTGGTTAGCACAGCAGAGATTACTCACCAAATATCTGATCCACACCAACCCACCAGTACAGAAACAACCTGAAAGCAGACAACATTTTCTCGTCCTCACGCTTGCATTCTTTTTCTGAAAACTCTGTTACATTATTTTTCCTCATTAAAAAGTTTGGTAACACTTTACTTGAAGGGGTGTGCATAAGACTGACATGACACCTTCATAATCATGACATGACACATGTCATGAATATGAAGGAGGTTTTATGCATGTTTATGACAACTGTCATTAAGTGTCATTCGCTCAGTTATGTAATTTTTAATGCAAATATGACATTATTTGACCTAACCCTAACCTAACCCTACCCTTACCCCTAACCATAGCCCATAACAAAGACATCTCAAACAATGTCATCTTTGCATTAAAAATTAAATAACTGAGCGAATGACACTTAATGACAGTTGTCATAAACATGCATAAAAAACCTTCATATTCATATGACATGTGTCATGTCATGATTATGTAGGTGTCATGTCAGTCTTATGCACACCCCTTCAAGTAAAGTGTAACCAAAAGTTTTAACCCTAATGAATAGCACATCTGTTTTAAACGATGTACACTCACAAGATGAATATGCCAGTTATATAAGATTTTAACATTTTTCTTGACCCATTTGAGACATTTTTAACACAAAATTGAATTAAAAATACACAAAAACTGTTGACCGTAATGAACAACAATGTGCCTTTGATCATTGCATACTGACTCTCATATTTCTGAAAACCTCAACAATACCGAGTGCACAAGGAAATCTCAGCAAATGAAATATACTCAGTAGCGGTGACATTTATTGCAGCAGTGACAAGGTGTAATTAGCATCAGGTGCATCGCATCCTATACGTTGACAACAGTGATCCATTGTGACGCCCCTTTTCTTGCCTACACACTTCTGATATGAGCAGTGTGGAACACATCAGAGTATCAGAACACCGTGAAAGTGCTTTGTAATAGGGAAGGTCTGTAATTACTGCTCTGTATTACGTCTCGATGGTAGATGCTTGACTGCCATGCATTATTTTATTTATTTATTTATTTTTGTTCTTTGGTATTGCGGCATGTGAAATTATTATGTGACATAATTAGTGAGATTACAATTGTAATGCAGTATAAATAGTATTGTATGTGCATCCCAAATAATAGAATGCGTGGAGTGTATTGCTCCTGGTGCAGTATTTTTGAAGTATGCATTCATGCATGCTTTTTAGGTTAATGTTGAGCTTTCCCTGTTGTTGTATCAAGATGGATTTTCATGATGTTAGTAGTATGCTTCAGTGCTAGCACACTGGCTCACTTCAGACTTAAAAGCATGCCAACATACTTCACCATAGCCAGCACAGCACAGCACTTTCTGTACTTCCATATTACAGTATGATAACTGGGATTCAGCCTACAGTCTTGATCAGGAACTAAATATTGTAAGTTTCCCCAAGGAGGTGGTTTTGTCAGGAAGGTTGCATGTAAATAGCCAGTTTCTGATGTATTTCTTTCTGCTCTTTTGTGCCGTTTCTTCTAGGTAGAAGCTATAGAGGAACAGTTAAGCTCAACATTATGATGAATGCTTCCACGTGTTAGAGGCTTTTCATCATCTAACACTTTAGGGTGTTTCTCCACGTTTCCCAGCCCTGTGCAGCTCTTGGAGACTTTTTGCACATTATAAAATATTAGTGGGATGTCTGCAGAAGAGCCCAGCGGCACAAAGATGGGGGCTGTTTTGAGCTAATCTAATCGGTATTTATGTGTGTGTGTGTGTGTGTGTGTGTGTACATAACTAATGCAGTGGACTCAGATTAAGTCTTTTTACTTGAGCAAAAAAGTCATTTGAGCTTTTCCTTTGAGATGTTTTTCACTGCCAAAGCATGAGTTTGAATTATGATTAATATTTAAAACATTGACAAACTGTGATTTGTGCTTGAACTCAGCATGAAACACCTTTTGCAAACCATTTTACTTTTATAATGTGAGTGAAACATGATATTCATTGAGAAAAAAGGCGGGACTTGACTCAATTGCTTAATCGGAGACATTCTTGTCTTCCCCTGCACCGGAGTCGACACAATGGTGGACAGCTCTCAGCTGTCAAGGTGGGTCTAAGGTAAAACGGACTTGTCAATCAACTATCGTGGGAGGGGCCTGTGCAGAACTACAGGATTAACTCTAACTACATTCTGACAGGAATCTCAGAACAGCCTGATCTGAGAAAGGGGATTTTAAAATAGGGATTAAAAAAAAAAAAAAACACTGGGTGGATTTTTATCATTAAAGGGTGGATGTGTACACACACTCCCAACACACATTTATTTTCAAACAACAACAAAAGTGAATTTTGCATCCGATGACCCCTTTAATATGGAATTGATTGGATGATAAAATAAGTGTCTTTATATGACAGGTGGTTGAAATGGAGGAGCTAAAAACTGTTTTAGAAAAAAAAAAAGTTTTATTTAAATGAAAGATTACATCATGCATATTAAGTGCAGGAACGTGAATTTAAAAAAATTTAATAATTTTAATGATGAATTTAAATGTGCATAGACCACTTTGTCCCTCACATAACCTTCGCACCTCTTTGCGACTGTATACATTTATGATGTGCTTTTAGGCATTTTAGTCAGCCTGAATTTAAGTAGGAGCGTAGATGAAAATGAACAGGCATATGGCGTGTCAAAACAGATTTTCATAAGCGGAACTTTTTCTGTTGGTTTGAATTGGACACAGATGGTCCTAATATCTGAGCTTATGCTGGATTAATCGTCAAATACTCAAACCGGGTCAATGAGTCATATGTTGTTTCATCTTTTATATAGAAGCATTAAAAAGCTGTGTTTCCCTCTTAAAGGTAAAATGTACCTCGAAACAATTTCTGTGAAAAATTGGTTGTGCAATGGTGAGCCAAATAGTCTTAAAGGTCCCCTGAAGTGCCTTGAAACACACAGCATTATTCTATGTGGTGACGTAATTTCAACTGAAACAGGAAGAGAGGGCGGGACATATCAAGCAGCCACGCCCCCTTTTTAAAATAGCCAATAGCGTTTTGTTTATATCTACTCGGGCCAGAGCCGTTGAGCTCGGTAAAGCCGCTTTTGACAGCCACAGTCTAATAGATTACCCCCTAGATTCAATATGAAACTCTTAGTAAAACAAAATAGTGGTCATAATCATTCTGAGGCTGTGTAGTTGTAAAAGTTTTTAATATATGCCGACTTGCGCATATGATCTGCTCCGTGCGATCGCGTCTCTGGACCTGAGCCAAAGTCCGGATCAGACTGTGTGCGCTGCCGCAGTTCACATGAAACAACGTGAAACCAGACCTCATTTGCACCAATCGAAAGCATATTCAACACTGTCTGAATCGTTCCCTATCACCCACATTGTGCACTTCGAGCCATTCACTGTACAGGAAATGCTACACTGTGAACAAATGACCGATCTCAGCCGCTTCAGCGTCTATGTATAGTGCAGGGGGCGGGCGCTTCGGCTTCTAGAGAGCATTTGATTGGTCAGAAGATTTGATGACAAGATGAAGTACGGTGTGACGTCAAAAAAATCGTTAAGCCGTTTTGGCAGAAGTGACGAACTGCAAGCTTTGAATGCTTATATATTATAAATGCGAATTTTGTCACTGTTTTGGAGCACACTGCCTTATAGATAACCTTAAGACTAACATATTGATACTAACACCCAAAAAACTTTAATTTTGATTTCATGGGGACTTTAAAAGCAACAATAAAATGGTCTGTTTACATGCACTACCATTCAAAGCCATCCAGTATTTTTTTTTTTTAAAGAAAGGACACATTAAACTCATCAGAAGTGACCACAAAAGCATTTATAATAATACAAAAGATTTATATTTTAAATAAATGCTGCTCTTTTGAACTTTCTATTCATCAAAGAATAGTGAAAACATAAATATATAATGCTTTAAAATATGAAGCAACACAACTGTTTTCAACATTGATAATAATCAGAAATGTTTCTTGAGCAGCAAATCAGCATATTAGGATGGTTTCTGAAGGATCATGTGACACTGAAGACTGGAGTAATGATGCTGAAAATTCAGCTTTGATCACAGCAATAAATTACATTTTACAATATATTCAAATAGAAAACAGTTATTTTAAATTGTAATAATATTTCACAATATTCCTATTTTTACTGTATTTTTCATCAAATCAATGCAGCCCTGGTGAGCAGGAGAGACGTTTCAGAAACATTAAAATAATCATACAACCTCAAACTTTTCAATGATAGTTAGATAGAGAGAGAGAGAAAGAGACAGATCAATCTGTTGTGGATTGTGCTAGCTACGTGTACCTTTGTGAAAATGTGCATGCATATACATTTCTCATTTTCATTGTTTTGTTTTAATTTTCAATCTCACTTTTCTGGAGGAGAATAAGAAAGTGAAATCACAAAGCTGAAACGAGTTAAATATCCCACAGAGTTTAATCGATCTAGCTCACTCGGGTCCCTGCATTCATCATTCACATGTAGTTATGAACCAATCAGCTTGCGAGCAGGAGCCCCGTTGCTGCAGGAATAATGGCACTTTCACAGAATCTCTGAACTTTAATTCATTATTTTAGCTTTATTTTTACACACCGCTGCGGAGGTTTATTGGCCTTTGTCAGGGGTGTGAAGTAACGAATTACAAATACTCACGTTACAGTAATTAAGTAGTTTTTATCAGTAATTGTACTTTTTTGAGTAGTTTAAAAATTGTGTACTTTTACTTTTACTTGAGTACATTTTAAGTGATGTATCGGTACTTTTACTCTTTAAATAGGCTACTCTTTTACTCTTACTCAAGTAGTTTTTTGGACAAGTACTTTTACTCTACTCACACTACATTTTTTGGAAGGTAATGGTACTTTTACTTGAGTATACTTTTTCAGTACTCTTTCCACCACTGGCCTTTGTTATGGACACAATGCTAAACCAGAGACGGGTTGTGTCAGTGCAGCTTAACAGGTTCCATATTTAGCAAGGCAAATGTACATTTTCTAAATGAGTTGAGTAGTTTGCGGCGCATATATTAAGTGCATATATAGAGAGTGCACATAAAGGTAAGGCTAGCATTGTTTTTTTGCTTATGGGGCTTAAATGTGTGATGAGTTATGTCTAAGTTTAATACTTGGGGGTAGAGGTTAAAAATCATGATGATTGCCTTAGCAAGCACCACTGATAATCCCCAGATAATTGCATTGTTTAACCATGTTGACCTCCTCACCAGAAATGATCTTCCTGAAGTCTGTCTTGGCTTGTTGGTGATAATTAACTCCAGTCATCCAGCATGCTGTGGGTTCCACTAGTGTCGTTGTGATAGAGATGCCATCTGCAAACCTAAATATACAATGGTTATTATGGAAACTCTGACGTGTTAATATGCAGTATTAATAGAAGCCACCATCATTTGAGGAATGTTCTGGGTTCAGCTGATTTTGTGCAATAATGCTGATTATCATAGACATTTTTTTAAAAGGAAAAGTTCACCCAAAACTTTGCTGAAAATATACTTACCCTCAGACCATCTGTAATGCCAGGCCAGGATATAGCACATGGATATGATTTACCTGTTTACCTGTTACCTGTTTGCCAGGCCAAACAGGAAGTCACCAACGAGGCAGCAGAGGGAGCGTGACAGTCATGTAGAGGTTTTATCCGACAAGTAGAAATTTATTTTGACCACCAGAAAGACAAGTTTGCTTCTGATAACCAGAAATGTGCTTTTTTGATGACACTCCTTACGGGAAGAGCGATTACCTGGGCTGCTGCTGTTTGGGAGTCGGATTTAATAATTCGTACCTCTTATGAATACTGTAAACAACAGCTACGTGATGTGTTTGAATATCCTGCTGGGGGAAGGGATATTTCGACGCAATTACTTTCAATGTCCCAAGGAAATCATTCGGCAGCAGACTACGCAGTGGAGTATGTTCCATCAAGAGGCTATCTCATTTTATGTAATCGACTCTCCAAGAAATGAAATCATCCTAGGCTTTCCTTGGCTATCAGTTCATGACCCAGTTATTTCCTGGCATCATGGTGAGTTAACCCGCTGGTCAAATTTTTGCTTAACCCATTGTATGCACTCTGACCTTTCACCTCAGTGCCTGTCTACCAGTGTTGAAAGCCCTGCCATCGAACAAACCACTAAAGTCCCAGACTGTTACAATGACTATGCTGAGGTATTTAACAAGGTGAAGGCCACCCAATTACCACCTCACCGTCCCTGGGTTGTGCTATTGGTGGCCTTCAATGATTAGAGATGTTACCGCTTATGTCAAGACATGTCAAGTTTGTGCCCAATCAAAGACCCCCAAAGATCTGCCTTCCGGCCTGTTACAACCATTACCCATTCCACAACAACCCTGGACACATCTATCGATCGACTTCCTCACTGACTGGAAGGCTTTCTGTAAGCAGCTTGACATAAACGAAAGCCTCACCTCAGGCTACCACCCTCAGTCTAATGGACAAGTTGAACGACTCAACCAGGAAACTGGAAGATATTTGCGCAGTTATTGTAGCCGAAAACAACATCGGTGGGCAGAATTCCTTCCATGGGCCGAATATGCTAAAAAATTCCCTGACACATTCTTCTACAGGACTAACCCCCTTCCAGTGTGTTCTGGGATATCAGCTTCCTCTGTTCCCGTGGTCAGGAGAACCTTCATCCGTCCCAGCAGTGGACGACTGGATCAGGCGTAGTGAGAGGGTGTGGGACAGTGCTCACATCCATCTACAAAGGGCTGTCAGGACACAAGTTTCCAGGCCAACCGACGACACTGTCCGCACCCTCCCTACCAACCAGGACAACGGGTCTGGCTCTCCACGAGGGACCTCTAGCTACGGCTACCTAGCAGAAATCTAAGCCCCAGGTATGTTGGCCCTTTCAAGATCATTAGA
>NW_015548208.1:250659-250830 GCF_001515605.1 Sinocyclocheilus anshuiensis | reverse complement strand
TGCGGACAACTACTGATGTATAATGCTATGTAGTATAATAAATGATAAGACACTTGTTCTTTGCTTTGATTTATTTTATATAAGAAGGTAAATATATTAAATATATTAAAGTGCACATAAACACACACAAAACTCAAGTACATATGGAGGGAGGGGTTCTTTCACAGCGCT
>NW_015548208.1:240968-250372 GCF_001515605.1 Sinocyclocheilus anshuiensis | reverse complement strand
GTCCTCATCGAGCGCCAGGAGTCGCTCCTAGAGGGGGGGGTTCTGTAATGCCAGGCCAGCAGAGGGAGCCCTCGCCCGAGTATTGACTGTCACGCTCCCTCTGCTGCCTCGTTGGTGACTTCCTGTTTGGCAGCCATAAAGCATGGCTTGCCCAAACACTCTCTGCGAAGTATTGCCAGTCTCACTGCCTTACCGAGCATTCTATTACCATTGCCTGTTGATTTTGTGTATGACTGCTTGCCTGTTTAATTCTACTTCTGATTATTGGATTTTCCCTCCGTTTTGGCTGCCGATTGGACTGATTGACTGTGTTTAGACTGCTACCTTTTTCTGACGCTGATTCTGGATTGCCCTCTAAATAAACTTCTGCATATGGATTCTCACTCGGCTTCAGCCTCCTCGTTACACCATCCAAGAATTTGTTTCTTCATTTGAATAAATTTAGCATTACATCACTTGCTCAGCAATGGATCCTCTGCAGTGAATAGGTGCCGTCAGAATGAGAGTCCAAACAGCTGATAAAAACATCACAATAATCCACTAGAAATCCACACGACTCCAGTTTATCAATTAACATCTTGTAAAGTGGAAAGTTGAATGTTTGTAAGAAACAAATCCATCAATATGTTTTTAACTTCACCCTAACCCTAACCCTAACTTGCTTCTGGCATCGTAAAGACATTGTTAAAATAGTCAACATCAAGTCAGTGGTTCAACCGTAATTTTATAAAGCTACGAGGATACTTTTTGTGCACAAAGAAAACAAAAATAATGACTTTATTCACAAATGATTCTCTTCCTTGTCAGCGTGCTCCACCATTCACGAGAGTACCTGAGAGGTGTGCCTGAAAACCATACTTGAGTAAAAGTACAGGTACCTTACAGCAAAAATTACTCCACTACAAGCTCTTGGATTTCACCAAAAAATATCTTAATTTGTGTTCCGAAGATAAATGAAGGACTTTTGTTTCTTACAAATGCGCAGCTTTTGGCGTCAAAAGATGTTCATTGATGGACTGGAGTCGTGTGAATTACTTGTGGATTATTGTGATGTTTTATCAGCTGTTTGGGCTCTCATTCTGATGGCACCCATTCACTACAGAGGATCCATGTAGTGATGTAGCAAGTGATGTAATGCTAAATTTCTCCAAATCTGTTCTGATTAAGAAACCTGGCCCTGTGTTCTTTCATTGTAAATCCTCTATTGTAACTCTTTTTTGTTGTTGTTGCTTTTGTCACAAGGCACAACTATTTTTGAATCATACAGTATAGTTACTGATCAGTTTCTAATGACCAGCAGACAGTCTACAAAAATGTTTAGTCAGTTTGTGGTACTAACATACATTACAATTACTGGCAAACACAAATGGATTTGTATATGAATGAATCCAAGAGTAATAAATGATTGAAGACTTAATCGCAATAAATTCCTGCCAAAATGTATTGAGAAGTGCTTTAATTAATCTCAGTTTGCTCGTATATATTTGATCTTACTAATGGCTCGCTCCATTAAGTTATTGAGATCTTATTTTATTTTTACTTGATGTCTTTAAGATTGAGAAATGGAACTATCATCACCTTTAAACAGGCAACGTACACCACAGGGGTGCGTGGTGGGGTGTTGAGTGTGTGAGTGGGAGGGGGGATTGTGAATCGCATCAAGGAGAGGGGATCCCCCTCAGTAGAAATTAGGGTTGATCCTTATAGGACTTCCTGGCCTCTGGGCCCCCTGTACCCAGCCCCTTTTCTATTTATTTTGAGTTTAAAAATTGTGCAAATGTTAATATTTTCATGTAAAACTGATATTATTACATTTAGTTGACTACATCATTGCATTTTTAGCTAGATTTTTTTGGTCTAGTTATTTTTTAGGTAATATAGATTTTATGGTAGAACAGGGGTTTTCAACCCTGTTCCTGGAAGGCCACCATCCTGCAGTGTTTAGCTCCAACCCTGATCAAACACACTTGGAAAATCTAAGCAAAGTCTTCAGGATTACATAAAAAGTATATGTTGCTACATAAATTACATGAAATAATTGATTAGGGATGGAGCTAAACCCTGCAGGACAGTGGGCCTCAAGGGGTGGAATTGCCCACCCCTGTGGATGAAGACAAGACAGTTCAGCAATGTAAAAATACAATAAATTTATATGCCTCAATTTTAGGACACTTAGACATGTCATACATGCAGCATATTTTGAATAGTACGTATTTATTTGCATCAAATAAATCATAGAATTATGGATGACTTCAGCTGTTTTTTATACCCTAATCAGGCAAGGTATCCTGGGAGATCCAACTCATAAAATCCAAAATATATGAAATATTTCAAAAATTCCTTTGAATATGTTTTACTGAAGTCCATATGATATAAATGTCACAATCGCTACTGTGAGGAGCGCGGAGCGAGGAACGAGGAGATGAGGAGCATACATCAAACAAAGAGACTTTAATGGACATCTAGGGAACCAGGAACACACACGTAGCGGGGAAAGACGGCATTCAATACCGGACGAAGAAACTCAGAACAGGACTCACTATAAATACACTTG
Source organism: Sinocyclocheilus anshuiensis (assembly GCF_001515605.1). Lineage (NCBI taxonomy): Eukaryota > Metazoa > Chordata > Actinopteri > Cypriniformes > Cyprinidae > Sinocyclocheilus > Sinocyclocheilus anshuiensis. Next base: position 247,818 of record NW_015548208.1, on the reverse strand, counting down.
ACTTGGGAGCAATAAACAATCAAACACATGGGAAAACTAGGTCAGGACAGGCACATGGAGAGGGAAAAACATACAGATAGAGTCCAGGGGCATGACATATCGCCCCCCTCCCAGAAGGCGCGTCCTCGCACCGCAGGAACAACAAAGGGAGGGACGGAGTGGAACTCAGGAGGAGGTTGGGGTGAACAGAGTCCATGGGGGTGACAAAGGAGGGAGGAGTCATGGAGGAGGAATTGCCGACCAATGGCGGCGGAGCAGGTGGCGGAGAAGCCCGAGGGGGCGATGGAGAGCCGATGAGCCAGGGCGACAGGGAGGACCCGGAGGTCAAAGGTGGATCAGATGGTGCCGACGACCGAGGCGGAGGCGGGGATCCAGATGGCCGTGGTGGAGCCGGAGCGACAGAAGACTGAGGAGGAGCCGAAGGGATGAAGAAGCCTGACGGAGCCGGAGGGACGAAGGGATGAGGCCATGACAGCGATGGAGGAGGCAGGAGAGGGTGGGTGGGCGTGCATTTGTGAGCCTCCGGTCTTAACTTAGGACCAGGAGCCCTCTCAGGGCTGGACATGGAAACAGGAACTTTTTCTGGGCTAGACATGGGAACAGGAACTTTCCCGGGGCTAAACTCAGGAACGGGAGGAACAGAGTTCACCGACAGAGGAGGAAGGAAAGGGGGCAGGTCGGTAAACAAGTCAATTAAGTTTTCCTCCACTTTGCATTCTCCCAAATCCTTACTCAGCTCACCCTCAGCCACGGTGCAGGGGGCGGAGCTCCACTCCGCGCTCTCTCTGTCTGCGGCATTCTCCCTCGTGGAGGTCTCTGTTGCCGGCTCTCGCACCTTGACTGACGTCACTTGCAGCTCCGGGGCGATCCGTTGCTCTGTCACTCCATGCGGAAACAGCTCGTCAGCCGCGGCAAGCTCGGGCTCTCCGTCAACGGTGGGCTCGGACTGATGCTCCGCGCAGTGGGGAGATGGTGGGCTGGGCACTGGGGCATCGTCCGGGTAGCTGGTGAGACTCGCAAGGACCGGGAACAATCTGGTATGGCCCTCGAGCGATCGCTCCCCCTGCTCCAGCAGGAGGAGGAGGTATTCTTGGCGGGTGAGGGGATCCATAGGGAACAATGGAAACAAAAAACACTGGGAAAAAACGCGGAAACAAAAACAGAGGGAAAAATGCAGTTAAACTGTTTAAACTGTATTCTGTCATGATTCTCTACTGTGAGGAGCGAGCAAGAGACTTTAATGGACATCAAGGGAACCAGGAACACACACGTAGCGGGGAAAGACAACATTCAATACTGGACGAAGAAACTCTGAACAGGACTCACTATAAATACACTTGACTTGACGGGACACACCTGGGTGCAATAAACAATCAAACACATGGGGAAACTAGGTCAGAGCAGGCACATGGAGAGGGAAAAACACACAGATAGAGTCCAGGGGCATGACAATAAAAAGCAGAGGGGCTGCCAGATGACAGCGGTGGAGGAGGCAGGAGAGGGTGGGTGGGCGTGCATTTGTGAGCCTCCGGGCTTAACTTGGGACCAGGAGCCCTCTCGGCTGGACATGGGAACAGGAACTTTTTCTGGGCTAGACATGGGAACAGGAACTTTCCCGAGGCTAAACTCAGGAACGGGAAGGACAGAGTTCACCGACAGAGGAGGAAGGAAAGGGGGCAGGTCGGTAAACAAGTCAATTAAGTTTTCCTCCGCTTTGCATTCTCCCAAATCCTTACTCAGCTCACCCTCAGCCACGGTGCAGGGGGCGGAGCTCCACTCCGCGCTCTCTCTGTCCGCGGCATTCCCCCTCGTGGCGGTCTCTGTTGCCGGCTCTCGCACCTTGACTGACGTCACTTGCAGCTCTTAACTTGGGACCAGGAGCCCTCTCGGCTGGACATGGGAACAGGAACTTTTTCTGGGCTAGACATGGGAACAGGAACTTTCCCGAGGCTAAACTCAGGAACGGGAAGGACAGAGTTCACCGACAGAGGAGGAAGGAAAGGGGGCAGGTCGGTAAACAAGTCAATTAAGTTTTCCTCCGCTTTGCATTCTCCCAAATCCTTACTCAGCTCACCCTCAGCCACGGTGCAGGGGGCGGAGCTCCACTCCGCGCTCTCTCTGTCTGCGGCATTCCCCCTCGTGGCGGGCGCTGTTGCCGGCTCTCGCACCTTGACTGACGTCACTTGCAGCTCCGGGGCGATCCGTTTCTCTGTCACTCCATACGGAAACAGCTCGTCGGCCGCGGCGAGCTCGGGCTCTCCGTCAACGGTGGGCTCGGACTGATGCTCCGCGCAGTGGGGAGATGGTGGGCTGGGCACTGTGTCGGGAGTGGAACTGGCGAGATTCTCTTGGGAACAGACGGGGAACGGAGATCCGTTTCTCGCCAGTGTCCACTCCACAAAGGCGGTGAAATTCCCTCGAGGACCATCCTCGGAAGACAGCGCTCTGCACGCGATGTTCAAACTGGTGTCGTAGAACGCACAGAGCGCATCGTCCGGGTAGCTGGTGAGACTCGCAAGGACCAGGAACAGTCTGGTATGGCCCTCGAGCGATCGTTCCCCCTGCTCCAGCAGGAGGAGGAGGTATTCTTGGCAGGTGAGGGGATCCATAGGGAACAATGGAAACAAAAAACGCTGGGAAAAAACGCGGAAACAAAAACCGAGGGAAAAATGCAGTTAAACTGTTTAAACTGTATTCTGTCATGATTCTCTACTGTGAGGAGCGAGTAAGAGACTTTAATGGACATCAAGGGAACCAGGAACACACACGTAGCGGGGAAAGACAACATTCAATACTGGACGAAGAAACTCTGAACAGGACTCACTATAAATACACTTGACTTGACGGGACACACCTGGGTGCAATAAACAATCAAACACATGGGGAAACTAGGTCAGGGCAGGCACATGGAGAGGGAAAAACACACAGATAGAGTCCAGGGGCGTGACAATAAAAAGTGACATGAAATGTTTTTTGTTTTTTTTTGCTGATCATTTTCATCTCTTGCCTTATTTTAGGGTTAATAGTTTATTTAATTCATATTCGCTTAAGAGGGGGAAATAAAAGCAGAAACTACTATATATATATATATATATAATTACATTTACCCAATAAGTAGATTCATACATTCATTCATTCAAATGTAACTCATTACTATAGGTTCTGTTATGCTGTATTCATATCCCATATCAAAATCAATAAAATATATAAATATATTATGAAATAATCTAAGAAATTAAATAGAACAATAAATATACTGAAAAAAATAATTATATTAATCTTATTTATTTATTTAAATGCAATTCAGAAGTATAAGTTCTGTGTATTCATATTTGTATTGTACTTCTAAATATATTCCAGACTTGTGACATATATACAGTATATTTGAAATGTGTATGTCTATATATTTAGAGACCTTTCCAGTCCTGACATCCATCTGTGCTGCTTATCTCAAGTGAAACTCTCACCCCACTCGTTTTCTCCCCTCATTCTTTTCCTTTTTTCTTGTCTTTTCTCTGCAACACTCTCTGAGTGGTCTGCGGTGGGATTAAAACAGATGTGCTCAGAAATCAAAGTGGAAGAATTGACCCCAGCGATCGATCAAGTCATTGATAAACTGAAGAGCATCAGTCCACTGAGGGTTCAGAGGAGGAGGGTACAGCACTCAGGATAACTGCGAGGGTGGGACGTCCCTCGGGCCGTGGCATAGGACCGTTCCCTGTGGAGCAGTTTGAAGTGAGGTCAGGGATGCAGGGTAAGTTCAGCAATACGGGTTTTATGGGTAGTACACAATGCAACATCACATGTAATGCGAAGAAGTTGTTAATCTAGTGAGATAATATGCTGACTAAAGCTTTTTGATGCAGATTACAGTGTATTTGTAAGCTAACAGGGAACATTGTCAGAACATTTTGGTAAGGTTTACAACAAATGTTCTTCCAGTAACATTGATAGAATGTTAGGGTTCAAAGTTATCTGGTCTCACAACGTTATTTATGCATTGTTCACGGGGTGATTGTTCTGAAACGATTTAGTTAGACATATGATATAACAAAGAGTGAAAAATTGATGGGGGTCTGAATACTTTCCGTACCCACTGTATATTAAAACGGGCTGTTTTCATGTTGGTTAACCTCTAGTCATTGTGTAGCTGCATTCATAAGCATGGTTATACCTGCATTGATGATGCAAATGAAAAGAGCACAAAAGACCTGCTGAAATATGAGAACGGGTGTAATTGAACTCAAAAAAGTGTAAAACATCCTCATGATCTTCATGTTCAGAGATCTGCACCCTAGCTCTGCTGAAGTAGCTTGAGTAGACTGAAACTCATCAAACTGGAAACCCTGTGAAGACACTAATTGCAGAAATGGTTGGTGTAGCGTCTGTTGGTTTTAACACCTTGAACATACGGTCCTCAATGTCACCGCTCAATGCCAGACTTCAGCAGAAACAGCTCTTGACACTCACACAAAACTGCTACAGATGCTCACGGTCATTTCTAAGTGTTGTTAAATCCTGATAATGCCACCCCGTGTCAGTGATTACAGAAGTAGACGTTTGTTTCTTTTTATTTATTCATGCAATTACAATAAATGGAGACTGAAACTTTGAAAACTTTGAAGCTTTGAAAAGGTCGCAAATAAAATTTGTAAAGTTGGCTTTTCTAGGTGGAGATTTGCTTGGCTGTAGTTGCATTCATGAACTTCCTAATAAGCTGTTCTTGCGGTACTGCTAATAAACTTGGCAGGCCATAGGTATGATTCTCGTCAACCAATCATGAGTGTTTTCTTAAGCGTTGGCTTTGAGAGAGATTGACCTCCTGCCGTACCAGCATGCCAGTCGCAAGCCAAGATGGTTTGCCAGCAAAAGTGACTTGCTATTCTTTCAGCAAGGTCAGTCAGTGGGTAGACACTAGGCATGATATCTTGCATCATAGTTAATTGTCAAATGTAGTTTGTAGCAATTAAATGAGTGTTTGTGTTTTAAGGTTGCCTAATGCATCAAACTCCACAAAACGAAATGCCAAACTATACAGTATTAATCCTAGTGTATTAGTAGTATTATTACAGTTTACTTTTTATTTTAGTTAAAGTTAATCCACTTTAAACTTTGGAGTGATAATTAAGATATTCATATATTTAAAAACTTTGCTAAAAACTATTAATGTATGTATGTTACTTTTAGAGCCATACAAATAGTTTTTGTTTGTTTGTTTTTCTAGTCACTTTTTTGTCAGTCAATGCAAATGCTTACATTACATTTTAGTTTTAGTTTGTGATAATAATTGGCATAAAATAAAAATATTATTTAACACTACTGAACCAGCATCAACGTATACCAGCACAACAAATTTTTATGGCTTAATTAAGACATAAATAGCTCTTTAAAGAAACAGTTGCAGGTTACTACTTTTTACAGTGCACAAGTTGTAATATAATATTTCAATTCAGATGTTGTATTTATGTATTTGTTTGTTTATTTATTCATTAATTCATCATAGCAGATACTATCAAGGCGATTTGGCATCTAATGAATCATGTGTCTTCTCTCTCGTACCAGATCGGCAGTGAAGCTGTAAATGTCTTCTGATGTAGTTTGAATGGATGGAGTCTGATCTGTGTGTTTCAGGGATCTTGGAGCTCAGTTGTAGCTTAGAGTTCCCAGAAGGCCAAGCAGAGGCTGAAATCGTCTCTGTTGAACTGATCCACACCATCTGTGTGTCACTGTAATACATGGAGCTCTGGTTAGTCAGGTGACATGACTGAGATAAACATACATATATACATATACATATACATACATATATACATATATATATACATTCATATATATATACATTCATATATATATACATACATATATATATACATACATACATATATACATATATATATACACACACACAGATATACTGTATATTAGGGCTGCCTTCGACTAAAGATTTTTCTGATCGATTTTTATTTTAAGCATTAGTTGACTAATCGCACGTTTATTAATAAACCATTTAAATCATGCTAATGAGCCTTTAATTGACTACATAGCCTAAGAAGTGCTCAAGCGCACGCATAAAGCTTGCTACAGCACACCGGCAGAAGTAATGATGATGAATGTGTCAGATTAAAGTGCATTAACATTGTAATAACCTATTGATAAACTAGTGGTTTCGGCTAAATTAGTGGATTTCGGCTAAAGAGATGAATTCGGCGACACTGACTCGTCATCTCCACAGTAGTGGATACGCCTGCATGCAAGTTTCATATGGATTACATAATCTGAGAATATATATATATATATTTTTTGTTTCATTTGAAAGTAGACATTTCACTCTCTATAGATATATTTTTCATGTCTGTAAGGCAAATATACACTAAGTTTTGCACTCAAGTTCACAGAGGCCGAGACAGCAGAATGCGCATCCTGTTAGCTTTCATTATTTTACAAAAGTGCAATGTTTTGTTGTTATAGCCTATAGATATATTTTTCATGTCTGTAAGGCAAGTATACACCAAGTTTTGCGCTCAAATTCACAGAGACCGAGACGGCAGAAAGCGCATCCTGTTTGCTTTCATTATTTTACAAAAGCGCAATGTTTTGATGCTATTGTGAGTGCACGCAAATAAACGTAGAGGCTTTACAGATTCGAAAGATGTATTACTCTTATCTGTATGACCAAAATGACAGAGTATTTTAAGAGCAAGTGACCGCACCGGCGCCTCCATCTGTCATGCTGTGAGCACGCTACTGTTCAGTTTTCACAATCCGCATAGACACTTAAATAGCATTTTTCTAGGTTAACATTAGATTGAGCGGCCATGTAAAGTTGCTACTACTTCAGATTATAGGCCAT
>NW_015548208.1:230256-240732 GCF_001515605.1 Sinocyclocheilus anshuiensis | reverse complement strand
TATATATATAATTTAAGGCTGCCCCCTAATAGCCGACTAACCTTTAGTCGATATATATATATATAGTTAGAGCCCAGAACAAACCTCATTGAAAATCTGTGGAATGACTTGAAGACTGCAGTTAACAAATGGTCACCATAAATTTTAACTGAACTCGAGCAGTTCTGCAAAGAAGAGTTGGCAAATATTGCAAAGTCTAGATGTGCACCGTTAGTAGAGACAGAGACATATCCCAACAGACTAAACACCTTAAATAGCATTTTTCTAGGTTAACATTAGATTGAGCGGCCATGTAAAGTTGCTACTACTTCAGATTATAAGCCATATTTGCGGTCGATGAATGATAGGCGAGTGTTTGGATGTACTGTATTACCACAAAATCCAGCCGTTAATGATCTGTCTGTCACGGACTGCGTGACCTCACCACTTCCTGTGGATTTATTTTCTGTCTTGGATGTTATAAATTGCACTGAGTAAATACAGCTGGATAAAACAATTATTCTTCATTTCAGGCTGCAAAGCAACAAAATGTGATTATTTTAAAGGGAGGTGATTATTTTCTATACCCACTGTACCACTGTACAAACCAATGGGAAACAAGACACATGACTAAGACAACCAATCAGAACATGACACATACACAAGGCAGAGAGACATGAGGCAAGGGAAGCATGACATTAACAGCATGAAACAAAACCCAAACACCAAACCCCACATTACACCACAAGACAAAGCCAAATAAATAAAGACTGAAAAATGCAGTCAGCTAGATGTGAAATCAGTGATATTTTTCATCCTTTTGCACTTTTCCACACGGCGACAGCATCTGACAAATAATTAATCTTATGCAGCAATTGCAGAGCCCTCGTCCAAATATGGATTTCCAATTTGCATAGTTCAGCCTGTTTTCTGTCATAGAGCCACAGTTCAAACTGGTCTAAAGACAAGGACACTCCACTATTTGTATCTGCAGCTGAAGGGGGCCAGATCCATAACTGGAATTAGGAGTCAAATCGATGGTCCAATGGGGCATAAGGGACAGGAGTGTTTATTCAAATGAGAATAATTGATTGGTCACCCTTTTGATTTACATATAAATGAAACCTTTTTATCAGTCTGTCCACCTGTTTGAACCTCATCACGAGCCGTTCCCCCGTGAGAGACGTGACTTGGTGTTGGTCTTCGTTCGCACATCAATGAGCGACGACTCGGGTTCTGACAGTGCACAGTGCTTTGTATTCGGCTGGTGTCGCCACATCAGAAATGAGATATTTGCCAACTCCATCACGATGAAAACATCCAGCCAGTGAGGGGGGAGGTGGAACCGACAGTGACCCATAAGGTCACATTCAATCTTCATTAATATTTTTTACATATTTTGGGGCTGCTTTTAGTGAAATGACAGTACAGAGAAGCATTCCAAAGATATGGGTCGGCGAGACTTTTTAATGTTTTTGAAAGAGTCTCTTCTGCTCAACAAGGATGCATTTATTTGATCAAAAATACTGTTAAAATTGTGAAATATTATTCAAATTTAAAATAACTGTTTTCTATGTGTATATATCTGTCATTTAAAATGTAAAATGTAATTATTCCTGTGATCAAAGCTGATTTTCTTCTTCTTCTTCTTCTTATTATTATTATTATTATTTTATTTTATTTTTGTGGAAACAGTGATGATTTTACTTTTCAGGATTATTTGATGAATAGAAAGTTGAAAAGAACAAATTTTATTTGAAATAGAAATCTTTTGTAACAATAAATGCCTTTACTGTGCCGTTACTTTTGATCAATCTAATGCATACTTCCTGAAGAAAAGCATTAAAAAAAACTTACTGACCCCAAACGTTTGAGTGCATAAAATAAATATATTTATTTAAATAAATAAATAATACATATTTTAAGATAAAAAAACAATAACATTATCACACACACGTAATTAGATCTGTCAATAAAATTAACAATATAATATGCAGAATGATTAATCAAACAAATGATTCACCAATAGCAAAAAAAAAAAAAAAAAGTAAATGTAAGTAGTAATGTTAATGTTGAAGGACCTGTAGAGAAAAGTAATTTAATTCTCCTATGTCTGGGCTGAATGACAATAAAGTGAACTTCAAATTCTCTCAAGACCAAAGAACTTTAACTATTTTAAGAGTTTTAGGCCTATCGTTTCCCCCCAATCATATACTGTAAACATGTTTTGTCACTGTAATTATTTAATATTACTGAACAAGCCTGACTGCATTACTGAATTGCACTAATGAAAGTCTGTTTAAAGGGTCAGAGATGAACAATGAGATATATTCATATCTACAGCGCAAGTAGCAATGAATAGTTGTCTTATCAAGAGTGACACTGTTCTCCTCTGCTCTTTTATGCATCTTATTTAGGATATAAAACCCATTTAATTGTCATTTCGTTATTCAATGAGCCATGACTTACGAACAATCTGAGCTCTCTGTGAGTATTACAGGTGATTAGGTTAATCACTTTTGCTGATGGAGGAGTCATAATTACCTCAATGCTCCTGTGAAGAAGGTGAGGATTCAGTGATCTTGAATCCTAAACAACCTTGAATAACTATTGCAGTGAATCTGAGAGCAAAAGACACTCGTGGTTCATGACACAGAAGAAACCCTTTGGATCTGTCTTAGTTCAGGAGGCCTAATGGAGTTGTACATTTCTTTAAGATTTCCCCCCCGCAATGTTTCTCCTATAAAAATAGACACAAACTAGTCATTAGTCATCGGAATAAGAATACAGAGCTGTAAAATATGGATTGAGATAATTTTGACTCATCTGACTTTTGATCATTTGTATCTTGGTAAATCTGAACAAAGATGTTATTCATAATCATGTCTGAGAAGAAGCAAAAGTCTCCATTTAAAAAATATCAAAGAAAAAAATCACAGTTTTATTGATTTATTAAAAAATGGATAGATAGATACATTCAAGCCACTAGTATCTGCTGAATCGTGATTTACATGTACATAATAGTTAATTAATTAATTAATTAATTCATTCATTCATTCATTTATTTTTCACTGCATTAGAAATGCTGTATGTGCTATATCAACTGCCATCAACTGAAAACCATTAAAAGTTGTTCTCATGGGTGTGCTATATATCTTTTAAGGGGATCTTTTCCCCGTGAGGCTTGTACAATGCACATCACTGACTATTGTCAGGACTTATGGAGCAGAAATAGCCACAGCGTACAGAGACTTATGGCATATTGTTGGTTGAAACTCATTCGGTATGCAGGATTCAGACTGCTGGCATTGATGTTTTCCTGCTATCAGACTGCTGATGAGGGTTTACGCTCATAGAGGGCACATTGACTGGCAATATGACCTTTTGTCCAGAGACCTGATGCTGACGAGGGGTCTCAGCAGGCCTGGAGAGAGTTTGTGTGTTACGAGCGACATTAAGAAGCAGGCAACTGCATGTACTTGTAATCTTTTTCTAATACTATGTTCTGTTTCTTTGTTCAGATGTATGTTGCAAGTTGCACAGAAGTGTCAAGGTTATATGTTGTAAGGCCTTTCATAGCCGTGCTGGACGGATGTGGCTTTGGGATTGAATTTAAGTATTTGTGCTTGAAAAGAAGGCAAAAGACCTTCCTGCTAGGATTGTGGGAATGAATGGTGGTATTAGAGATAATAAAACACTTAAATAGATCTAAATAAGCTTTTCTGATGGGTTCCTCTTAGAGCATTTCACTGGCAATGTAAAGGTCATGGGTTCAAGGGAAGGTGCTTTGGATCACGTTTTTCGAAGCTTTAAAAGACTTGATCTGTAGAAACAATATCATTTCATCAAGTCAACGTTGTCCAGATGTAATGTGCACCTATTTATTTGTTTTTGTTTATTTATTCTTATTTATTTATGTTTACATGTTTATTATTTATTTATTTCTTTATTTGTTTGTTATTAATTTATTTAAGCTTATGTGCTATATTATTAGCTTTTTTATTCATATGCTTATTTAATAACTAAACTGCATCTGCTCTTGATAGCCATTTATTTATTTGTGCATTCATTCATTAATTAATTCAGTCAGTCAGTCAGTATTTGCTTATTTATTTTTTCTTATTATGAAAACATTTTCTATTATGAAAAATTATTGCTATTATGTTTTTATTTATTTGATTATTCATTTATTTGCTTATTTGCTTTTACTTTATTTGTTTGTTTGTTTCCTTATTTGCATTATTTATTGATGCTTATTTATTTATTTATGCACACTTATTTGCTAAACTGCAGCTGCTCTTTGTAGACAGTAGTCATGCAATCATGCATTTTCATTATATGGGTTGATATTTTGACTCCATGTTCCCAGCATCACTTAAAATGATAATAATAATTAATAATATATATATATATATATATATATATTACTGTACTGATAATAATTTTACATACAACATGTATATATTTTTAACTAATTAATTTCTTTTTAGTTTTTATTTATTTATTTATTTTTATAAGATGTTGCATTCAGAATCAGAATGGGCAGGAGTTTTCTGAGTCTGTCCACTGCGTGAACAAAACAGTTGACATTTTCCTGCTGGAAAAGCAACAACAGGTGGTCAAGCTTGTCATCTAGTTCAAGCTGTCTGTTGAAACACGGTCCAGATCCCCATCCAAGGTGATCCAGCAGCTCTAGTCCGATTAACCAGTGTGTGTCTGACTTCAGTTGAGCTCATCAACCATCTGTAAGCTTTGCTAAAACTTTGACCAAATAGAAACCGGTACTATGATTTAGATGTATATTTTTAGCATGGTAAGAAAAGGGGTAACCACAGGGGAACACAGTTAACACAGGTGCACACATGTTAATTAACTCAAAGCAAAATGATGAATCCAGATGGCACCAGATGGAGCTGATGTGGAGCTCCTGCTTTCCTGCTTGATGATATTGGAACTTACTGATTTCCACACTTGAAAAGCCAGCTGGATGAGATATGGATGCTTCATGTTGGTTGTATCATATAAGTAAATCATTTCAATCTCATTCCTTGAACATTTCTTACATGGTTAGCCATATTTTGGCATTAATATGGATTTCAAAGAAAAGTTTATTCAGCTAAATTATCAGATTAACAGATCAAGCTTACACCTGTTCATTGGCAGTGAACTATTTCAGTAGATTACCAATGTTTATTTGACCTGGAAATATATTTTGCTAACTAACAATGAAAGCCTTTTTTAAAGTCTATTAAAGTCAAAAACTCTTGGTAACACTTTTCAGTGAGTTAAATTAGTTAACAGTAGTTAACGCAATATGTTTCATGAACTAACAATGAACAATATGTTTTGCAGCGTTTATTAATTTGATAATGTTACTAAAATACATTTAAATAAAACATTAATTCATCTATTATATTATTTATTATTATATAGAAACTCAACTGTACAGTTTGTAAACAAACTTTGATGTTGGCTTCAGAAAGCCTAGTGTGGAAATTTTAATTAATGCTTGTAAATAAATAAATAGATTATATTAAATAAATGTAATATGTATTTATATAATTTATTATTATTATTATTATTATTATTATGCAGAAGCTTGATAATAAGGCTTGAGAAAGTGTGGAAATATATATTTAAATTAATGTTAATTTATAAATACATTAATTATTTCATTATAAAATATAAATGAATGAATGAATGAATGCATGAATTAATTATTTAATTATAAAATATAAGCAATACATTCATGTATACAACTTGAAATATTGAAAATGTATTATTATATGTAGAAATTAACATTAACCTTTATAAATGATAATGTAGAGGTATTGGTTATTGTAAAATGTTAATGAATTATAGTTTTTTTAAGCTTTAGATGTACGAGAGCAGAGACACTTTTGTCTCTCTTCTGTCTGACTTTTGTTGATGTTTTCTTTCTTTCCATAGAAAGTGAACAGATGCTTTCAGACGTTGCAGTCAAAGGTAAGATGACAGGAGTGAGAATGTCAGAGACGAAAGCCTCGCTAGTAAACTGACAGACTCACTGCTCAGAGACTCCAGTAGCGGGGTTGTTTCAGTCGTGAGTCATATGTTACCGCCGGTGCTGTTATTTTCACCTGCAGAAATCAATGTCACTGCATTTCTCCACGTCTCTGCTGTTCTTTAGGTATCTGAGGGAAGCTTTTATATATGAGGTGTGAAGAAATGAGGGGAAGCAAGAAATTATGTGTGATTATCAAGATTATAATGTTTATCTGTTCAAATAAAACTGTTCTACATCAACAGATATTCAAGCACTGCCGCTTGATGTTGTGCATTGTGACTGAACGTAACGGGCAGAAAAACAACATTATTTTTAGGCAGGCTCGTATAACCCCGCTACTTAAGAAACCCACCCTTAGCCCATCTCTTTTAGAGAACTAGAGACCGGGTTTCCTTCTTCCTTTCATTGCAAAAACACTTGAACATGCTGTGTTCAACCAAGTATCTGCCTTTCTCACACAGAACGTGGTTTGAGTCTTATCTCTCAGATAGGTCCTTCAAGGTATCTTGGAGAGGTGAGGTGTCCAAGTCATAACATCTAACTACTGGGGTGCCTCAGGGATCAGTTCTTGGACCACTTCTCCTCTCTGTCTACATAGCATCACTAGGTTCTGTCATTCAGAATCATGGCTTTTCCCAACCTTGGAGTTATGATTGATGATCAGCTGACTTTCTCAGACCACATTGCTAAAATTGACCAGTCCTGCAGATTTGCTTTATTCAACATAAAGAAGATTGATTAGGCCCTTTCTTTCGGAACATGCTTCACAACTCCTTGTTCATTCAGACTTATGTGCCCTCTAGAAGCTTGCATCCCAAAGAGGCACAAAATCACTTTCACTGACTTTTAAATTAAATGTTGTCTCCTGGTGGTATGACCTGCCCAACTCAATCCTTAGCCATCTTCAAGAATCGGCTAAAAACACATCTCTTCCATCTTTATTTGACCCTCTAACTCTAGAACTCTCTTTGCTAATTATATTCTTAAAAAAAAATACTAATAAAAATAAGCGTGCCCCTTTTAGAGTTGCACTGTATTCATTTACTAACTGCTTGTTTTCTCTAAAAAAAAAAAAACACTAGCTTCTCTAATCTTTTTGTATTATATCTGTTTTCTTTTTATTTATTATACAATTAACAAAAGCAAAAAAAAAAGGCCTCTAACACTAGCTTGCTCTAGTGTTTTTTATTTATTAGCTTCTTTTTATTTATTATATAATAAATAAAAAAAACCTTGCTACGTGTACTGCGTTAAGCTAACTGAGTATATTTTAATAGATTAATGTTAATATTAATAGACTTGTCATAGCAGTTACATATCATTGCTCTTTTGTTGATTTTGATTGCTTCCCTTGTCCTCATTTGTAAGTCGCTTTGGATAAAAGCGTCTGCTAAATGACTAAATATAAATGATCATATGTTAATAATTAGGTAATGTTTAGTAAGTTCATTAGTAAACATTAACAAGCACATTGTCTCATATTTCTAGCTATGTGAATATTTATTAACTAATGATCTGTTAAGCATTATATAATGTTTGTTAATGATTTATAAATGAATGTTATTATAAAGTGTTACCGATTCAACAACTGCAGCAAACAATTACTGATGCCTTTTAGCATTGCATGAAATATAATAGAATGAAAGAAAGAAAGAAAGAAAAAAAAAAAAATAAAATATTTAAATATATTCCTTCAATGACATTAAACTGGATCAAAAATTTAAATGTTTACTATAATTATAACTATTATATAAATATAATATAAAAATAATATTGATATAATAGTCAACATTTTTATTTTCTTTTTCTTTTTTAGCATTTAATGAAATATTACATTTATATTTATAGTCAACATCTTTATTTTATTTTTGGTTGATGTTTTTAGCATTGAATGAAAAATTATATTTATTTATATTTATATAATAGTTATTTATAGTGAACTTTTTTTAGATTGATGCTTTTTAGCATTGAATAAAATATTATATATACTTATATATATATTAGAGTGTATTTAATTATAACCAACATTTAATTTAATTTAATTTAATTTTATTTTACTGCTTATCACTATGCATTCTTGGATTGTCTTTGTAAAGGATAATTGTGACGCTGCTTTAGCTTTTTTCAGAAAGCATTGTACTGCTATAGGCTTTTAGTCGAGTGTGCATTTGAGGTTGTCTAAGATATCTCACTAGGTTTTGTTTGATGCTGTCTAAGATATAATATAAAAATATCTCAGGTTTTGGATCTGAGCTTGAGTATAATATTTTAAAACATACAATCATTGTGAACTGCTCCTTGCAATTGCAGCAGTTCCATACATTTTGAGTGGGCTTTTGACAGCACTTTTTTGTAATAGAGCTTGAATTTTTATGGAGTTATTGACTTTAAGTCCTCATCTGCTGCCAGTGTAGAAATAGAGGAACATATTGTTCTTTGAGTGTCATTTTAGGACCTTTTAGATCAAAGACAACTTTTGTAGCTCATTGTCCTGCACCAATTATTTAGCCCATAATTACACGTGGTGTCTGTCTCTCTCAGTAGCTCACAGTCATATGCCGATTGCCTGCTGGTATTAGGTCTCATATAATTCCTCATTTGGCACATCCTGGCGGGGTGTTGACAGGGTTTGTGCCTCACTGGCATTCGCCTGGAACCAGATTACACAATCAACAACAGGTCATACACTTTATTAGCATGATATAGTCTGGAAGTAAATCGCTGGGTGACATCATCTTCACAAAACTACTAAATACTGTCAAGTTTATTCCACAGCTGTTAAGTGATTTTGTTAATCAGGGATTACACATAGAATGACTTAACAAAACAGAGCCAAATGAGTCCTCATCAATCATTTGCCTAGTTATTATAGAAAATGTCACATTTTTAAGAGACTGTTTTTATGAGTGAGTCAGCAGTAAATACTTTTATATTGAAAGAGACTGAAAGAGGGTTGTAAACAATGAAGTTATTTTTGCTTTCAACAACACCTTGTAAGACGCAGTTAACAAATGCACTGAGCAGAGCTGTCATCGGAAATCACCCTTAACAGATGAAAGGATAGTACGACAAAGATAACGCTTTCCTCAGCAGACATTCAAACTAATGTTTTTGCTGATTATGAGCTGAAGAATGAATGCTGTGTCAGATACAGGTAATCACACTCGCTCAGTCCATCTCTCTCTCATAATACAGTGATATAATAAGCTTTAAATGAAGCAACTCAACGTTCCTTCGTTACTAGTTCTAAAGTGACGTTTTTGAATTAGGCTTGGGCTCAACTGTCAAACTCTTGTATAAATGCCTAGCAGTGTCGGCACGCTGTGATTACCTATGGTATTGTGATATAGATGTTTAGTTTTCATAATTTTATAAACTTATTTTTAATTTTATTTTATATCAAAATATTTTATTTTCTAGTTTTTGTTCATTTTAATTGTTTGAAAATTATAATTAATTCATTCATTCATTCATTCATTCATTCATTCATTCATTCATTTATTATTTATGTTTTTTTCCCAGTATTGGATCATGATGTATGACAAGTGATATTTAACATGCCAATCAGACAATATTTTTGACAAGAATTTAATTTAATTTAACAAGCCTGTTATTTATTTATTGACTTTTGGTGTGGTCAGTAGTTTGGCTTCATTAGTATTTTAGTACACATTTATAGTTATTTAAGTGTAGTTGTCATTCTTTTATAAACTTCTTTTTAATTTTTATTTTATAACAACAAATTGTTTTATATTTATAATTAATTATAACTAGTTATGATTAATTATTCATATTTCCCCATGAGCTGATTCGTAACAACCTCTACATTAGTCTTCTGAGAATATTGTATTTTCCGTCATCGATGATTACATTCCATTGCCAATTTGTTTGTGAAATCTGATCAATGAAATGTTTTTCTCCACGGTTTTACAGTATTTTAAGATCTACAAATATAGTTTGAGTTGTTATTATTAGTACAATTGGTTTCTTGTTGGTCAGACTACATATTTGTAAAACAATTTTTCAGTGGAAGTTTTACCTTAAAGGGGTCATATGATGTTGCTAAAAAGAACATTATTTTGTGTATTTGGTGTAATGAAATGTGTTTATGCGGTTTAAAGTAAAAAAAAACACATTATTTTCCACATACTGTACATTATTGTTTCTCCTCTATGCCCCACCTTTCTGAAACGCGTAGATTTTTACAAAGCTCATTGGTCTGAAAAGCGAGGTGTGCTCTGATTGGCCAGCTATCCAGTGCGTTGTGATTGGCCGAATACCTCAAGCGTGTGACGGAAATGTTACGCCCTTACCATACTGTGATGCCCTGTCCCGGAGCGATGAGAAAAACACATTAAAACCCATTATAAACGAGGCATTTGTTGCATTCAGTGGGGACATAATTACGGATTATAATGACTTATACTGTCTTTTTATGCGTTGCGTTGCAT
>NW_015548208.1:222971-230215 GCF_001515605.1 Sinocyclocheilus anshuiensis | reverse complement strand
TTTTATGCGTTGCATCATGCCGCGTAAACATAAAACCATGTCTGCATTTATGATCGGAGAAATGACAAACAACAAGGGCTACTTTACACTGCTCAAAACTCAAGTTTGAATCATCAGTGGCAAATCCTTTAAATATGAAAACTTACGTACAGTCTGTGAGTCAGAACAGCCGACATTGTAGTCTACTCTACCAGGATCAGGAAACAGTCCTCCATAAAATGTGCTGCACACATCTGAATATTTGGGTTGAACTATTCTGGAACAGTGTTGTAAATACAACTTAACCACTGATTTCTAGTCGTGTCCTCTTTTGGAAGGCCAAACAAAGTAGTTTCGCTTTCACAACGAAACACACAGCATCACACACGGCGGGCTTGAGAACGGCGCGGCCGGCGGGCTAGAGTGAGGAATGGCCGGCAGGCTTGAGAACGGCGCGGCCGGCGGATTCGACGAAGGTGACAACCACATGTGACGACCCCGGGCTGGACTCCGCTTCGTCCACGGTGAAAGCCGATCCGGCGATCCACAGCGCAAAGTTGATGTATTTCCTCAGCGACCAGCATGGATCAGCTCTAGGCATAACGAAGCGGATATCGTCTTCTTTTGGAAGGCCAAACAAAGTAGTTTCGTGTTCACAAAGAAGCAGCGTCTTCACGACATGGCGGCAGCAACAATACTACAGCGAGAATAAAAGTTACGCCTTCTTTCTTTGCGTGAACATTTGGGCGGCGTTATGCAAATCTTCCCACATCGTGACGTAGACATGTGGGGGCGTGTTAGAACGAGCCATTTTAGGTAGGCGTGGTTGACTCTTAACTTATATAAAGAATATCTCTTTGGATTTGAGACTTTAGTCTTTGCAGCTTTACAGATCTTCTTTATGCACCAAGAGCTTGTAACACTTCAAAGAGAAAGGAAAAATTGAAATCGCATCATATGACCCCTTTAATTGGACAGAATAACAAAGAGCGAACACAAAGACAGAGGCTGAATGGGGACTGAATGACCACATTTGAACCAGCATGCCTCCATTATTGCATTTGGATGATGTAAACCACATTTCTGAGTAGAGACGCACAACATCGCAATCAACCGATTTGCCAGCAGTGGTTTGTGGGGTTTCTGTCGCCTGTCACTTTCAATGTGCAGTACGCTGGCCTTTATAATCACTCCTCACTGCTGCTTGCAGGTATGTCTTGTTAAATCATATTTAACACAAAAGGCTGGAGGACTACATTTCCTCTGGCCATCTAACCTTGAACCCCCCTAACCTTTCACTTTGTAATGTAATCTACTAATTTAGCGGAAACATCACAGAGCAATTGGATAAAAATATGTCTCTAATTGTTTGTTTTAAAGCTTATTTTACTGAACCAAAACAAAAAATGGCTTTGGATTGAGTGAAAGAGCATTTGAGATAGGATAATGTCTTTAATGGTAATGATAACTTGGGTTGAGTGCTACATATTAAATATTTGATGAGAGGCTGTATATTTGATAGAATATCTCCAAACTCTGAGCGCCACAATTGAGATTCCTGTGTGCAGATTTGGGATATTTGTAATGCATTGGTCTTTCCAGACAGACAGTCCAAGACGGGCTGTTTTTGAGGACAAATCCACAAACCGTGCAGACCTGCAGTGGCTGAAGAGTGACCTTGGGTTGTGAATGAGGTAAAGTAAGATTTAAAGCAAAATTTAAATCCTTTTTCTTTGGAAATGTATTTCCTCCATTATAGTGTCAGATCTCAGTCACCAGCATATTCTTGGCATGTCATGGTTATGAAAAAAGAGGGAACACTGGCGTTTCTGTGTACACTAATGATCAAAATTGTACAGTCTTAGAAAGTGTTTTTTTTTTGGACAGAACTCTCTTCTGCTCTCCAAGGCTGCATTTATTTGATCAAAAATACAGTACAACAGTGAAATATTGATCAATTTGAAATAACTGTTTTCTATTTGAATATATTGTTAAAAAATGTAATTTATTCCTGTGATGCAAAGCCGAATTTTCAGCATCATTATTTCAGTCGTCAGTGTCACATGGTCTTTCAAAAATCATTCTAATATGCTGATTTGCTGCTCAAGAAACATTTATGATTATTATCAGTGTTGAAAACAGTTATCATTCATATTTTTGTGAAAAACATTTTATATTTTATTTCAGAATTCTTTAATGAATAGAAAGTTCAAAAGAACAGCATTTATTTTAAATATAAATATTTTGTGACATTATGAAAGTCTTTAATGCCACTTTTGATCAATTTAATTTTATTAAAACGCTTACTGACCTTGAACTTTTGAAAGGTACTGTATATATAATTCACTAGACATGTAGGGTATGGTACTTTTATGGTGCTTTTTTTGTAGCTTGAAATCCACGTGAACATGCTTTCATACTTCTTTTGTGGATTTTTCCTTTAAAGCAACAAATGTAAGTCCTTGAGGTACATGAGAACACTATTTTCCCTCCTGCTAACAAAATTTCTTTAGTTTACTATGGTTGAATTGCCATGCACACATTGTATATTCTCAGACGCTGTTTATCCTGTCTAACTGATGTGGCTTTCAGATGTTCCAGAGGAAACATACAGTTAGTCACTGTTTCTGAACACAAGAAGTTTTGCTTAAACACTGTAAACTTTGATAATATGTGCAGATTTGCCTGCTTTTCCTTTCTGAAGCACAAACTGACATTTCCCACGAAGCATACACTTGAATATTGGTTTGCGAAACAATTTAATGTGGATAATTGTCTTTCCTGAGGATAATGCCTTAAAGGAATAGTTGCTGAAAATGTACTCATCCTCAGGCCATCCAAGGTGTAGATGAGTTTCTTTCTTTATCAGGACAGATTTGGACAAATGTAGCATTACATAACTTTCTTACAAACACAGCTTTTGGCTTCACAAGACATTAACTGATGTACTGGAGTCGTGTGGATTACTTGTGGTTTGTGATGTTTTTATCAGCTGTTTAGACTCTCATTCTGATGACACCCATTCACTGCAAAGGATCAATTGGTGAGCAAATGATGTAATGCTAAATTTCTCCAAATCTGTTCTGATGGAGAAACAAACTCATCTACATCTTGGATGACCTAAGGTTGAGTAAATCTTCAGCAATTTTTTTAATTCAAAACCAGAATCTTCACGCAGCTCTTTTCCAGTCAATCAATAAGCAATCATGGCCCAAAAATGACAAAAAAAAGTACCATTAAAGTAGTCCATAAGAGTCTTGCATCATATTTCTGAAGTTATACAATAGCTTTGTCTGATGAACATATGAACAAACAACTATTTATAGTGCATTTTGTGGAAAAGAGCACACAGGTTTTGAGTAAATTATGAATAGAAATGACAGCATGCAGGTTTGAGTAAATTATGAAAGAATTGCAATTTTTGGGCAACTATTTCTTTAAAATCTCCAACTGTTATCACAATGCCACACAGTGGGATTCATTTTTGTATGTCTTGCTGCAGGCCTCATTAAAACAGCTCAGCTTGTTGCCTTTAATTGTAGACATTGTCCTTGTACTGTGCCCTACACACTTAAATAATTATAATGATCACAAGAAAAAGAATAAGACGATGACATAGATTTTTCCCTGGATAATTAGGTTAATCTCCTCCGGCAGTCTCTCTGTTGAATTTGAGAGTTTTAAGTTAAATAATGGATGTGAAATCAAGCATGCAACCTTCAGTTCTCATAAAGTATGAGCTGTATTTCACTTACTCTGTTTCAAGATAGACGCCCTCCAGAGAAGCATAAACAGTAATGATCTTGTTATTATTTCCTCCCTCGTTGTTTGACCTTAAAGGATGAATATATGTTATGTTGTGTGTGATGTGAATGGAGACAACAGTGCTGTCCTTACAAAGAGCAAATTAACAGGCGTGAAGCCGAACAATCACATGGTTGCCATTGGAAACTGGCCACTTTATGAATTCGCCTCTGAGAATAAAACCACTTTGCCATGTTCACACTCATGAGAAATCGATGAATGCTGGAATTGTGGAAGAACTTCTTGTTAGCAAGATCACGGCCAAATCAAATTATTCTAAGTTAACTCTGTAGGAAGTCACAGCAAGTTGAAAAATTATTTGTTCCAGACACATTTTCAGACAAAAATTTAAACTAGATTAATCAAGAATCAGGTTAGATTGTTATTTGTTGTTTTAAGGCAAGACACTACATGCAAAAAAAATGTTGGAAATGTATTTATTTTTTTCTTTATTTTTATTTTCCTTTTCTGGCTGTTGACAGTGTTTTCTGATTTATTTATGCGTGATAAACACAGATATCCATACCCCCTTTTTAGAATCATTTATTACATCAACAAAATGAAACCAATGTTTAGAATTCTGTTTATTAGTGCATATTCAATTAGATTGTGCCCTATTTGCATATTTAAACATATTTACATTTCAGAAAACAATTTGGCAACTCTCAATGTAAGTAAACAACTGGGCTAGTATGGTGAATTTATTACTTGATTTTGCTGTGGTGTTGTTTCTTTGCATTTGACAGAAAGAAGAGAGTTTATAGCTTAGATCTGACAGGCAGTGGTGCGGGTGTTTTGGATTGTTGCTCTGCAGTTTGTCAAGCTAACATAAAATGTTTCAACATTGCAAAATCTTCGAACTGTGTAAGCTACACCAAAGTTTAATATTCAGGCCTAGAGGTTTGTTAAAATGACTAATCTTAAGTATAACCAACAGTAATAGCTATGGCTTGACTTTATTCAGTAAACAGAATGAGCAAAGCAAAAGTATTTATTATTAATGGTATTTGCTACGACTTATTCATGTCTCGTGGTTTGGAAGAGTATATTTGATGTGTGTGAGTTATAGTGCTTCTTACTTTGATGACTCTAGCTACATTTTAAGAAGGTGCTCACACTATTTACAGAGAGAAGTCTTGAGGAAAAAAAAAAACAGGGTTAGAATAATGAATTTTCATATTACCTTTCAAAAGTTTGGAATCAGTGAGCTATTTTTCTTTTTGAAACTATTTTTTTTTTTTTTGTTCACCAAGTCTGCATTTAATTGATCAAAACAGTGTTATTTTAGATAAATAAAAAAAAAAAAATGTTTTTATTATATAGTTAATATTTTTGAATTAAATATTTTATATGTAATTTTCACCTAAATTTTAAAAAGTTTTAGTAATATTGTTGTTTTTATAATTATTACCACAGTCATATTACTGCCGTTTAAATTCATTGTTTTCTATTATATTTAGGACTATGTTTACCTGGGATAGCAGGGCTCCATTTTCAGAAACCATCCCTTGAAACACTCTATTGCGCTGAATTGGCACTCAAAAACATTTTCTCTTATTATAATAGTTGAAAATGGTGGCTCTGCTTCATGAAGTGTGGAAACAGCAATACATAATTTTTTCTAGAGGTCTGTAATGAACAAAGTATGAAGAACAACATTTGTTTAATTCAATTTAATGCATCAGTGGTGAATAAAAGTATCAATTCATAAAAAAAAAAACAGAACTCCTGAAGAGTTCAACAATTTTGGCTCTGTAATACTTTTAAAATGTTGATTTGTTTGTTTGAACTTGTTGCTCAACCAATGGCATGAGATTATCTATATCTAGGACCTATTTGGATTGGAATTGTTTTTGCAATTCCAGTATTTCACCATCTCTTTCTACCACTTCCCAGCCAATAACATGATACAAAGATGTCAAGAAGAGGCACTTTATTAATTAACAGCCTGTCTCTCAAGGTAATTACATGGCATCCTCCTCCCAATCTTCTAGTGTAATAAAGTCTGAAGGTTATCTCTCAAACAACAGCTAAAAATCTCAGGTACTATTACGGATCTTGTAGTAGGGACAAGGAGACAATGAAGACCTTCAGGGAAAAGAGACATCAAGTGTACGAAAGGACTATGGTAAGAAAGCATTTCAATTAGGATGAAATGAGGAAATAATGAAACAAGACTTTACGAAAAGCTCGTAAACATTTGGTAGAGGTTGTTTACTTGCTGTTGACCGAATCAACCGATGATCCAACACTTATTTTAAAAATTGTCGCCAATTAGAAATCCCATTTGGCCTTGTAATGGGGCGGTTATTCGGGATGTGCCCTAAACTGGGAGCGAACAGATTGAGGAGATAAAGGGCTTGTTTAAGTAATGCTCCAGTGCTTTAGAGCTTCCCTGAAATCATCCTGTTGTCTTTCCAAGAGAATGATAATGTTCCGTATATAAAATGTTCCCGCCTCAGTAAATCATCTAACAGGAGGGTATGGCGAGATGACGAGGAAGAATTGCAGGTCTAAGACAAAAGGTGATTGACTTCCCCTCAGAGTTTTCAGGTTTGAAGGGAATACATCAGGGAATTGTTTGCATGCTAATGTTGCACAAGGATTGGATGTGAATCAGTTATTTTGTCTTTATTTTGTTGCATTAGCACTAAAAAGCTTCCGGTTTTTGTCAGGAAGTGTCAAGTCACTGGAAGATGCATCAAACTGTAATTATGACCTCCAAACCTGTAAGTACAAATGACTTTAATGCAGCATTATGATCTAGAGAGCGCAGTAGAAGCTCATAAAAACCTTGGTTTGCATGTTCAGATACAAGATCTTTCTACTTGCTTTGCAACAAATTTGTTCACCGTGATGTAGATGGTTCCCTCATTTTGGTAATGAAGCGTGAAAAGGACACAAGTCATTGTGAAAGCACTTCTGTAATTAGCTCTAGTCAGGCCCGGATTGGCTAATCGGGAGCACCGGGAGGATTCCCGGTGGGCCGGTCTGTATTTTTGGCCGCGAGGTCCAGTGTCGTCATGCCACTGTCTTGAAATATGGATGCTGTCCCTAGACTGCCTGCACTCACAGCAGCCCCACTCTTTTTATTTATTATTTTCTCGCAGCCCATATTGTTATTTTCATAAGACCATATCAATAACAAATTCTCAATTGATAATGAATCATTCTTTTTGCGCAAATCATTGTTTTATTTGTGAAGAAGCCGTTTGAGGAAGGCTTTTAAGACCAAGCGGAATCCTCTGCCGACTGCTCCCGCTTCACAACCAGCGGGACTCGCGCTAACCGCAATCCCCTTCACCATCCGAGTTTTGATTTTGCCAAATCAGTTTGGGCTAAAGCAAACAACTTACTGATCATGAGCCCAACTTCCAGCAAGGCAGGAAAACATTCAGTCTACCTGAGGGAAGACGTCTTTCATTGTAAGCTAATGCTGTTAAATAGAGAGAGAGAGAGAG
>NW_015548208.1:218757-222642 GCF_001515605.1 Sinocyclocheilus anshuiensis | reverse complement strand
AATCAAATCAAATCAAATCAAATCAAATCAAGTATGGTACCAAATTCGTTATATCAATTAATTAATTCATCTTTTAATCTTTTTTTATTTTATTCATATTTTATTTGTACATTTCTCCACATATCACAAAATAACACTGCATGCGACACCTGCAACCTGAAGCTCCACCACAGAACAGATCTCTTGTGGTTCGTGTTAGGATAGTACAAGCTTTTATTGACACATGACAGGTGTGTGCCCTCCAGAATCCCAGAGAAAATCTTCCCTGTTACATTACTGCCATTCAGGCACATCAATCTCTGCCAGGGCCTCAAAATACTATCCATCTTATCTATCATTTCCAGCATCAATATTCTGTTCCCATTATGCATCTCTCATCATCTGTTTACCTCACCCACTACTGATTCAGACTCACCTTACTTCAAATCACTTTTTGATGGAAACCTCACAATACAAATAATGAAATATCAAAACAATATCTGATTCTATGTCTAAACATCTTCCTTTTTGAAAAAGGGAGTGAATGTATTTTTTACTGAGACTGAAAGAGGGGTGATGTCACATGCCTTTTTGAGCCTTAGAATTAAAAAATGGATATAGCAGCAGTTATTGAGGTGAGAAATGGTTGAATTTGACAGACTTAACCATGTTTCAGAATTACCTTGGTTTAAGTTCACTCTTTCTCTCCCTGACACTCTTATATATTTCTTTCTGTCACCATCTCTGCTCTGCTCCAAGAGAGATTTCAAAAAATCTCTGGCATTTTCAATTCCCTCTTAATTTTTCAACTGATCTAAATACATTTTATCTCTCTAAAAAAATCCAGAGCAGCACATGTTAAATAGAGAGAGAGAGAGAGCGAGAGAGAGAGAGAGAGAGAGAGAGAGAGAGAGAGAGAGAGAAAAAACTTCTAGTGTAGGCTATTCTTAAACGTGGACCTCATTAATGAAGTACAAATACAAGCACCAGAAGCAGCCCACACTCTCTAAGTTTTCTTTCATTGAAAAATATGCATTTTCATTCATTCAAAGGCTATATGGTTGTAATGATATTTTAGTTAAAAACTTTAATTGCCATTGTTTAAAATGCTTTACTGACTGACGTTTCATAGACCATCAGTTGTTACCCTGATAGCACACATACATCTCGGAGACGTCTATTTGATGTCTGCATTTACATCTGCAAGACGTATTTTTTAGAGTGTTTGCTCATCTGCAATACGTCTATAGGACGTTTCCTTTTAGATGTCAAATAGACGTCTATTAGATGTCTTTAAGATGTTTATGATTTAGAATGTATGTAAAACTGACATCTGAAAGACGTCTGTTAGATGTTTGTCCACAGCAGATGCTTTCCAGATCAAGAGATCTTTCAGACATCTTGCAGACGTACATGTGCTATCTGGGTAGCTTTCAAATTTCATGCCATTTGTAATTTCACGATATTTTCACCTCCTAAATTATACACTTGTGATTTGTGAAGTCACAATTCTATATTGGTACAATTTACTCAGGCCGATCACATTTTTTGTATGACATTAAAATTACTTTTAGAATAATTGTACACAAATACGTTTAGCAAAACGATTGTGATTATTTTTGAGAACTTTTTACCTGCATGCAGACAGCTTACATTATTACATACAGTATATTTGGAGCGTCCCATATTCTGTCCCTTATTTTCTTAAAGAATAAACACTTATTTGCCTCAAGAATACAAGAATAAACACTATTTTCTTAAAGAATAAAATATAAAGAATCACAATTGTCCATTATTTTCCATTTCTGAAGTTAATTGGCAACCATAATGATGACGTAATTATCTTTTGACAGCAGCACCTTGCTCAAAAAAAAAAAGAAATGAGATATGCAAGCAAAAAATAATAGATCAAAGAAAATGCATAACAGAAAGTGCAAAAGGTGGCACTAAAAAAAGACAAGTACAAAAAAAAAACAAAGAAAAAAGTGGGCCGGTCTAAGGCATGAAACTCCAGGGCTGAAAATTAGTCCCACTCCGGCCCTGGCTCTAGTGACAGTAATAAATTTACGTCTTGCTAAGAAGGCTATCCAGTCAAAAGTGCCGTTAACATCTAATGCTCTCCACAAATGTTGACGTAAAATTGGTGTTATAAATAATAATAGTATATAATACTATAATAATAACTATATGATAATATAGTTTTCATTATTTATTTGTCTATTTTTGCATTCATTTTGCACTGTTTGCTTTAATCCAAAGCAAATCATAGTGCACTTTAAAATATACATATACATTTTTATCAGCATGTGCCTTCATATAAAACGTTTATTTCTGAAATAGTGGAAAAACATTACATTCATATCTAAAATGTATTTGGAGATTGAATATGTGTTTTTTTTTGCCCCAAAGTTAATGTGTGTGTGTGTTTGTGTGTGTGTGTATATATATATATATATAAATATATATATTTTATTTGTGGTACAAGTATTTTAATTTACAGTATTAGTATTGATTATAGAATTACTGCTTTTTTTCAGTTTGAGTTTAGCTTTATTTACTTTAAAGAAAATGTATTTTATTTTCTACCTGTAAAAAAAAACTATGATGTACAGCACTGTAAACTATATATGTTTTTTTATCTAACAAAATTACAAATACTTTTAAACATTTGTCTTTAAATACATGTTTTTAAAACATGCTTTGTAATTGTTACACATTTTCTGACAAAAGTACAAATTGCAAATGTGTTCTAATTCATTCACTGGGTATTTGTAACAAGTCTAAAATTTAAACATGCTGAAGAACAGAACAAGCCTTATAAAAGCAAACAGTAAAAAAAATATATATATATATTAAATATATATAAAATATATATATTTTTTACTTTCGTCAGTTTTTGTTTTATTTTAGTAATTTTGCCAAGCAAAGTCAACAAGCTATCTAATCAAAGATGCCACAATGGGATTCAGGCAGGTGCTTTTTCTCTGGACCCTTTTTCCAGATGTCATGCTGATCCATGACTTTAATAGGCATTTGGTGCCATCAGGGTTGATTCTCAGAAGGAATCTGCAAGCACAAGAGAAAAATAATAATAATAATAATAAAAACATTTATCAAACCACTGTTTTCCCACCATTTCAAAAATGAGTTACACTATAACACATCCACAGTAGAGAAACACAAACACACAATCATACACACATATAGCATCAGGTTTGACTGTAATAATGTGGAATATTTTGCAAAAGCTAATACTTCAATACAAAAAAAAAAAAAGAAAAGTTTAACTTTGCAAAAAAAGAGAGCGGTTTTAATTTTTTCTAATAGTGATTTTATAAAGTCTAAATATAAATATAAATGTTTATATCTTCTTTAAAGTAAATTTGACATAAAATGTTACTATTTTATATAAAAATGTAATTACTTGAGGAAAATAAAAAATAAAAAATCCCACATACCCCCTCAAAATGCCACAACTGTAGAGTAAATTAGGCAATTTAATGAGTGATGTTACATGTTTAAAAAATGTAGTTATTAGAATATTATTGTTACAAAATCACATTTTACTCTCTGGAGTTTTTGGAAACCACAAGGGTTAAAGGTGGGGTAAGCAATTTTTCAAAAACACTTTAGAAAACTGATTCGGGCCGACTAGCAAAACAAACTTGTAGCCAATCAGCAGTAAGGGGCGTGTCTACTCATGATGTGTAGGAGAGAGCGTTCAGTGCACAGGACGGACATTAGCGAGCCGAGCGACAGAAAGATAGAGATGGCGGATAAAAAACAAAAGAGGAAAACGTCTGTGGAACAAAAGAAGGCTTAAGGCAATAAGGCAAGAAGTAGGACCTGTGTAAATATCGGATCAGCTTTCCAGCGCTGGAGAGAACTCAAGGAGCGGAAGGCCTG
>NW_015548208.1:217791-218560 GCF_001515605.1 Sinocyclocheilus anshuiensis | reverse complement strand
ATTTCAAATGTCAACATTGGCTACCAGAAATCGCTTACCCCACCTCTAACAGCCTTTTTTCAGTTTAGAGAGGTTGGCTGTTACAACAAAACCACAGTACACACTGCATTTTCCCACTGATACACATTGTATCCCTCATCTACGTCATTGTTGGTTAATATCAGAATGCTTTTGAATTATTTTATGATTACCTTTGAATGAACTCCACTCACATTACACTGTAAAAGTTGATGCTTAGTAAATCTTATTAAAAACCTTAGTAAAATTACGTTCATCTTACTTATTTGTTTCTGCTCTGTTGACATTACTCAGTTTGATCGAGTTTTTATTACTTTCTGTTACTTAAAGCATTGCAATTAAATTCAATTAATTTAATTTCTTTGTGTTCAATGAAAAGGTCGAACATGTGGCTCCTTTGTTATAATATTATTGCACTTTATTTAGTTAGTTTTTTAAATAAAATAATAAAGTGTGATGATACTATTATAAATAATTTTAAATATCTTAAAATATAAAGGGAGTATTAAATACAAATACAATTATTATTAATATAGTAAACTTAAAAATAAAATGCTAATATTTACTTATTTTTTCAAGTTTTCCTTTCTCTTTGGAGTGTTACAAGCTGTTCATGAATAGATAAGATCCCAAAAGTTGCAAAGACTAAAGTCTCAAACCAAAAGAGATATTCTTTATAAACGTTAAGGCTCATCCACGCCCTCCTAAAACACCTCATTTAAACATGCCCCCACATGTCTACGTCACGATG
>NW_015548208.1:216737-216890 GCF_001515605.1 Sinocyclocheilus anshuiensis | reverse complement strand
TATTTTGGCGGGTTGCCGGCAAGTAAGTATATGCGCTTCCGACAGGCGTGTGCGAGCACGAACACTTGTGCCACCGTGGACATTTTTAAAGGGGCCATATGATGCGATTTCAAGTTTTCCTTTCTCTTTGGAGTGTTACAAGCTGTTCGTGAA
>NW_015548208.1:210253-216351 GCF_001515605.1 Sinocyclocheilus anshuiensis | reverse complement strand
CCGTCACACACTTGAGGAATTCGGCCAATCACAACACACTAGATAGCTGGCCAATCAGAGCACACATCGCTTTTCAGAACGATGAGCTTTGTAAAAATCGACGTGTTTCAGAAAGGCGGGGCATAGAGGAAAAATAATGTACAGTATGTGGAAAATAATGTGTTTTTTGAAACTTAAACCGCATAAACACATTTCATTACACCAAATACACAAAATAATGTTCTTTTTTAGCAACGTCATATGACCCCTTTAAAATAATTTTGTGTGTTTTTTTTCGTACTGTCAAACGGCGGTAAGCTATTTACTTCCACAGTCTATAAATATGTAAGCAAAAAACACTGTAATGGTAATGTTTAAAGTGTTGTCAGGTGGTAATTGAAGCAAAGTAAACCCTTTGAAATTAGCCGCGAACTTAACTTGTCTCATTCTTAACGTAACGTTAAGTTAAACATGATGGCGCAAGCAACCGCGAAGACGGAAGATATTAATTCTGTATATTACCAAAGACTGAGGATAATTGTCACGATGTGGGTAGATGAGGCACACAGCGAAGAGGTAATCCAAAGGTGAGTATGTTATTTTCACTCCAAGAGTTTAACATTGACGAACATAGGATAAAAACACCACAACATAACTTTAACGCAAGACAAGGGAACTGCGGAAAACACAGGGCTTATAAACACATGGAACATAATCAGGGAGAACAGAAACAGGTGAGGAGTAATTGGGAGGGTGGGCGCCTTGGAGGTCCCTCAGGACAGGCTTGGACCGGACGCCTCTAAGGCGGTACCGGATCCGGGTCCCATGGCAGAGCAGGCAACAGGTGAGGCGTAATCAATCAAAACAGGTGAACAGAATAAACAATGATTAACTGAATGAGAACAGGAACTGAACCAAATAGGGGCAAACAGGAACTAATAAACCCTTTAAAATTAGCCGCGAAATTAACTTGTCTCATTCTGAAGGGACGTAAATTAAACATGATGGCGCAAGCAACCGCGAAGACGGAAGATATTATTTCTGTATATTACCAAAGATTGAAGATAATACCACCATGATAGATTCTGTATGTAATTGATTTTATTTTACGTTGAGGACACTTTATAAAACCTACAGAGGATGGGACCCAGCGGCCTTCTCTAACACGACGGAGTTTGAAATTCTATCCATAACGGTCATCTGCCAGACGGACGGATGGGTGCTAAGCCAAAGGTAAGCATTATAAATGTACTCTTATTCGTCGTTTTGTCCATGTAATGTTACATTTCACTGTAAATTTATATTGTTCTGTGTTAATAAGCTTTCAAATTCCGCTCTGTTATTTTACATATCCCTGTGGGTTAATTTGCACGTGAGGTCAAGTAACGTTAGGTGGTTCAAGATACAGTCTGAGGTACATTTATGTTTATCCCTTTTAGTTGTTTAAATTGGTTACTAAAACATGTAACTTTACAATAATATATTTAATATTTTCAAAACTTTATCGGGTGTAAAGTGTTTGTTCTTGTAGTAAAATACGTTAGGCTTTGTCGTGGATTCCGGACGCTCACGCAATTCTGTGAGAGGCGTTTAAAATGTAAAAATAATTTTAAAAAGCACACTGAAACGATTCAGTAAAAAATAAATATCAGTCTGACAGAAGACAAAATGAGCATTGTGAAGCTATATTTATATTTATAATAATTTATATTTCAATTGTGTTTCAGGGCAGTTAGTGAAGACAGATGTTGCGACAACCTCTGGACTGAAGTCAGTTCCAGTTCCACCTGCCACATCAGACTCTGCTGTATATGGGAGCCCTTATGTGTGTACTTTTTATTATTGTGCATGCAGATATTATTCAGGTACGTGAACACTTGACTATTGCATGAATAATTAATGTAGCATCTTTGAATGTACCAGATTTTTAATTGGTTAATTTCAGTTGAAATAAAAAATTAATTAGAAATTTCCCCCAATTCAGCTCCAACAGGTACAGATACACTACCAGTCAAACGTTTTTGAACAGTAAGATTTTTAATGTTTTTTTTTTTAAGAAGTCTCTTCTGCTCACCAAGCCTGCATTTATTTGATCCAAAGTACAACAAAAACAATTTTGAAATATATATGTAAAAATATACAAATATATAAAAATATTAAAATGTTTTTGAAATAGTTGGTGAGCAGAAGAGTTAAAAAAAACTTTAAACTTTAAAAAAAAAACTGACTTTACTGAAAACTTCAAAAAAAAATAAAAAAAAAAAGTTTAAAAAACTTTTGACTGGTAGTGTTCTACATGGACCCAACTAAACTAAATTATTTTATTTGCTAATTGTTATCCACTGTATGATAAGTGAAGTTTATTTTTCTTGATTTTTATACAAACACACTGTGTCTGTGAGTTGATTTGCATGAGTTTTAATTGAATGCAGCCTAAGAGTGTTCATTTTGTCAAGCAGTATAAATTATGTCTAAATGAGACTGCGGTTATCCCTAGAAGACGTTGAAAATATATCCACAAGGAATACATCTGAACTAAATTTTAACCTTCTAGAGAAGTCATGTGGATGTCAATATAAGACGTTCAGAAGATGTCATAAAGACGTCCTCAGGGGAGGTAATTTCAATGTGCAGCAATGATGTTGAAAAGACGTCTTTTGGATGTACTTTTGCTCATTTGATATTTTGTGATAAATAACAACTGGATGTACATTGTCACACACTGGCTGAATATTTACAAAATATAACCTACAAGGGTGGGATGGGATCAGGACATGTGATTTAGCTAGTTAACCATTTTGTGTTAATGGCTCTCATATCATTTCAGGCATATGCTAAGAACACGCTTAAGCAGAAGTGTCAGTGCGGGACAGTTCGCTATTTAGGAAGCACACAGGAGGTACGAATAAACAAAAAAAGTATTTAATCCATGGAACACAGGGTACATCCACACTGGAAATGGCAGGAAACACACAAACATAACGAGTAGAACCGACAAACACAGAACGCAAAGGCAAGGACTTAAATATTAGGGATAATTAACAAACACAGTTGCCAGGAATCATAATTAAACTAAATGAGGACAGGAAAGACCACATAAGGAAAACCAGGAACAAAGACAGGGGCAAAACACAGCAAAACAGGTCCATGATCCTGACATTATAAGGGTTGCATTTTTTTATTTTATTTTTTATAACTAGCAACTAGTTGGTTAGTGGATGACTAATTGTCCAGTCTGTTGTATCTGCTGACAGACTCGTATGTCTTATGTCAACATGGTTAAACCATTTCACAGCAAAAAGTAACTTGAATTTAGCAACCCGTCTGAGTTTTCATCATTCCAGGGTTTACACCTTAAAATCCCTTGTCTGTTTTACTTTCATGTCTGCTTATTTGGGATTTCGCTATTGAATTATTTTTACAGCAAAACATGTTGCAGCGGTTTATAAATTCCTGCTGCATTAAAAGTTAAAGAGTGGAGTCAGTCGGTGATCCTGTTAGTATTTGCTAAAGTGCCACACATAAGCGGAATAACAGATGAATATACTGCAGCAATAATCAGGCCTCTGTTTTTGCTTTTGGAAACTAAAGTACATATGGTGATATATCTGTTTAATTACCAAGTCATAGAGCATCCTTTCCTTAACACATTAATTCATAAAGAAGAAAAACGTCTCAGGTTACGCATGTAACCATGGTTCCCTGAGAAGGGAACGAGACACTACGTCCTCTAGAGGTCGCTATGGGGAACGCCTTCAGCGTGACTGGTGTCTGAAGCATATATGACGTCATTACCCTGTGCGATCACAGTATAAAAAGGCGCTGGGATAACACGTCATCCGCTTCTTCATCTGAAGCTTGCGTCCGCAGCATAGCAAGGAAACTAGAGGACGCAGTGTCTCGTTCCCTTCTCAGGGAACCATGGTTACATACGTAACCTGAGGCAACCACAGTATAAAAGGGCGCCAGGAGAACATGTCATCCGCTTCTTCGTCTGAAGCTTACGTCCAAAGCATGGCAAGGGAACTAGAGGACTCAGTGTCTCGTCCCCTTCTCAGGGAACCATGGTTACATACGTAACCTGAGATGTTCCCTTTCAAGGGATTTCGAACTGCGTCCTCTAGATGTCGCTATGGGGAACGGTATACCCATGACACCATGCTGAGGGGAGTGCATACCAAACCACAGTCGAGCACTAAGTACCAACTCTACCAAAGCTTTAAGAGAGTTGCCACTTGGCTGTCAGTGACATTATCCCCTACGGTCAAAAGCCTAAGCTACATACCCCATAAACTTACCTGTTAGGGGCAGGACTCCTGGGCCCAGGGTAGAGCTCAAAGGCTTGGAATCAGGAAGAGATTCCTTTAAGGGAATACGACCAAGTGCCTAGAATCATGACTAGGTCTTGGCCTGTCACCCAGGGGGCTACTGCTTGCTCCGCATGAGCTTGCTGAAGGAACTGTCTCAACAGACCCCTAGTAGCAACACCCTGTTAAAGTAGGTATCACTGAGGATACATAGATAGAGTGGTGCCCAAGGTGCAATCGGGGCCTGACCGACTCAAAGAAAGGGCACGAAGCCGCAGCGCAACAAAATGCTTGATGTGCGAACTTACCACAGCGTGGATTTTAGGAAGTGCACTGAGATTTCGAGTGCACACTTACCATAACATGGATTTTAAAGATACCGTTGCTAAGGGGCCCTAGAGACGGTTTACCAGACAGACCTAGAGACCTTATGTGACCGTGGCACTCTCAGGGAGCAGTCCATAGCATACACAGAGCACACATAGCTGGAAATGGCGCATCTCATAGAACAATACGTCTGAGAAGTCACCAACTCATCGTCATGGTCATAATGCTGGTCTGGCTAGCAGTAAGTTACCTAGCTGAGGGAGCATAACGCCCATCTCTCAGCCGAGAGGGGGAGGCAGATGCTCGACCTACAGCATGTTCGTAGAAATCCTGAAGGGTAAGCGTACTGCAAGCTTAGCCAAAAAACTCAGCGTATCAAGGAGGCAGAGGAAGGGCCTAGTTTGCCTGAGGAAGCAGCATGCTCATAATAACCCTCTACAGTGAGAGGAGCGATGCTGACTAGATTAAAGGCATTGCATTGAAACCCCAATCCAGTCTCGTGCTCTCTACCCGATAGAGAGCTTCATACCTCAGGGAACGAAGCATTTTAGATATATGCTTCAGACACCGGTCACGCTGAAGGCGTTCCCCGTAGCGACCTCTAGAGGATGCAGTTCGAATTTCCCTCGAAAGGGAAACTGCGTTCATTTTAATCGGTTTTTGTGAAATAATATTTACAGAATGTGTCACTACTAGGGTATTTTAGCTTTTTTAGTCTTAGGTGTTTCTCCTAAAATCCTTATATTTGATCTTGGAATAATTTGATGAGAAATGTCTGAGTTCATATTGAGATCTCTGGCTTTTGATTGCAGACTTGCAGAGGTATTTTTGACATATTCAAGCACATTTTGAGACATGTGAGATCACTGGGGTCCTTTTAAGGCAGGAGACTTCAGCAGAAGTCTCAATTTGAGATGAAATGGAAATATTGTGTCATTCTTAGTCTGACAGCACAGCTGAGTATGGCCCAAATCTGACTGGATGGAATGAGAGTGTGAATAGCAAAAATCAAATTACAGTACATCTGACATTTTCAATATTTGCAATTTGTATGCCAGTGTACCTTGACATTCAGTATAATCCATGCTGGATTTACCCTTGGCATGCATTATACAATTATTTATTAAAATAAATAAAAGTTTAATTTGCAAAAAGGCAAATTTTTCATTTTAATGCATAAATCGCATGACATTATTTACATGCATTCAATTATTACAAATTAAAATGTTTGTAAATTAATGTAAATATGAATGCCTTCATACATTATAATAACATGCCCATACTAAATAATGATTAGAATTCAGGTGAAGGTGCACTTTGAAAGGGAGTGATGGAGGAGCCTGGTGATTCCATGACAGTATAACTATTATAGATATACTATTATAGTTTTTATTAATATTTTGATCGTTTTTTTTTTTAATCTTCCATTTTCATCTTAATTTTAGTTAAAGTTTTAGTCATTTGTTGTGTTTTTTTGTTGTTGTA
>NW_015548208.1:186549-209965 GCF_001515605.1 Sinocyclocheilus anshuiensis | reverse complement strand
ATATATATGTCTATATAGTTTTATACATTTTATTTCAGGTAATGTTTATTTTATTTAAAGTAACAATTTTTTATTTTTAGTGGTTTTAGTTTTAGTTTCAATTTTAGTTAACTGTTTAACATGCTGGGGTAGGATTGGTGTTTTAGGGTGTTTTACTCATGCAGCATTGCGTAACAGACTTGATTCTGTTATGAGTAAACAAACTCACAATTAAAAATATAGGACTCATATTTGAACTCAGTAACATGGTGTAATGTAACGTATCTCTCTACATATGATTCTTGGATCACTCTTTAATCAATCAGAGCGGTACCGAAGTAGGCTGAGTCTTTCCTTAGGGACTAGTGAATCTGAAGGGACTGAAAGGTCATGCTCTGTTCAAGGTCTTCACTATTTCACAGGTATGTATGTTTTTATATGGGCTTGTAATGTATTCCAGTGCCCTTGGCCTGCATTGAGATTTGAACGAACTCATCATTAGCTTTAGCACAGTTGAGGGCTAATGCATATGTCAGATAAACACTGGAAGGACGAGAAGTACAGTTGGGTATCCAATGTAGTTTTTCTGTCTTTTTGATTTCATTGCAAGTTTTTTTTTTTTTTAATGTAGAGTCATATTTGTTTTTATTCACGGATAATCGGACATATTTGGGAGAAAGAGAAAAACTGCAATGTCAGACAAAATTTCTCCTTCTGAAATGTGACGTGTTTCCAAGTTCAGAATGATATTTAGAGTGATAATATCTGTCCTGGATTGGGTTGAAAAAATGCTTTCAGTGAGCCAAAACTAAATGCAAGTTTGCCAAAACAATCCCAAATAGCTGCTGGTTTGGCTATTAGCTTCAGTGCCCACATGGCGTAGGTGACAGAAAATGAAAGTAATTTCAAAGGCAGAAAGTAAGTAAATATTGTTTAAAGATAAATAAGACAAAAATGTATTGTTCTTTAGAATAATTAACAATCGTTTTGAACCTACATTTCCGTTCAAAAGTTTGGGGTGAATAATATATATATATTTTTTTTATTCAGTAAATATGCACTAAAATCATCAGAAGTGACAGTAAATACATTTATAATGTGACACAATTTCCATTTCAAATAAATGCTGTCCTTTTGAACTTTCTATTCATCAAAGTATCCTGAAAAAAAAAATTTATGTATCACACTATCCACAGAAATATCAAGCAGCACAGCCGTTCTGATGATAATAATAAATTATTTCTGAAGTATCATGTGGCACTGAAGACTGGAATAACGATGTTGAAATTTCAGCTTTGCATCACAGGAATAAATTGTATTTTAAAATATATTAGAACAAAGAACAACTATTTTGAATAGTAACATTATTTCAAATTTTTTCTGTTTTTACTGTATTTTCGATCAGATAAATGCAGCCTTGGTGAGCAGAAGAGACTGCTAAAAAAAAAAAACTATCTCAGCTCAAAATAATTAATTAAAATGTTTAAAGAAAGTAACAAAATGTAAAACCGTGACGACCTATGT
Source organism: Sinocyclocheilus anshuiensis (assembly GCF_001515605.1). Classification (NCBI taxonomy): domain Eukaryota; kingdom Metazoa; phylum Chordata; class Actinopteri; order Cypriniformes; family Cyprinidae; genus Sinocyclocheilus; species Sinocyclocheilus anshuiensis. The sequence goes on along the minus strand of NW_015548208.1, from coordinate 208,462 downwards.
CTTACGTGCAGGCACGTGCACACATAGTCATCAAAGGGGGCTTGAGCACCTGCCCTTTTTCTTCCTTGAGAGAAAGTGCCCTTTTTTTCTGGGGAGTTTTATTATTATTATTATTATTTTAATAAATGAATATATGTATATATGTGTGTGCGTGTTTCTGCGCACAGCTTTCCCTGTCAAACAAATAAAAAATCAAAATATCAGGTCAGGAAATGTTAAGACTCGCGTACATTGATCAGCTGCACATCACTGACAGGCAGAGAGCCACAGAAATGTGCATGTGTGTGTTTCTGTTTGCGCACAGCTTTCCCTGTCAAACAAATAAAAAATCAAAATATCAGGTCAGGAAATGTTAAGACTCGCGTACATTGATCAGCTGCACATCACTGACAGGCAGAGAGCCACAGAAGTGAATTGAAGCCCTCCCTCCCTTTCCAGTTGTGTTCTTCTTGGTGTGGAGGTGAGTGGTGATGAACAACAGAGTAAGCTATCTGTGCCTCGAATTTACAGCTAATTATGTAGTTAATTTTTCTTGCTAACATCCATGACTCATGAGAGAGTTACCATGTAGGTTAGACCAGTGCGCTTCTTTCACTGCATGATTCAGTTTATTAAAATGCATTTTGAATGATCACAAAATTCAAGATATGGGGACAGAAATGTATATATTTATATAATTTCATATAGTTAATCAGTATCACACGAAGACTGATGTTTTTTCCACCAAAAAGCAGCATGATTAAAAATGTGATATTGATTTTATACAGCAGTTCAATAAACAAGAATTTTACATTAAGACACTTACGTTTTAGACACAATATTGACTGTTTTTGCTCTATTTGCGCCAATAAATATAATTTCAGTTTGCATCTCTGAGCAACATGATGCTGTTTTGTTCCTGAATGAATCAACCGTTTAAATGATTTGGTTCAATCGCAATGACTCACTTATTAACAGTGACTTGCTGCCACCTACTGGCGGTTTTAATTTCACATTTAAAATATATTTTCTTTTTTTTTTAATAATTTCAAATATCAGTATTCAACATTTTATGTTTAAAATATCAAAACAGAATTAATGCATTTGTAACTGCAGGTTAAACATTCATGTCCTGCATTAAACAGAGTGTAAATGCAACTAAATGTCCCTTCTAATGCAGCTTCTGTGTTTTCTCTGCATTGCAGATTAAATTTGTCAATACTGATTTCATTTGCTTGGTAAGAGCCCAAATGACTTATTATTCTAATTGACTGATTCAGTTGAAGAATTTGACTGAAAAGATGATGCACATGTTTAGAAAAAATAGCTTTATATAGGTAAATTTGCACATAAAAGGTAAAAATCAATTTAAACTTATTGGAAAAGATACATTTCTATCACTGCTGTGAACGGATCACCACACAGAATATAAAGAATATCAAAACCTCAGGAGTCAGCTGTCCACAGCAGTCCTTAAGATATCAATAAAATCCCAGAAAATATTGAGATATATTTTTTGTCAATATCGCACACCCCTAATTGTCTATATTTAACGTTTTGTTTAGAAAAAATACATTTAATAAAAAAGTGCCCTTTTTTCCACTTGAGCCCCTGCCCCTCAAAATGTCTGTGCATGTCCCTGCTTACGTGGGTTTTTCCCTGGGCCGAGTTGGGTGATTGTTCTTGGATGGGTTCATTGAGAACACCTGTTGTTGACTTCCTGTTGGGCCTTTTAAAAGGCAGAATGACAACTGGCCATGGGAGAGCTGCACATTGGACTTAATTTTGTTTGGTTTCATTTAAACTTGTTTCTTTTTGTACATCCAACATTACTACAGCCCATTACACTTTCATGCATTAACTTCACTTTACACCACTGATTCCTGACTGTTTCATGGTACATTGCTTTTTGTTTTGTTTTTCTGTATAGTTTTATTTTGTTAATATATTTTGCGTTCTATTCTGGCTTTCTTGTGTGCCCCTACTTTTGTTACATCCTTTTTTTGAGCCATGGGGCGTAACAAAAACAAAATAAAATCTCATCCCCAAAAGAAGTCATTTGTGTGACTTCAGAAGTAGACTGTATTAAAGTTGAAAGTGACTCCATCCGTGCATGCACTAATTTGCAGATCCCAGTTCTCAAATGTAGTGTCTCTCGCACACAGACAAGTGTTAATTTAGTTTCAGTGGAATATATGGGGATGGCATCCACAGAGCAGTGTGGGACTGCATAAGAGATGAGCTCAATCTAACAGCCCACATACTGCTGAATGGAAGGCTCTGCACTGGGCTTTTAAATAAAAAAGATGCCTTTAATTGGCTGGCATTGATCTGCAGCTCTTTGTGGTCAGGGGAGATGAGATGGATGCTATCTGTGGCTGTGGGAGTGAGGAATCACTGCGTTGGCATTACAGATGCCTGAAGTTTGTTTAAAGTTGTGGGAGGACTTCTGAAGAGTAATTGTGAGGATGCTGTAGCTCTTTAATTAGGTTGCGGGCCGTGCAGGCAAAACTCGTATTGCTTTAAGTGAAAATTAACTGAGCACTTTAATTAAGATACATGTTAGAAATGTTGCATGCAATGGCCTCACAAGATGATAATGAATGCACTGCAAACATGTTTTTGTATTGTAGTTTATTTGCTTGAGTAAAAAGTTGAATAAGATATTTATTTATTGATTACAAATATTATTGTTGCTGTCAAAAGTTGTAAAATTAATGGTTTGTTGACCATTCATCCATTCATTCAATCTGTCTCTCTGTCTGTGATCCTAACGGTTATTTGCCCTTTCGAGTTGAATAAGATATTATTTTATAAGTTCATACCATTGTCAGCTAGTTTGTTTTTTGTCATTTTAAGCATACACCGTGCTAAATCTTCTTCCGTTTATGCCTAAAACAAGAAAAACTAACGTGTCTAGCTGCCCCATCATAAATAAAGCATATAATGCATAAGTTGCTGTGTGTGAAGCTCTAAAAGCCTGTGTCACTCCAGATAAGAAGTGGCTCGCTCTCCTCTATGAGTTTTATGATCCCTTTCAAAGATGCTGCTGGAAATTAATTGAAGAGGGAGTGTTCGGAGGTCTCTGGAGACACAAGAGCTTCTTCTGCAAGAAAATTCTTGCAAAGAAGAAAAGCATGTAGTTTCAAACATCTCAGCTCTGAAAGTATTTTGCTTCATATGTTACACATACATCATTTTTGCAGCAAAAAGACGTTTGTAATGGAAAAAGTAATGGTTCTTTGACCTTTCTTTCTTTAAACATTTTCCTGCATTTCATTTCTTTTGTTATTTCTATTATTCATATTATATATTATTTTAGGCAAAGTGAATCATATTTTACAGCTGCAGCAGTAATGATTGATATTATATATAATTATATTGTATATATTTTAGGACTTGAATCATATTTCACAACTCATATTTTAAAAATGATATTTTTTGTCAGTTGGTGGAACAGGATCTGATGAAAACAATCTTCTAGGACAACATTTTCTCACAACCTTTCTTTGAATGAGAAAAAAAGCTTTGACTGAATTGGTTAATGATCCGAAAATAATTATAAACCCTGCGGACAAAGGAGGGGGTGATAGTAGACCAGGACACAACTAAATATCAGCAAGAAATTCTCTCCCAATTACAAAATACAAGGTTTTATAGGAAGCTTCCTGACCCTACTAGTGTCACACTTCTCGGGAGGCAAGGAGCGAGGAACGAGGAAACACGGAGATAACTTCAATTCACAGTCTTTAATGATCACACAGGGAACGTAGGAGACACAGGAACACATGGAATGACGTTCAAGGACCGACAAACACTAACTGAAAGGACTGGGGCTTTTAAACACTGGGTGATTGGGAAAACACAGGTGCAAGGAATGACTAATTAAAAGGGAACCGGCACACCTGCGGGGAGCGAGGAACGAGGAAACACGGAGATAACTTCAATTCACAGTCTTTAATGATCACACGGGGAACGTAGGAGACACTGGAACACAAGGAATGACGTTTGAGGACCGACCAACACTAACTGAAAGGACTGGGGCTTTTAAACACTGGGTGATTGGGAAAACACAGGTGCAAGGAATGACTAATTAAAAGGGAACCGGCACACCTGCGGAGGGAAAACACAACACAAACAGTCCAGGGGCGTGACATTACTCCCCCCTCCAGGAAGGTGCGTCCTCGCAACGTAGAAACAATATGGGGAGGGGAGTGGGTGGGTCTGTGAAGCGCTTACGAGGTGCTGGCACTGGAGGGCGCTCTGAACTGGATTTGGGGGCTGGAGCCCTCCCCTCTTCGTTCTGGCACTTATGTCCCGCCATAGTTAGCTCACCCTCAGCCATGATGCAGGGGGCGGAGCTCCTCTCTGCGCTCACACGTCCATGGCTTGCTCCCTCGTGGTGGGCACTGTCGCCGGCTCTCGCACCTGGTCTGACGGGTTGGGCTCAACTTCCGAGGCGATCCTCTGCACAGTTGCTTGGCTTCACTCTGGCTCGCCGATCGCGGCGGGAAATGGCTCTCCATCATCGGTGGGCTCAGGCTGATGCTCCGTACCGCGGGGAGATGGTGGGCTGGGTTCTGGGTCCGGAGTGGATCCGGCGAGATCCCCCACGGGGCAGATGATGAGTGGCGACCCGTTTCTCGCCAGAGTCCACTCCACGACGGCGGCGAATTCCTCCCGAGGACCATCTTTGGACGTCTTCCGGATAGCTGGTGATGTTCGCGATCAACAGGAACAGTTTGGTATGGTCCTCGAGAGCTTTGTCTCCCTGCTCCAGCAGGAGGAGGAGGAATTCGGGGCGAGTGAAGGGATCCATGGGGACACAACGGAAAGAAAAACACTGAGAAAAAAAAACAGAAAACAAACGGAGGGGAAAACACGGAAGTTACTGTTTTGGTCGGTCCTTCTGTCACACTTCTCGGGAGGCAAGGAGCAAGGAACGAGGAAACACGGAGATAACTTCAAGTCACAGTCTTTAATCACACAGGGAACGTAGGAGACACAGGAACACATGGAATGACGTTCGAGGACCGACAAACATTAACTGAAAGGACTGGGGCTTTTAAACACTGGGTGATTGGGTAAACACATGGTGCAAGGAATGACTAATTAAAGGGAACACGGCACACCTGGGGAGGGAAAACACAACACAAAGAATCTAGGGGCGTGACAACTAGTGCCTATCAATCTGAGGTATTGTTTTTTTTAAAGGGTTAGGTCACCCAAAAATGAAAATTAGCTTGTGTTTTACTTACCCTCGAAGCATCCTAGGTGTATATTTCTTTCTTCTTTCAGACGAATCCAGTCGGAGTTATATAAAAAATTGTCCTGGCTATTCCAAGCTCTATCATTGCAGTCAGCGGGTGTTGCAGTTGAACAGTCCACAAGTCATCAAATAAAGCTCCCGCATTCAAAATAAAACGTGCCGCAGGCGGCTCCGGGGGATGAATAAAGGCCCCCTGTAGCGAATGTGTATTTGTAAGAAAAATATCCATATTTCAAACGTAATAAACACTTTTCTCTCACTTCCGCTGACTGTCATACACTGAAGCAGTTCCGGCGGATGACTGCATATGCGCAGCACGCTCCTCTGAGAGGTATGCTAGTCTCACGAGTTTGTTTATAGGAGCTAAGGAAGCAAAGTATCCTTACTTTAGCAAAGGAAAACCAGTCTCCTCTTGGTTTGTATCGAAATCCTCTGACATTTTTCTTTGCAAATCCTTGGTTTGTACTTCTAATTCGTGACCGGCGTTTTGTTTTGTTCTCTCTCCGCATTCGTCAATAATCACGCAACTCATACGTGCTGCGTCATCTGCTGGAACTGCTTCAGTGTATGACAGTCAGCGGAAGTGAGAGAAAAGTGTTTATTACATTTGAAATATGGATATTTTTCTTACAAAAACACATGGATTCGCTACAGGGGGCCTTTATTCATCCCCCGGAGCCGTCTGCTGCACGTTTTATTATGAAATCGCAAGCTTTATTTGACGACTTGTGGACTGTTCAACTGCAACATCCGCTGACTGCAATGATAGAGCTTGGAATAGCCAGGACAATTTTTAATATAACTGTGACTGGATTCGTCTGAAAGAAGAAAGTCACATACACCTAGGATGCCTCAGGGGTGAGTAAAACACTAGCTAATTTTAATTTTTGGGTGAACTAACCCTTTAAGTAATGCAAAAACACAAGGTTAGATATCTCAGTCAGAGTTTGATTTCTTGTATTGTCGACATCCGATTAGGCCTGTGTTTTATACTCTTCCCAATCCCAGGATTCATAAAAGTTTAATTGACCCTCCAGGATGTCCAATTGTTGCACAGACTAATTCTCTTTTGTCTCCTTTATCACAATACATTGATTTCTTCATGAATCCATATGTTCATGAGTTATAACAAGCTTGAAATCTAAAATCTTACATGAGAATGGACTGAGTGCTCTTAGACATTACCTTTCGAAACGCTGCAATGTCATTCCACCTTCCGAATTGATTGAGATGGCTTCTTACGTTTTGAAATATAATTACTTCAGTACTGATAAAGACTTTTACCTTCAAGTGAGTGGCACTGCAGTTGGCTCTATTTTTGCCCCGAATTATGCCAATTTATTTATGTTTATATGTGTTTTATGTTTATTTATTCATAATTTTTTCCCACTGTTATATACAGTATATACAGTGTATATATATATATATATATATAAAAGTTTCATAAAAGTTTAATTGATCCTATGTAATCAATTAAATATATTTAAGTATATATATCTTAAATATATATAAATATTATATATATTTATATATATATATATATATAATAGTGACGTAAACCCTTTCTGTTCAAGGATTATCAAGTGGTTAAGATACATCGATGACAGTTTTTTTAGCGGGGGGGAATCTTGATGAGGCCTGAGAATTTGTGTGCATTTTAAATAATTTTGTAAATGATTTGGAATTTACTTTGGAGGTCAGTTCATCCAGGGTACATTTCCTTGACATGTGGGTACATAAACATGAGGGTACTCCAGTTTCCGTCCGACTTTTTTAAAAAAGGGATTACCTAAGAGCCAATTTGTTATTCGGATTCAGACTTTGAGAAATCAAAAATCATGAAGAAGAGATTTTAGATTGGGGTTAACCTTCTAAATGGGTTGATAAAGCACTTAGTTCATCTTTTCGGAAAACACGGGCTGATCTGTTGAAGACAAAAAAAGTAAAAAAAATATGCTTTTACTTTCATTACATCTTATTCATGTTATTCAAGTCCTATTTGATAAGAACATTTTTTTTAACAAAACATCGGCATTTGTTGGCTTCTGATTTGGAATTGAGTTCTCTCTTTTTTTGTTTTACATCCTCCATTGATTGTATTCAAACGGTCAAAAAAAATTAAGAGATTATTTAGTACATGCCCATTTTCATAGTTATAATCCTAGGCCATCTCAGAGATTACTGAGTCCTATACAAAAGACAAACTATCAATGTGATAAATGTGCTCAGTGCAATATTAAACATTCAAAACATCCTTTTTTTTGTCATCCAAGAACTGACAAAAATATAATAAATTCTGTTATTACTTGTGCTTCATCCCATGTCGTTTACCTGATTTGTTGTGCTTGTGGTCTCGGGTATGTTGGGAAAACATCACACCAACTGAAATATAGGATCAGTGAACATAAGAGTCTCTGAATCAGAATGTTTCTTCCTTACATTTTGTGGCATTGAAAAAGTGACTGTGCCACCAAGAGGGGGGGATATAGAAATTAGGGCTGGTAAATTAACACGTTAATTAGATTCATTATTTACGGTGAAAAATAACGCGTTAAAATTATTAAAGGGTTAGTTCACCCAAAAATGAAAATTAGCCCATGAATTACTCACCCTCAAGGCATCCTAGGTGTATATGACTTTCTTCTTTTATACGAATCCAGTCAGAGCTATATTAAAAATAGTCTTTGATCTTCCAAGCTGTTTAATGGCAGTCAGCAGGTGTTGCAGTTCATCAGTTCAAAAGAAGTGAAATAAAGTACATCCATAATAAAAAGTGCCTCCCACGGCTCTGGGGGGTGAACAAAGGTCTCCTGTAGCGAATTGATGCGTTTTTGTAAGAAAAATCCCCATATTTAAAACGTAATAATCAATTTAATCTAGCTTGCGCTCACTGTTGTACACGGAAGCCGCTCTGGGTGGATGACGTATGACGTTGGCGTTGCGCATGCGCTTCTCAGAAGTGACGAACGCGGAAGTGTAGGGGAGAGATCAAAACAAAACAACGGTCACAAATTAGAAGTACAAAACGAGGATTTGTAAAGAAGAATGTCAGAGGATTTCAATATAAGTCAAGAGGAAACTGGTTTTCCTTTGCTAAAGGAAACTTTGCTTACTTTGCTCCTGTAAACAAACGTTGGTTTTCACGAGACTCACCGGCGCATGTCCCCCCGGAGCCGTGTGAGGCACTTTTTATTATGGATGGATGCACTTTATTTCACTTCTTTTGGACTGAACACCCGCTGACTGCCATTAAACAGCTTGGAAGATCAAAGACAATTTTTTATATAACTCTGATTGGATTCATCTGAAAGACGGAAGTCATATACACCTAGGATGGCTTGAAGGTGAGTAAATAATGGGCTAATTTTCATTTTTTGGTGAACTATCCTTTTAACGCATTTAACGCACTTGCCCCGCCCCAGACTTATGTGGGTCATCTGACATTTCAAACAGTTGATTGTTGACGAATATGAGGCAGGGCAACAACTCACTGCGTGATGGAGCCTAGAGAACGTAGTTAGAATATCCCTAAAATTCAAGATATGGTGCAAAAATGCCCCTGTTTGAGTTTTTGTCTCATATTTACATCATATAGTTAAACAATATCACACGAGCAATAGGCTAAGTGCAATATCACACGAGTGCAAATGTGATACTGATCTTATACAACAGTTCAGTAAGTAAGAAGTTAATATTGTGTTATTTTAGACACAATGTTGTCTGTTTTGCTCAGTTTTGCCAACAAAAATATAAAGATAAAGCAGAACTGTTCATCTCTGAGCAACACACAGCGGCATTTCATTTCTTAATGCACGTTTTGAACAAATTGTGTGAACCATTTGGCGCATTGAACCATTGGCTCATATAATATAAATTATATTATGATATGAGTAAAAATTTGTTTTGAGGTAACCTTTCTGCAGGATGTTTCTAATATTATGATGTGTTATGTCATTCATTTTGTGATTGGTAATGATGTATCATTGCAGTGATTGGTCATATGTTGTTATTAAATGAGGTTGTGCCTGAAGGTCGTAGGACCAAAATGTTAATAAAATATTGCATATGTTTGCATGCATTGATAATGTGCGGTTGAGTTTTTTTTTATTTGTCCTTGTTTGGTCTGTTTTCCTATGCACATATCTATTACCTGCAGGTGTGCAATGTTAATTGTTAATTAAAATGTGAGTTGTAAAATGTGATTAAATTCCTACATTAATTAATTAATTAATTAATTAATTTTAACCTTTTCTAACTTTTTTTTGCCGAAGGTTTTAGGACACTGGCCCTCCAGGACCGAGTTTGGGCACCCCTGTTCTAGAGCTTCACACACATTAACGCAATAATAATACATTAGCAGATTAAAAAATACAAATAAAAATAGCAACATTAAAGCAGGCTCGATTTGACCCTATAATCACCTGTAGTTCAAGCCAGGGTTGCCAGATCCACAGTTTTTCTCTACAGTACACCTAACATTATTTGTAGCGCACCTCCCATCCAATAATCATAAAGATCTTTGTGCTTTGTTACTTATGAGACAAAACACAATCCAATCTGTCAAAACTTGTCCATTCTGTCACGTCAATTAAATATTGAATTCCATTTTGATGCTTTTAAATGTAACCTGACAGAAAAGCAGCAGTTTGAGTTGCTGTATCGATCATAGAAAAATTCTTGATGTTTTACTATAGATTGTTTGCGTCAGTATATGGCCTCTAGATCTCAATGGTGAAGCTCTTCTGAGTTCTTTGACTCACCATATAGATGGTTTACTAAGGAAGCACAGAACTTTATAAAGATTTGACTCTTGCATCAGAATCTGAAATGCTATTAGAAAGCGTCTGTTGGCTGCACATCCTCTGTTTGCAAAATGACCCTCTAAGAATTAACAAACCGTGACTTATGATGTCTAAAACACACTACAAAGGAGATTAAAACTCTGACCTCGTGTATTATGTCTTGGGCAGCATCAGCATCTCATTTTATGGTCCAGCTCTGTTTGTCCTCATTTGGATTAGGTGGTTATAAAACATGGTCCCGCATTTACCTTTATATTATTGAAGTCCTTGAACTTATTAATAAAAGAAAAATCAATAAACACAAACTTTGAGTGCCAACCCAATCTTATTCCTGATATATTATGTTTATCTGCTATATGAAATATATTGACAAAGGAGAGATGTCTGTAAGTGTCTGACGCTGGTCAAGGAGAGGGCCTAGGATGACTCAAACTCTCATGTAGAATGTTTTTAATTCATTTTAAACACTTTGTAGTGAAAATTATGTGATATAAACTGGCAGTTCTGAGAAGAAAAGTCTGAATTGTCAGATAAAAAGTCAATTTAAATGTAGAAATCATAGAAAAACGTCAGAATTTGAAGATATGAACTTAAAATTTTGAAATACATATTTGGATTTACAAGAAAATAAGTCTGAATTCTGAGTTTATATCTCACAATTCTGACTTTTATTTCTGTCAATTCTGAGAAAAAAAAGTCAGAAATATGAGGTGTGAACTCAGATTTGTGAGATATAAAGTCAGAATTGCGAGATGTAAACTCCCAATTCTGAGAAGAAAAGTCTGAATTCTGAGATAAAAAGTTACAATTACCTTTTTTAATTTTTATTTTATATTGAAAATAAATAAATAATAAATAAATAAATAATTTCAAGATATCAACCTTGAATTTTGAAATGTAAACTAAGAAGATTGCAAGATTTAAACTTGTAATTTTAAAGTCCAAATTCTGAGATAAAAAGTCACAGTTACCTTTTTATTTTATTTTATTATTTTTTTATCCTCTGGCAGAAACAAGTTTCCATAAAGTCTGCAATAAACAGTCAGAGATTTCAATTTGAACTCACTCAATTTTCATTAAATTTTAGGATAAACGGAAACACTTTCTCTTTAGTTGTATTTTTTCAAACATGTTGACGTGTAAGTCGTGAAACAAATTTCACACAAACAAATGCTTTGAACGGCTTTAGCGTATTTTTTGTGTACATGTTTGACATTAACTCTGCAGAAAAAAAATAAAAATAAAACAGTTTTCTGGTGTTTTGTTGCATGTTTATTGATTTGCATCGAAATATTTTATAATGAGCGGGTTTTTGATAGTCCTCAGCATGTTGTTGTACTTGTAAACACTCTTTAATTATCAACACATGCATTTATGCTGAACTCAACTCACCTGAAAACAAAACCTTTGATTTAACCTTTGACCTTTTGCCGCATAACAATTATACTGAGTATGCATAGTCATTTTGCAAATAATATCCAGGTAATAGTGCTTAATTGAAGCACTGTCTCTGCATTGATCATGTAAATATATATATTTTTTTAGCTGTGCACTAAAATTCTCCTTCCTGATCCTCAGAGAAAGATATAAATCATCCAGGCCGTATAGGCACAGTAAGATATATACAGTAGTATAACAGCTCAAAGCACGACCAGCTTCTAACATTTGTTGAGTCAGACAGTTTTTGCATTAATGAACTGGACTGAGCTCTATTCTGGTCTCAGTGTCAGACGGCTCACCCACAGACTGCGCGCTGACCATCTGATGCATATGGCACACCAAAATAGCAAGAGATTTCTCAAAACTGAGAGTCCCTATTTGATTAGCTTTGTGTGATTTCTGGATGAAGAGGTTTTGATCAGTCAGCTGGGAAACAAGATCATGTTTTTAAGCTCCCAGTCTGCTAGAATGAGCCTTTCCGAAGAAAAACTGGATGAGTTTGTGAGGTTTGTGGTCAAGGAAGCTATTTGAAAGGTAATTTGTAGAGACTTTAGATCAGGGTTATTATATACAGTAGTTAACTAAATCTAAGACCTACATCTAAAAAAAGAAGAGAAAAAAAAAAGAATAAAAGCTATGTAGACATATTTATTAAAATGGAAAATCTAAGAATTAATTTAAAATATTGATAAAAACTACAATAGTATTTAATTTATGCTAAATTAGCACTTGTGGCATGAATTATTTAAAACCTAACAAATGAAAAAAAAAAACACAATTACTAATAAAAACTTAAAATTAATTAATCAATCAATCAATCAATCAATCAATCAATCAATTAATTAATCAATTAATTAATTAATAGTATCTTAATGATCTTAACGCTTGTGTTGTGTTCAGAACCCTATCACACTTACGAGTTTACAGAGCAAAAAGGACCCGGCCTCATAAAATTGCTTATAAATCACTCATTATGCTATATTATCACCAAAGATTGGATTCAGTCTTTTTTGTCAACTTCTTTTCTTGAGACTAGGCACCTCATTTTTTGAGTGAAAAAAGCATTATTTATGAATAATTTTCGCAATATTAAATAAAGACTGAAGAAAATTTGCACTGTTTATCACCACTAGTGTACTTTAATGTTTAATCAGGGACTTTGTTTTGAAAGGCTTTTATTTTGTACAAAATGGCACAAAGTAAGATTGAATCCAATCTTTGTTGATAATATAGCATAATGAGTGATTTACAAGTATTTTTTTGAGGCCGGGTCATTTTTGCTCTGGAACATCAGAAGTGTAACAAGGTGAAAAATCTCCCCCAGAAAAGTATGAAAATTATCAAAAAATGTTTTAGAAGCAGTTATACCCTTTGTGAACGAAGTCACAAAATTTCAGTCCAATGCGATAACATTAACTAGTATTTTCGGCAAAAATATTTTTTTTTCAGAGCAAAGAGGACCCGAACACCACATGAGAAGAACTCTGCTTTGGATGCTTTGAGATTAATTATCTTTGTGGCATTTGTTGTGAATGCATGACAAAATTTGGGAAGAAAAAAAAAGATTTTGAATCCACTAATAAGAGTAAAGATTAATATGTAAAATTGGCAAGACACACTTTGTTGTTGGTCTGCCTGATAAATAGTTTTAAAGCTTGAAGATTAAATTTTATACAGGACTTATACAGGATGGATGGATGCACAGATAGATAGATAGATAGATAGATAGATAGATAGATTTTTGAAGCATCTTGGACACTTTTTTGTGCCATTAGGGGATTATTTGTTAGCAGTGCAAATGCAAAAGTGTTCAAACATTTCAAGAAGTAATTATTGATTGCTGAACTAATAAAAATGACAAAACACTACAAAATTATAAATTACTAAAATGTTTAACTCAAATTAAAATGAAAATGGAAAATATAAAAATAATAAATTATTCAAAATATTAATTGAATTTATTGAGAATTTATTAAAACCACACAATTATTTTGAGCCTAAAATGCTTTGGATGCACTGAGATTAATTATCTTTTTTTGGCATTTGTGTAGCGAATCAGCTCATGATCTAAATATCAAAATCTGTAGCGAATCAGCTCATGGGGAAATATGAATAATTAATCATAACTAGTTATAATTAATTATAAATATTTAGATCCGCTGTAGATATTTACTTGACCTCTCAGGGTCAACTGTCTGTCAATTCTAAGAACGTTAATTTCCTGGTTAAGGGAAATAACTTTCTTACTGTACAACTCTACACAGAGCTTGTAGCATAAATCTGCATGATTAAGTGACTCCAGTTATGAGCAAACAATGAACAACGTCAAGTGTGATCCAAGTAAGACTATATTAACTACATAAACACTTAAACTAGTCTAACATACTACATAAACACTTAAACTGGTCTAACATACACATAAACACTTAAACTGGTCTAACATACACATACACACACACACACACACACACACAGTATAGGAAAGGGTTAAAGCTTAACGCAGTAGAGAGAAGAGAAAATAAGAATATGAAGTTATGGAACCAGTGTGTACACAAATAAAAGTAGACCCTTTACAGATTTAAATGCTGTATTACTCTTATATGTACGGTCAAGTATGAAGGAGTATTTTAGTTCTTTTCGCTGTCATCATTCAAATCTGCAAAAAGTTCCGCTGGCGGAACTGTCGACAAATGATACTTAATGTATGAATTAATAAGACTAAGTTTGATACTTGCATGTCTCGTCCGTCAGCAAAGATCTTGGGCCTTATGATTGCATTCAGGAATCTCTTTCAGACAGACGAGACATGCAAGTATCAAACTTAGTCTTATTAATTCATACATTAGGTATCATTTGCGCCTTTTCACAAAGGTGTGTTTGAACTAAGAATTTGATGTTCCCTTCAGGCTGTAGATCTGCTGAATATGCAAATGGTTCCATAACTTCATATTCTTATTTTCTCTTCTCTCTACTGCGTTAAGCTTTAACCCTTTCCTATAGCAACTGTATGTGTGTGTGTGTGTGTGTGTGTGTGTGTGTGTGTGTATGTGTATGTTGGACCATTTTAAGTGTTTATGTAGTTAATAAAGTCTTATTTGTATCAGACTTGACGTTGTTCATTGTTTGCTCATAACTGGAGTCACTTAATCATGCAGATTTATGCTACAAGCTCTTTGTAGAATTGTACAGTAAGTAAGTTATTTCCCTTAACCAGGAAATTAACGTTCTTAGAATTGACAGACAGTTGACCCTGAGAGGTCAGCTAAATATCTACAGCGGATCTAAATATGTATAATTAATTATAACTAGTTATGATTAATTATTCATATTTCCCCATGAGCTGATTCGCAACAGATTGAATGCATGAGAAAATTTGGGGGGAAAATCCACTAAAAAGATTAAAGATTAATAGTAAAAGTAAAGTTTGGTATAATCTTTTAAAACTTGAAGATTATATAGGCCAGATAGATGTAAATGGCTTTGTAAGTAAGACAATATGGTAATATAAGATGTTTTTAAATTGTATTTTATTTGCACCATTAGGTGATTATTTTACTATCAGTCCAAATGCAAATATTTTAAAACATTTCAAGAAGAGATTATTGATTTGATTTCTAACCAGCACAGGCAGTTGTTCAAATCTCTAAGGATTTCCAGTCAGGATTTAGACCATATCATAGTACTGAGACTGCTCTCATCAGATTTACAAATGACCTGCTCTTATCATCCGATCATGATTGTATTTCTCTATTAGTACTACTGGATTTTAGTGCTGCATTTGACACTATCGACCACAACATTCTTTTGAGTAGACTACAAAATGATGTTGGTATTAGTGGAATTGCATTGTCATGGTTCAAATCTTACTTATCTGACCATCATCAATTCGTAGCAGTACATGACGAGATATCATATCGATTACAAGTACAGTATAGAGTGCCACAAGGCTCAGTACTAGGACCGTTGCTTTTCACACTTTGCCTTTTACCCTTGGGAGATATCATCAAGAAACATGGTGTTAGCTTTTACTGTTATGCTGATGATACTCACCTCTATATTTCTTCACGGCCTGATGAAACTACAAATTTGCAAAATTAATGGAATGTATAGTTGATATAAAAAAACTGGATGACTAGTAATTTCCTACTGCTAAATTCTAAAAAAACAGAGGTTTTAATTATTGGACCAAAAACCTCCGCATGTAAAACACTGTCTAACACTTGATCGCTACTCTGTTAATTCTTGGTCATCAGTTAGGAACCTAGGTGTACTATTTGATAGCAATATTTCCTTTGAAAACCATGTTTCTAACATTTGCAAAACTGCATTTTTCCATCTTTAAAATATATAAAAATGATGACCTATGTTCTCAATGTCAAATGCAGAAACGTTGATTCATGCATTCATGACCTCAAGGTTAGATTATTGTAATTGTTTATTGGGTGGTTGCTCTGCGCACTTAATAAACAAACTCCAGCTGGTCCAAAATTCAGCAGCTAGAGTTCTTACTAGAACCAGGAAGTATGACCATATTAGCCCGGTTCTGTCAACTCTGCACTGGCTCCCTATTGAACAATGAATACATTTTAAAATCTTGCTAATTTCTTATAAAGCCCTGAATGGTTTAGCTCCTCCGTACTTGAGCAAGCTCATATCGCATTATAGTCCTTCACGTCCGCTGCGATCTCAAAACTCTGGCCATAATACCCAGAATATCAAAATAAACTGCGGGCGGCAGATCCTTTTCCTATTTAGCGCCCAAACTCTGGAACAATCTACCTAGCGTTGTTCGGAAGGCAGACACACACATGCTTCTAATATTCAAATCCGTTAAAGGATTGTTAGGCTGCATTAATTAGGTCAACCGGAACCGGGAATACTTCCCATAACACCCGATGTACTTGCTAAATTGTAAGAAGAAGGGCATCTATGCTAATATTAGTCTCTTTCATTCTTATTCCGAGGTCACCGTAGCCATATACGTATCCAGTCTGTATCCAGATCAGATGGTCACTGTAGGCACCCAGATCCAGTCCATATCCAGACCAGATTGTGGATCAGCGCCTAGAGATGAGCTCTACAGCCCTAAATGTCAGCGGAGACCATGTCAACCTCATCACCTCGACGACCATCAGCACAAGACCAGGGGAACCAGACAAGACCTCTGCACCTGTTGCAGCCTGGAATTTAACCACGACATGCTGGTTTCATCAGGCCAGAAGATAACTGCCCCCCCAACTGAGCCTGGTTTCTTCCAAGGTTTTTTCTCCATTTCTGTCACAGATGGAGTTTTGGTTCCTTGCCACCATCGCCTTTGGCGTGCTTAGTTGGGGATGCTTGACTGATTGCACAGACACTATTGGAAAAGAGCTGACTTAGATGATGACATCACTGAATCAATGAACTGACTTTAGCTGGAAAAATGACTCTGTTATGCTTCTTGCATTATTAACAAACTGTTTTCCTGTTTGACACTGTAAAGCTGCTTTGACACAACCAGTATTGTATAAAGTAATATGCAAATAAAGGTGACGACTTGACTTAAAACTTTCCTTGCAATATAAAGACTAAAGTGCTAAAAGCATGTGGAGTGATGAAGTGCATATCTGTAGGTCAATGCTATGAGGCTGTTTGTCTGATTTGTGAGATGAGGATGTGGTTTTATGTAAACATAAAGCTGCTCACTGTTGTGTAGAGCTCAATGTGATCTCATAAACGGGAGAAATGTTACCTATGTCACCCATTATGCAGCTAAGTGACAAGAGCAGCCATTGAGAAATGGCACAGAGAAATGGAGTTCATTTACATTCTGTCTCTTATTTATTACTGTCCTTCCCCCAGTGTTACACAAGACTTGAACTTAATTTTCAGGTATTTTCACATATCAACATTTATTCAGATCTATGAGGAGAAGTCATGACTAACTCGCTCATATAAAAGGCTTTGATACACACCAAACATATGCTAAACACTTCTTTTGAATGTTGCAAAATGTAACTTATATTTTGTGTTAAATTATGCCAAAACAATATGCTTCAACACCATCTCATATCTAGAGGCATCAGTGAATCTCACATCACTCATTCACAGAACAGTGCTAATGTCACTTTTACTCTTCCTTCTGCTGAGTGAAACAAATTTCAAATTTAAACATATTTTGGGACCAGAGTTCATGAAGGTTTTAATTTATTTTTGCACTGTTCTGATTAGGCTGATATTTATGGAAGCTTATTTCTGCCACAGAATAAAATGATAAAAAGATGATTGTGAATTTTTATTTCAAAATTCGTTGTTTTTTTATTTGTATTATTATTATATATTTTTTACTTCTTTCTTGAGAGGAGATTGTGAGAATAAAAAGCCTGAATTGTGAGATAAGAAATCACAATTACCTTTTAAATTTTTGTATTCTGATGAAAAAAAAAAAAAAAAAAAGAGATGTAATCTTAGAATTCAGAGGAAAAAAAGTCCACATTGCGAAGAAAAAAGTCTGAATTACAAAATGTAAACTCTTTTTTTTTTTCAATTTTGATTTATTCATTTTTATTCTACAGTGAAAACAAAAACTGACAATTCCGAGTTTAAAACTTTCAAGTTGCAAGATAGATACTCGCATCTGTGAGAAAAAAAGTCAGAATTATAAGATATAAACTCAGAATTGTGAAAAAAAAAAACAGAATTGTGAGAGTAAACAGTTGCAATTAGCCTTTTTTAAAATACTTTTATACTACGGGTCTGTTGAATGCTTGAATCTGATTGGTTGACGATCATTCTAAGGTGTGCAATTATTTTCAGTGAAATGCACAGCTAAAGTAGTTCCAGGCAGGTCTTGACCGCATTACATGTCCATTTCACGTCGCCAAATGATTTCAGTTATTTCAAAGGTCCTTACAGCCTAAAACAACGAAATAACCAAAACCCACAACAACACTGACCAAGCAAATAAATACAGTAAACAATAGGATAAAAACGACAAATTATTTCCATGTTTTTGCAACAAAATTACATTTTATTATTATGGAAACAGTACAGACACACGCAGAAACGCGTTGACGATTTTATCAGTAAAATAGTTTAGCAACTAAAAAGCTACAGGATATTTCTCACTAGCGAGGTAATACGGCGCTGTTCATGAAGCAGATTAACTTACAGTTGCGCTATTAGTAGAGCCGCTGCTGCCGAACACTGTTGAGAGACGCACAGACTCTCTGTGATTCTCTCTCTCTCTCTCTCTCTCTCTCTCTCTCTTCGTTTATTTTCTGATTTATTGCCTTTTCTTTTTTGGTTGTTTTGCTTGTTTGAATTGTTGTAAACAATCTCTTCACACCTGTTCTTCCGCTTTTAACACCCTCAAAAAAGGCCCGTGGTCAAGTGAGCTGCCATCCGTGAACACTCGGTCAAGCTCAAGCCAGCGCCACCTGGATTTTGATGCATGTCTGTTTGTGGAATTATGGTATGGATATATGGAGCAGCCAAAAAGCAGGCGAAGACCTATATTTCAGCGGGTATTAATTAATTGCCCCCCAAAACAAGTAAAATCAATTAGAAATAAATAAATTAAATTAAATATTAATATTGGACATTAAATAAGATACAGTTATATTACATTCTAATATTATGAGTGATATAGAACTCATATAGGGTTATGTGCCCTCTAGAAGCTTGCGTTCTGCAAGTGAACGACGCATTATTGTGCCATCTCAAAGAGGCACAAAATCACTTTCACAGACTTTTACATTAACTGTTCCCTCCTGGTGGAATGACCCGCCCAACTCAATACGAGCAGATGAGTCCTTAGCTATCTTCAAGAAACGACTAAAAACACATCGAGGCTTGTCATTTGCACTTATATATTGTTGCTCTTTTGTTAGTTTTGACTGCTTTTATTGTCCTCATTTGTAAGTTGCTTTGGATAAAAGTGTTTGCTAAATGACTCAATGTAAATGTAATATATTTTACTGTGGAGTTTTGGAGAAAAATAAAGTGTTAAAATACATTATAACACTGACAATTTCCTATTTTTTTCTACAGGCATTAATAAAATTCCTTCAGATTTGACATTAATTTTTCAATAAATTCCTCTTCAGGTTGACCATGACTCTGTCCATGTCAACTTTCACTGGGTTTTACTGTAGAATTTTGGTTACACACATACCTGAAGCTTCAAGTATTTTCAGTGCCAATGCTCTACGTTCCTGTGCCATCTCTTTTATAGTAGTCCCAAATTCCATGTTAGGCAATTTAGGAAATGCCTCCATGACATGGCATTTGCCATCTAAAAAAACAAACAAACAAAAAAAAACCTAAGAAATTAGACAGAAAGAAAATATATGATGTACAAACAGGATAAATACTGTATGATGCCTAGTCATTTAAATATTATAAATAGCTGTTCTCCAAATATAGAGATAGCATGCACAAAAACTGACTTCAAATATAATGCTGAAGCCTGAATACATTCATATCATTGTCAGAAAACATGCATGTAACTAAATATCAATGTTATTATACCGTAATGACAATCACACCACAGCGAATTTAATTTTGCTGAACTGGGTGTTGCATAACAGCTCCTTTGAACTTAACATCTGTCCAGTCTCTCTTATGGTGGTGGATAGTCCTCATTTAAAAAGTATACACTGTGTGACAATTAAACGTTAAATTATAAATATTCTTTATATATGTGCAAAATAATTACTCACAAATCGAATATGTATACAGTTTTAGAAAGCCACATCAAGTGCATTTGTAACAACTCTTTAAGTCCAATTTAAGTGTTGTTGTTTTTTTGCATTGACTCCTGGATGGCATTACATTCATTCATTCATATAATTTTATTATTTGTTTTTCAGTCAATAAAAAGTGTGTTGAAGCTTCCCTCTGATCTTTTCATTTTCTTGAGAACACAGCTCTGGTGACCTGATTTGGGGAGAAGGAGGGATGCCAGAAGAATTCATATAGTCTTTGGATGTGATAGGCTGTATTAAATTTTCTGGTTCCTCCCAAACTTTATTTATGAAACTCCATGTGAAGTCGCTACCACTGCTACCAGTATGTAGGGATTTCTATCATGAACGGACACTGATAAGCCCCTATCAGCCATCATGAGGTCTGGATTAATCTAATCAAGAGATACCACAGAGAATTTTTGTATGAGGACTACAACATATAGAAACCACGGTGTCTTGTGACCACCAATGAATGTAACTATTATATCCAAACAGGAAAAGGATGAAGTTAATTATTCCACTCTCTTGCGAAACCCTACCCAGCTAAGAGGACTGATAGGCATCCGCCAAAATTTGAACACGCATCTAGGAACGATAATTGGTGAACGGTGTCAATCTTAACTGCTAAGAAACCAATACTGTCATTGTTATTATTTTCCCTTCACCCGAAGGAATTTTAATAACAACCACAGTCCTGGTATCCAAACTTAACCCAAAAGGGAAAAGAGAAGATAATTTAATTATACCCATTCTGCTACCAGAAAAGGGTATTTTGATGTTTTATCTTTCCCTCTCATCTTACCATTAACTTTTCGTAGTCCCTCAGGGCCAAAGGGGGATAATGCTGACGCACGCCCACGATTCACCATGCGCTGGACACCATGGCACCAAGGCCACCTACGAAACGCTCATGCAAGTAGCATACTGGCCTGGCATGCAGCAAGACGTGGCGGAGTACGTAAAAGGATGCCTGGTGTGTTGCCAGTTCCAACCGGCAAATCCAAACCACCGAGCACCACTGCAACGGAAAGGAATGACCTTCCCATGGTCGGAACTCCAAATAGATTGGGTGGGACCCCTACCACGGCCAACATGGGGTAACAAATAGAACAACTTTCGCCTTCGCACAACAACAACTCCAAAGAAGTGCGGAGGGTCAAAAAGCCTACTACGACCAAAAGGCCTCTCACCAGGAACTTTATGTCGGAGACAAAGTGTGGTACTACAGCTTCACCCAACCAAGGCAGAACGCTCCCCATCGCCTGTCAAAGAAATTCCTACCTCACTGGACAGGACCCCATGAGATTGTGGACAAGCTCTCACCTGTTGCCTATCGAATCAAAATCAGACAAGGGCGCAGCGAGCCAGTCCTTCGATGGGTCCATCGAAAACAGATAAAGAGGCACCAGGGCTCCAACCGACAGGAAAAGGGGGAAGATCAAACCACCTGACACAGACCGACAATCTCATACTCTACACCACACTGAGATAACTTCTGTCATTTTAGGAAGACATATAGCTATCTTTCTTAAAATAACACCTACACACTCTCCTCCGCCGCACTGCTAGGACCAACCTTTAGTAGAGAGGAGTTGTTCCACACATGTGACACTGTCCCTTGCTGTCTAACCTAATTCAATGTCCTTGTCTCTCTTTGTGTTTTCCTTTATAGCTATATATATTTTTTATTTTTT
>NW_015548208.1:167535-186355 GCF_001515605.1 Sinocyclocheilus anshuiensis | reverse complement strand
TATGTAGGGATTTCTATCATGAACGGACACTGATATGCCCCTATCAGCCATCATGAGGTCTGGATTAATCTAATCAAGAGATACCACAGAGATCTTTTGTATGAGGACTAGAACATATAGAAACCACGGTGTCTTGTGACAACCAATGAATGTAACTATACGTTACCTAGCTCGTAGCTTACTTATCAAAGAACGTATTATCCTGTGGCCAAGAAAATACACAGTCAGATTAAGATACACGGACATTTGACAGCTCGCTGGACGACCGTTGATAAGGTGTAAACTATTGAAATTTGAAATCAGTTCTAATCAGGTGGACGTCGAATTTTCAGATTCGAGTCCTTTCAAAACCTGAGCTAGAAATAAAATTAATGATTAATTCCCTTATAGAATTAATGAGTTAAATTCCTTACAGTACTTACAAGTATCTGTTCTGTTTAGGACCTGCTGCCAATAATAGTTTTGACCATTGTCTCTGTAGTTAGGTTCCTTTACCCACTCTGCCTAGCTGTCTACATATACAGTACTTTGTTGCCAGTACTAGATTTTAGACATAATTAGATAGATGGAATGCAGTCTATATGGTTAGGTTTAATAAATGAATGTACATAAGTACCATAATTTATTGGCAGCAAATTCTGATTCTGCCTGCTCTGCGGAGTTACTTGATGGATCGACCAAATACACACTGCTTTCTGCTGCATTGACGTACTGTAACCACAAGAAAGAATACATTATTCCACAAATATTCTCCACAACAACAGGAACATGGAGAATCTACATAAATATGCAGTGTTAAATAAAAACTAACCAGAAACTTACAGTGATTATTTTGAATGTTAACAAAAGACACAATGGCTTTGTAGTTGTCAAAGTTAACCTGTAACACATCAAAAATTATTTTCTTTATATTATATCAACACAGAAATTACATTAGTTAATAAACATTTATCAATCACATAATTTTTGGTTTTGCTTCATCATAGTGTACATACAGTCATACAAACACGTTTCATCAGCAAACATCTAAACAATTATCAAACTCAGAACCATTTGTACCTTCGCTAAACAAATTACCCCCCCATCCCCCTCCAAAAAAACCTACCTTTGACAAACTCTGCCTTCTGACGGCTGCTCTGTCCTCAAAGAGGATCACAGCTGCGTAGTGGTTCATGATATACATGATTTTCTCTTTCTTTCTGTGATGTAGGCACTCAATGACCTAAGATAATATTAAATATTCAAACAGAGAGTACATCAGAAATCATTACATTACATTAAAACTTTTGAACTGGGACAGAGAGCTTGAGCCGGGCTGCAAGGTAAAACTCAAGCCCATCCTTCAAGGGTGGAAAGAAAAATTGTTTTCATTTAACAGTCTGTTTATCTTTCCCATGTCCAGGGTTAGGTGCACAGGGCAAACTAGTGATATCTATTTCATAATGGCTTACTGTGTTTCTGTCACACAACTGTGTCGATGGCATGGTGAGAGAGGAGCCCAGAGTGGAGACAGAGAGCCGCAGACCCAGGGCAACAGGGAGGATCCGGAGGGCCAAGGCGGAGCAGATGGCTCAGGCGACCTAGGTGTAGGCGGGAATCCGGAAGGCCATGGTGGAGCCGGAGCGACAGAGGACCAAGGTGGAGCTGGAGGGAGGGAGGAGCCCAACGGAGCTGGAGGGATGGAGGGACGAGGCAAAGGCAGGTCGATGACTGACCAAGGTGGAGCCAGGGGGACGAGGGAGCCCGGCGGAGCTGGTGGACTGAAGGGCTACGGTGGAGATGAGGGTGCTAGGAGCCATGGTGGAGACGCTGGGTCGACGGGCCGAAGCGGAGTCTGGGACTCAGAAGCTGGAGGCAGAGACAAGGGATCCTCCAGCCACAACGCCGATGTAGACTGGCAGACCAGCGGCGAACCCACATCACTTATGGTGGGCTGAGGGTGAGCTGAGGGGCTGACAGGAGGCAACGGCAGTGGTGCAGAAGATAGCAAACGACTCTTGAGTGGAGGTCGGAGAGGGAGGCTGGGTGGGAGTTCATGATAGTCTGGAGGTTCAGAGATGGTGTGTGCTGCCCACAAATACACCAAAGTGCAACTCCTAACACAGGGAGTGCAGCGGATAGGGAACGACCTCCATGGTCGTGACAGGGCAGGCAGACAGTTCAAGGCAGATAAATGGTTCATTACAGACCTCCATGGTTGTGACGGGACAGACAAACGATTCAGGGCAGACAGACAGTTCATAAACAGCCTCATTGGCCATACCTGGACAGGCAGAGAGTTCAGAAGATAGAGAAAATAAGTCTATTAAGTCCACTGAGTCCAACCTCAGCTCACCCTCATCGGTAGTACAGAGGGCAGGGCTTTCTTTTGCACCCTCATTCTCCACTGTGAACTCCACCGTGGCGGTTTTCTTTGCCGGCTCACGCACCTGGTCAGACGTCGCATGAGGCTCTGGCTCCAGGGCGAACCTCAGCTCTGTTGATCCTTTTGGCAATGACTCCTCGGTCGTGGGGGGCTCTGGCTCTCCATCTGCGGTGGGCTCAGGCTGATGCTCCGCGTAGTGGGGTGGTGTTTGGCTGGGCTTTGGGTCCGGAGTGGGACTGGTGAGTTCCTCATCAGTATCGCAAATAGTGAGTGGTGACTTGCAGCTCACGAGCACCCACTCCACAAAGGTGGCGAAATCCCCCCGATGACCATCTCCGGACAACTGCGCTCTGCATGCGGTGTTGAGGCTAGCATGATAAAGCGAGCAGAGGAAGTTGTCCGGGTAGTGGGTAAAGTTGGAGATTTCCATGGGAAGTCTTTTATGGTCCTCAAGGGCAAGCTCTCCCTGCTCCAGCAGGAGGAGGAGGAATTCAGGGCAGTCCATATCAACACGCCGCTTACATTTTTTGTGGTTGGGTCTTCAGTCACACAACTATGTCAAAGGCATGGACACGAAGACTAGATTCAACAAATAAACAGGCTTTAATAATCCACAGGAAGCTAATCCAGACAGGGCAGGTAGTGACACACGAGGTATAGACATTCAAGACCCGACAACAATGAACAAAAAGGGAGTAACTTAAATACATGGACCAAACGAGGATAATTAACAAGACACAGGTGAACTAACTAATGAAATCAAGGGGAGACACAAACTAGGTCAAAGGAACAAAACTAAACAGGAGAACAGGAAATGAAAGAAACACAGCAAAAGTCCATGATCGTGGAAGTTTCAAGACAAATCATTATATGTTTTTAATTTTTTTATATTTGCATTAAAACTTTGATTTCCCATGCAGTCTAAAAATGGATGCATTTAAAAACATATATTTATAAATACTTAATTACTTACAAGATTGGCATATGAGTAGAACACAGTGGCTACGTTTACATGCAACCAAATATTCCATTTGTAATCGGATTGACGGCTCAATCGGACTGAAAAACCTTCATGTAAACACCTTAATCGATCCGACTGAGCTCGATCGGAATGAAATTTCGATCGAATTGAAGGGGGTGCTTTATTCCTTTTCTAATACGATCGAGAGTGCATGTAAACACTCGATCGGATTGAACCCCGAAACTGAAAGAACTGCGCATGTGCAATGATGGAGAAATAGCGTAATGACGTATGACGCGCAGAACCAGCAGTTATTCCTTTTGAATAAAGTGTTGTATAAATGCGTGTCCTGTCAATATAAAACTCTCTTTTCACTCGGCAACTGTGAAGTGGCGCAGGACAACCTCCCACCAGTCCTTGTTTTGGATTCTCATCCACAGGCAACCCGTTTTGGGCGCGGGGAGGGGCATTTTTACTGTGTGATAAATATGAGCAGCACGGCACAGCGGTTTATATGTATATTTATCCATAAATTAATAAATATTAATTCTGCTGTTAAAAACAAATAAATAAACCGTGTAGGAGAGTGGTTATTATGTGCAAACAGTGAGAAACTCTATATTTGTGCAGTGTGCGCATGTAAAAAAAAATCCATTCCGATTTGAAGCTTGTGACATATAAACAGGCACATCAACCCGATCACTTTCTTTAGCGTTCATGTAAACACTACATTCAGATTCATCAATCAGAATGAATTCAGTCCGATTGAACTATAAATTGTGCATGTAAACGAAGCCAGTGGGTATTACATTAAAGTGTTTAGATGATTAGAAGTCACTGCGACTGTTTAACACAACATTTGTGCATTTTTTTAAGTATATTTTCTTGATCATGCTGCTGCACTATTTGCCCTACACAGTGGACATAAAAGTAGCTGTATGCAATTACAATGCAATTAGAAAAGTGCTTGTTTAAAGAAAATCTTAGGAAAATGTAAGTTTTGACTTTATTAATGTACTTTTATACTCAGTGCTGAAAATCTCATTCTGTTATGTGGAGGTGTCACACTGCAGGACTAATTAAACACCATAATTGCAAAATGAATTTACAGTGTTGAAAGCTCTTTTTAGCTTGTCTTTTTTTTTACATTTAACATGTCTCATTTATTTCCTGTTGGGTCCTGGAATCTTACAGTAGTGTAATAATTCACTAAGACCAACTGAAATCAACTTTACTAAACAGATCAGTAATACAGTATTACAGAATACAATTCGGTAATACAGTTTTGACATTTTCAGTGATGCCCATGAGCTGTTAGAGAAGTGTTGAATGTTTAGAAATGGAGTTAATATGCAACGGAATTTGTGAAAATATTATACAATTATTACATTTAATAAAATTATAAAATTTTTCTTCTTCTTCTTCTTCTTCTTCTTCTTCTTCTTCTTATTCTTATTATTCTTATTATTTGATATTTTAAAGTTGTTTTGAGAGTTATAGTTAACTATATATTTTATAGTTAGCTATATATTGACAGTATTGGACATGAAATATGCATCTAGTGAAATATGCATAATCATTTGTGAAAGACTTTTATTCAGCAGATTACAAATGCATATGTGTAATTATTCAAAATTAATCATTGTAATTAATATTAATAGTATTATTTCAATTTTTGTTGTATTTATTTTATTTTTTATTTACATTTATTTTTGTGCAAATATATTTATTTATCTTTTTATTTGTTTGTTTGCATTGTCTACCCTTATATGTTAAAATGGTCATAGTCATTTTTGAAAATAGACCAATAAATTAACGTCATGCTCTTCATTATACAGAACTGTATGTGGTAGATTTCCCCATCTCCAGTTGAACACAGATATCACATTTTATCCATGGTTTTATCCCATCCTCCTGCCGCTGCGGTGACTGTGGATGTGTGAGTGGAGTAAGGAGGTGACTGAAGTTCCAGTAAATAGATCAATGTGCTGATGTGGGATGAGTGGCCCGTCACACGTCCTATGTGTCTCCAAATAGTCCTGTCTGGAGCTTCAGTGCAGCGGATCAATAGCAGTTAATTTCTCAAGCGTGTGTGTGTGTGCGTGCGATGTGAGATCATGCGTCATACTGCCGTTCTGCTGGGAGAGACGAAAGCTCTGATACCGCGGTAAAACATCATTATGGACACAACTACTCATATGAGTTTCTTGGGCATATATATATATATATATATATATATATATATATATATAGTTATATAGTTATAGTTATATTGTATGTAAAAAAAATATTTTATGTATTTTATTTGCATACAAATGTGAATATATAGCATTTGAATTTAAAAATAAAATATTGAATAATTTAAAACATCAAAAATATAACAAATTTAATTTGTAAATTAAGAGTTATAAAATGTTTGTAGACAAGTGTTATCTACATAGATAACTTAGCTAAATCATTTTTAGCTTTATTGAATGTAATTTAGTGAAATATGTCTAATCATTTGGGAATTTTTTTTTTTCTACATAGGAATTCATTAATTAGGAATTAATATAAATAATTATTGAAATGCAATACTAGTCAAGTGGAGGTAACTCCCTAAAACCTGGTGCCAACTTCAAAATCTGATCAGATGAGCCTCCAACTATTTTATATGTGTTTTTGCTCTTTAAACAGTCAGAAAGATCCAGTTTCCCAGATACCTGTGAAACAATCAGAATCCTTAAAATGTGTAAGTTTTCTCATTGCTCCCTCTCTGTTCCTCAAGCACACACGTGTTCTTCACAAAAGTTTCTCAGAAGAGGTTTTGAAAGTATATATGTTCCCTTTTGTAGCACACAGACACCGACACAACACCTGCACAAACCTCCAATCTCTGCTTTTATTCCAGTCAACGTGTCTCCTTGATGAAACTTTTCTTAAACCTCATGAGAAGGATGAAGCTGTGCTAAAAATAAACAAGGGAAACTACCTTATTATTATCCACTGCTCTGCGCTCTGCTTGGTGATTGTTCCTCCTGTTCAAGGTAAAAACTTTCTTCTCCATTTGTTGCTTCAGAAAAGTATCAGTTTATTGGCACCAATTAGAAGAGCTGCCTGCAGTTGATTCACTGTAAGACATTACAGTCAAAACTGAGTTCATAGAGAGAAGAATTGTGTTTCATGAGAGAGCTGAATCTTGGGAATATTTCAGTCCACAGTGTTTCTCTCAACCGGTGGATTGCGACACAGAAGTGAGCTGCAGATCTTATCGGACTCATAAATCACTATTGCAGAGAAAACACTGCCCATATTTGTAATTGTTTATGTCAAAGATTGCGTGTCCAATCTTGTCTGACATTTAAGCTAATCAAATTAGGCAGATGCTAAAGACAGATTGTGCGACATGCCATCATTCTCAAAAACAATGAACAAAATTACACTGGGTCAACACAAAACATGAGAAGTGCTTTTTTAAATAAAATTGATCTATTTATGTATGGACCACTGTTAATAAGTTGCATGTCATTGTGTTTTCCGTGCTGCCTGTGACTCATCAAAACAGACTTGGATTTTGGATATTTGTCTTGACTAATTGTTTTTTGCCTTTTACTCATTTGATGTGCCGTATGTAAAAAAAAAAAAAAAAAGTGAGTGTAATGAGAATTTTTCAGTTAAAATATCTAAAAATCACTGAAACAAAATAATTCTTATTATAACTCTAATGCATTTTATTTTTATGTGTGTATTTTGAATTTTTTTATTCAAGTAAAATGTTACAAATAAATTAAACAATTTATATTTTGTAGTAAAACAACATTAGTATTAAAGATGCATTTTCTGAAATGAATGAATGAATGAATGAATTCTGGAAAGACTTTATATCTTATTTAGTGTTGCTTCTTCAATACATTTGAGGAATAAATCATGGGTTTTTAGTGGGAAAAAAAGTAATTTTAATGTACAATAGTACAGACTTCATCTTTCTAAATCACATGGACTATTTATTTAACAAAACAGTAAAAGATTATGTGAGATTATTTGTTTGTAACTAATTAATATTCATGAGCTGAGCCATGTTGCACTGTCACAACAAGCTCATCTGTGATGCCCATGGTTATTATGAGTCTGGAAAATTAATTGACAAAAATTAATAACAAGAAAACAGTGATACTTTTAATGTAACATCTTACTATGCTTGTTATATTCAGTACAATGAAACCAAACACATTTAGCAGTCACTGTTCACCTGGAAAGATCCCTGACACCATCTGTATGTGAAGCCAATGAACGCTGTGATCATATTGTCATTTGGAGGAGCAGCACTCCGGAAATGAATTGCATTTCATATGGTGCAGCCCAATAAATTGCAGTGAGTTTTATTAATAATTTGCTGTGGCAGCTGGGGTTACAGTGACAAGATGATCATTTCTCTGTAATAGTAACTTCATTTTTATCTGAAGCATCTGTGCATTAGGAAAAAGCTTCCAGCTGTATGATTTCATTATGATTGAATGGTTGTAGGTTTGAAACTGTAGGATTTGGGCTGTTTTGTATTGCTTCTTATTATGGTTTGCTGGAGACCTGAGGCCTTTCAGCTCAAACTAGTTTGATTCAAGATGGTTTTCCAGGTCAGAACCAGATCCCCCAGCAGATTCTGAAACTTGTAAACCAGCTAGGACTAGCTAATAACCAGCTTAACCGCTTAACAGTCAATATAAGATGGCAATTGCATGCCATTTTATTTCCGTAATTGAATTCCGAAAAATAATTCCGTAACTAAAAAAAAGTGGCAAGACTTGATTCTATCTATCTGTCTGTCTGTCTGTCTGTCTGTCTGTCTATCTATCTAATACAATTTTGTTTAGATAAACCTAATCTTATGAATGGTTGATGTAAACAGAACAGGACTATTACTTCAAATGCAGAGCAAGTTTTTGCATTTAATTAAAATATTGATTTCACATTCACTATATAATGCAATCAATCAATCAATCAATTGATCCAATTGTTTATAATCATATTGAGCATTTTCTAGTTAAAATGTCTTAAAATCATTGAAACAAAATAAACGTATTCAAGAAGCCACATCAATCAGTCAATCAATCAATCAATAATTCTGCAAAGACTTAATATCTTATGTAGTGCTTGCTTTTCAAGTAAATATGAGGACTAAGTCCTGGATTTGTACACATTTTCACTGGAAAATAAGTCATTTTTGCTGTGTGGTACAAACCTCATCTCTTAATTTCTAAACCAGATGATCTATATATTTACCAAAACAGCAAAAGATTATGTGAAATTATAGATCAAGACTTGATTTTACTATATATTAATAAACTTTTATTTTGTTAAACCTAATTTTATGAATGGTTGATGTCAACTGAACAGGGCAGTTATTTCATAATCAGGGCAAGTTATTACGTTTAGTTAAAAGATTATTAAAATTATATTTTCCCTTTGGAATAACTGATAAACTGTCAATAAGACCAGGAATGTGTATTAACAGTCCATTTTGAGTTCATATTGGCTTTAAGCTGGTTTTAGCTGGATTTACTCAACCCAGCCATAAGTTTTGCTGTCCATCATATGGCACTTACTGTAAGTTCAGGTCTTGGATGGATAAAGCTGTTCCTAAAGCCCCTCCTGCTTACCGCTCAATGTCTGTGAGTTTTGCTCAAAGCTATTATCATTGGCTCATTCCAAATTGGCAGCAGAGGTGTTGTGAGAGGCTGGTCAAGGTCAGCTGAACATGTTGACACATAATGTTTTAAATGAAGAGGAGGTTAAGGTGGATTAGTTTGGAATGATAAATGGTTGGGGGCCGAAAACATGATAAATAGACGGAAGCCAGAGGGGCCAAACCTGCAGATTTCCGTGCAGCTCTGTGGTATTAGAGACGGTCTGGATGGGCTCCAGGGGAGAGAGGTTAAGTCCCCCAGTCTTGCTTAAGTCAAAGTGCTGGAATTGAGCCAGCCGGTTCATAGACCGATGGAGAGAGACGGGGTTATGCGCAGCACAGGCATTGTTTCAGATCGAGCTGCAGAATGGATCTTTACATAAAGCACTGTAATAGAGATGTTCTTGTTTGATGAAAATGTGCAGCATCAGTATAGACAATTTCCACAGGTAGTGTTTCATTGAGGTATCAGCTTTGTGTCAGATGTTTATCTGAAATTGAAGCCATTTTTGATATACAGTATAGTGTCATGAAACCTGCCAAGAGCATATATATTGTAACATTATTTTTATGACAATTAACCCTTAAATGCATACCTCGGGTCTTTATCGACCCGGGACATCATTCTCTACCCTCTCCCTCCTTAATTTTTTTAAGTTAGACATCAACTTTCTTAGTATTCCTCAATCTATTAATTATATACAATATAACAAAAAAAAATAGTAAAATATAAAAGAATGCCAGTTTTCTGATTAATTTTTTGTAAAACGTGTATAGGGTCACTAGAGGCCCGAGGTGTGTAAATGTGTAAGTGTTTTTTTCCTGCGCAACTATATTTACATATCTGATGACTCAATATCATCAGATGTTTTCATTGATGATCTTTTTCCTCAAGGTGGCACTGTTTGATACACATGATGACGTGACGTTTCACTCATAATTACCACAGGCATAAAACAAACGAATATCATCAGCAAAAATTGAAGTGGTTTGCAGAGCAATTACTATACGCAATGAAATATAAATGTCACGGTCATTTGATGCTGGATATGGTGAATAAGCTGCCAGTGATCAAAATATGAAGTCATTGAAATGATAGTTTTGAGAATATGTTTGAGATCGTGAATATGAGCCAGATGCTGGATGTACTGTGGAAGTGCACTCTAACAATGACAGCGATGGTAAAATCATCTGCTCAAATTGAACCCTTTTAAGTTTCAAAAGGTAACGAAATATGCTTTATTTTGTTCTTCTGTAATTGTTCTTAAAATATCAAGAGAGTTTTTTGCTATTGCAGCAGTTAGAGATCCATCCGTGCTGGATATATAGGTCCGGGTCGCTAAAGACCCTAATATGTAATAGTAATTGGCGAAACATTCATGCATTTAAGGGTTAAGGACATTCACATTCGCATTACCATAATTACCATAATGCTATATTATTTAAATTGTAAAATATTTATATCTTAGTATTTGATGATTTGTCTTTTATATATTTATTTTTTAAATAAATAAATAAAAATAAAAAGCAAAAAAATAAATAAATAAATAAAAATAAATAAATACATAAAAAATACTTTATTGAGAATCGAATGTGATTCAGTATTGAAAAGAATGGAAACAAAATTTAAAAAATAGGGAAAGTAACTCTAAATGCATTTTGATAATGAGAGAATTTGGGGAGAATATGTGCTGAATGAGGTGATAATTATGCTTAATTGTAATGACAATAATTTATTATGAAAATAATACATAAATAAACAAACAAACATATTACCATTAATTCTTTTGTGGTCAGTCATATTTTGAAAGAAGTCTTTGAAAGAAATCTCTTATATTCACTGCATTTATTTGATAAAAAATACAGTAAAAACAATGATATTGTGCAATATTATTATGTTATGCTATTATTATTTTCAAACATATTATTTTCAAATAGTTTTTAAGGATGTAAAAGCTTTTCCTCTCACTTTTTTCAGTTTAATGTGTCCTTGTTGAATAAAAGTATTGATTTTCTTAAGAAAAAAAAAATGCAGACATTTCCTTTAACCCCCTAAAACACAAAAATTAAATTAAATTAAATTAAATTAAATTAAATTAAATTAAATGTTTCATAAGTTTCATATAATCATTTCATATGGAATGCGATTTTATGGCATATTTTATGGAATTTTTTGGAGAAACATCTAAGACAAAGTTGACATTTGAATGTATCTTAATCTTCTGAGCAGAGCCCCTTTGAGCAATAAAATTATCCTCTGGGAGTTTCTCCATCGGTCTCACTGAGAAACATCACGCTGACATATGAAATGTGCATTTCACTCCATGTGAACCCAGTTCTTTGCAATTTACTTTTCACCTGATCAAATAAAAGAACTCGATCAATGCCTGCACAGATCTTTCCATTTTTGACATCATCCTGTCTTTCTCGAGTCTTTTGCTTTTCTCAGAGGTGTGAGTCTGTGGAGAAGGACTTCAATACTGGAGTCTCATGCTGTGTCCCTCCCACTGTGCTTAAGTGCTCACATTTGCCTACTGTTGTGCCTCCAACATCTCAGCAGACTGATTATGGTAGACTCACCCAGGACGAGCCGCTCACGTTCAGCATGGGGAGAGATGCTTTCTTCTGAACCTAGAGAACAAACAGATCTGAATGTAGTTGGCAAATCATAACAGAGACTAACTGCATTGACAGCTGGGGAAGTTTTGCCCCTGAAAAGAAGTGTATATTCATTACAATGATAAAATAATAAATTTTTCAATTATTGTCTACGGCACCAACTTTCCCAGTGTTTGCTAAGCCATTAGGTGTTGTTAGTGGTTGTTAGGCAGTTGCTAAGGTATTCTGTTTGGTTGCTAGAATACATATAACTACATTCCCCATAATCCTTTGCCTGGACTCATGATCACTGATTGCATTCACCTGTGTCTTGTTACCTCCATCAGTCTCACCCTATTTAAAGCCTGGTTTTTCACTCATTCATTGCTCAGTATCATTTAGCCTGTAGCGTTCCCATGTTTTCCTTGTTGCCTTGCCTTTGACCCTGGACTGTTTCCTTGTTTCCGATTGTTTGCTGCCTGCCCTGACCTTCTCCTGTTTTATTGGATTACTCTTTTGTCTCATCCTGGATTGTACCTGTTTGCTGTTGTTTGACCCTGCCTGTTTTTGAAATAAAGCTGCATTTGGATCCTCAACTCCATTGTCACGCCTCCCTACGTTACAGTAATAATGCTTATTATAACCAATGTTGATGTCACAAGTTGGGATTATGTTGTGTTTATCTTGGTGGCGCTTCAATGTCGTATTTGTAATGTACATCTTTGTTCTTATTTTTAACCTTTATTGTTAATCATTAAATGTATATTGACAAGAAATGTGATTTATATATGTAATGCGTATAATTTAATTCAGCAATGTTATACAGTGTTGTAATATTCTGTATTTTTTACATTTCTTTGTAGGAAACCACACACACACGCACACACACATTTACAAATAAACACTCTTCTCAAACATCATCCCAATCTTGTAACGCACATGATATCAGTCACAGCCTATCCTACATGACTAATAAAAAGCACAAACAAATGGTATTTGTTTGAAATAAAACTATATGAAGAAAATAAAGTGAGTTGAATTCAAACAGCTCTAAAAGATTTTAGAGTGCTCCATCTGCGCTTGCTGTATTGAATGATTTGTTAGACCATTTAAACATGTTAATTACACAAACAAAATGTGTAACGTACTGTCTCTGGGAAAAAAACAACAACAACAGTGATTTATTAGCCTATATTTATTTATTTATTGTAGACGTTATTACTTAGCGAAGTAAAATTTGCTGAAATATCCTTAAGATGCAATATAAGAATGCATGGTTTATCTGTCGATCAGATGCGCGTCAAAGTTTCATCCGTTACTATGGCAACAGTAGACTCACAATGCATTGTGTTTTAAAAATCAAACAATCATTGTAAAAAAACAAAACAAAAAAAAAACACTTTTGTAATCTTGAGACCACAAGAAAATTTTACTTAAGTTGTGATCACGAGAAAACAAGAAAGAAAAATAATCATAATCCATGGCCTTTTAGGACTTCTGTAATAATGTAACTTAAAATGTCCATATTTGCTTTAGACTTGCAGGGAATCCAAGCACACAAGACAATCTCTAGCTGTATTTACTGTGTGTATTACAGTTTTTCTCAATTGCTTTGGCACATTTTTCGAAACAATCTTAACATTCTCTAAACTGTGAGTGCAAATGTCACAACTGTTTGTTGGAACTTCAGAACTTTATCGCATGTCTGCAAAATGTAGTTACTCACCCAAAACATTTCATTCATGCTTCAAAACCTAGTTATCGTGTCAGTAATTTGGCCAAGGCCACCAAAATATAAAGTATTTTTGTCATCGTGTGAGCCACACTGGTCAAAATGTTTAGTTGTTTTTTCACCATGACAGTCAACCATGGAAATGAAGGTTTTATAAAAAATCTTATATTTGTTGAGAAGTCAATAGTACATAGAAAAAAAATAAAAAAGTATATGAACATTTGTATTTATGCAGTAAATTTATTTTTGTACGAATGCATTACATATAAGTGAAATCTTGCTTGTCTTATCTGTTTTTGCAAATAAACTCTTCATATGTATTGAAATACAATTAATATACTAATATGCAGTGCTACATAGGCCTAGGTAAAAGAGGGATAAAATTAAAAAAATTTGTTGATGAGCATAAAAAGCTTCAGATTTACAGTGTAATGTCTATTTATTCAAATAATGTTTTACTATTTATTGAGATGCACCTGTATTATATGCAA
This sequence comes from Sinocyclocheilus anshuiensis, assembly GCF_001515605.1. Lineage (NCBI taxonomy): Eukaryota > Metazoa > Chordata > Actinopteri > Cypriniformes > Cyprinidae > Sinocyclocheilus > Sinocyclocheilus anshuiensis. The sequence continues at coordinate 172,549 of NW_015548208.1, read as the reverse complement.
TAAAGGTAATAAAAAACAACAATGCCATTCATTTGTCAGGCCGTGTCACAGGACTGTCACACGGTCGGCCATTTTAAACTGCCATTACTCAGCCTGCTAGCATGCTAGCATAAAAACTGTTAACATGCAATCAAGGAATTTCAGTAACTTTTTTAGACATGTTTTGGATTTAAAAGATTTTCATTATTTTCTGGGATGTTTTACCGTGACAGGGCCTGACCCTTTAGCTCGTCCTCCTCAAAAAAAAAAAACATACAAAAACAAGCTTAAAATCATACATTTCAATGACAGAACTCACCCTTGATCAGTGTCAGCTTCACCTCAGTCAAATTATGTCACTTCCTTTGAGTCATACCTTTAAAGGCGCATTACACACATTTTATGTTGAGTTTTATGTAAACGTGACAGGACTGACCAAAAACATGGGGACAGTTATAAAATAGTATTTATTTGTAGAATTTATGTATAATTCCATGTTTTTAATCAGTTGATGTGAATGATAACAACTTAAACTTGTTATTGATAGAGTTTTTTTTTTTAAATAACAGTTTTTAGCATAACAAAACTATGAAAGCTGTAGGTCCAATTTGGCTGAGGACAAGGACAATGACAGGATGTCATTTTCAAAAGTGTTTTTAATAAATTAAAAAATATCTGAGAACCTAATGAATGACATATTCCTTTACAGAACAACTCACAGAAATCAACCATCAGTCAGTTTTAGATATTTTTTGGATGTAATACTTTTTATTCACTGTAACAAGTCAAGGACAGATAATGTACATTTCTGGTAGAATGTCCCTCTTAGTCTAGTTTTAGTCAGTGGAAACTTACACATTTTCATCATATTTTTGTCTTACTGTATAATGGTTAAATTTATAAAAAATATATATATATTATTTTGCTCAATTTTAATTGCAATGATTGTTGTCATTTGGGAAATGCATTTTTACATTTCATCAGAAGTTGCTCTTTCACCAATAGGCACAACTCAGTAGAATATCGACTCGTATGCGTGGTTTATTTGATCTCATCTAACGTTAGTGTGCAGATTTATAACAGGATATCAATTAGAGGCTAAATAAACACCAAACACTTCAGATATACACTCGTCCAGTCTACGTTATGAAAACTGGTGTAACAAAAACCTACTCTCAAATATTATAACAGAGAAATTCCTAATAGTAATTCCAATAATTCCAAATTGCATTAATGTTTCTCTTTTAAAACAACGGCAAAAAGACTTATTGCTTCACAGAGGTTGAGTAAGTAGCAATACGCAACCACTATCGCAAACAATACAGTCGAGATCCATGACAGAACACAGACTGGCTGAATGACACTTTCATTGAAGCAGAATACCTCAAATGCAGATCGCTGAACTCCAGCTTACTTGTACAGTAGGCTACCGTATGTCGGTGTTTCAGATCACTGCCACTCCGCAGAGAGAGGACGTGTGAATTGTTGCCAGCTGGCTTCATAAAGCAAAAAGCCGGGCTGAGTTACGTAATGCCGAGTTCACACTTCACGATTTTAGCCTGATTTTTCACTCGCCGACAGGTTTTGCGAAATCTATCTGGAGCTGTTGGCAATTCACAATCACGCTGTGTGCAATGATTTCTGACTGAAAACTACATCGGCATTAACCTACAGTCAATGAGAGACAAAGATACAGGGCAGAGGGAAGTTCGGGAGGAGTTATAGACCAGAATATCAGTATTTTAATAGATATATGAACAATTATATCATACAGAAACAAGTACAAACATTTGCTTGACCAGCCACAACATCAGCATAACAGTTATTTATAAATGTATTTACCTCCAACTCTCTTTGCAGAACACCCAATCCCTGTTCCCTGCATCTCCCTCCTGCATAATCTGTTTTTCTTTTTCTCCTTGTAGCTGGAAATCAGCTCACAGACAATTTGCGGGCTATATATATATTTTTTTAATTATTCCAGTCTCGCTCGAGAACTCCGGTCTGACACACGCGGGTTCTCGCGTTATTTACTTATCACTTCTCGCGTGTGTTTTGTTGTGAAACGTAGTTTGCGGACCAGAAAGAGCTGTCGGCGATTCTTCCTATTGTGAAGTCATGCAATGTGAAACCCCTTGTCGCCGATCCATCGTGCAATGTGAACACAGCAGCAACTGAATGCTACCCCACATAGTCATGCAGTGTGAAAACAACGGCAATCTGACAAGTTTGAAAATCATGCAGTGTGAACTCGGCATAAGTATCCGTTTAACATAAAAGCTCTGATTGGGGGATTTGAGGTCTTGATATCTGGTAACCGCAAACATGAACACTCGCATAATAAGAGTCTTGTACAGCAGTCTGAAATGTTTTGGCTCCACTTTTTTCAACAAAAATAAAAAGGTTTTTGGTAAAGTTGTTGTTCTTTTAACTACATTTTAGTCTCGTCTTTTTTTCGTCAACGATATTGCATGTTCATTTAGTCTCAGTTATCGTTTAATGACCTTATTATCGTCTCGTCATCATCTCGTTTTCGTCAGGGGAAAAAACCTCGTTGACGAACATTTTTCGTCATAGTTTTCATTAACGAAATTAACACAGTAGATTTCTTTGTCCATCCAAAAGTAAGAAAGTGCTCTTAACGTTTTATGTGCAACATACATTGGATGAGAAAAGATTGTTTCTTTCAACAGATATTGCCCTGTGGTTACATTATGAACAGTTATGTGAATCAAGTGGGTGCAGCTGCCAAAAAATTGGGTATAACAAGCTCTTAAGGCATCAGCTGATAGTTTCTAACGTTGCATTATCAGCTGTCTTGGCATCTGTAGCGGCCATGAACCTCTGAAGATAAATCATGAGCACTTCTAAAAGCCTGATTCATTATCTGTTCCATTATGTACCACATTCAGCCCCAGCATGGCTTTGACTCACAGCATGGGCGCAGACACCTCTTCAAGATGAAGGGGACTCATTGTACAGGTTCATCCTTTCAGCTTTATTCTTTAAAAGTGCTACTCTTGTGCTGTATTAGTATTATGGCAACCTCTCAATGAGGGAGTTTCTTTACTCGCAGGTGAAATTTCTGAGATATTCACTGACATTAACATTTTTTCTGAAAGAGACACAGAAGTAAAGAATACAGTAAGAGAATAGAGACTACGATGCACAAAAAGACACAAAGCAAAGCCCCATTTCAGGTGGAGTCTCATTGGGGAGGTCATGCACAAGCCGTAATTTGTTTCAAACAACGTATTGTGAGTAGTGAGATTTTACTGTAAGATGTTTCATGAACAGTGTCCTTTCCTTTTCACTGTTTCTGTTGTACTGGGAACAGACTGAACCCTGATATTGCATGATTTGTGTTCAATGGAAATTGAATCAGCCCATTGATGATGGAAGCATTTCAATGGCTTCCCATGTGGGCAAGACAGGAAATCATGGAAAATGGATGTCAGAATGAGCATGTCAGTGTGATGCAGAATGATTCTCCAGGATATATTCAATAAGAATATTCAATAAGAAAAAGAAAAAAATATATATTTTTTTTGATTGTATCCACAAGGAAATGATTGGATGGTGTAACGGTGGTTTAGGAAAAAAAAAAAAAAATCTTTATACAAAGAATACATTTTATTTGTTTATATATATTTAATTAACTTTATTTTGTTTTAAATAAAGTGCATCTACTAACTGTTCAAAATAAGACCAATAACATTTAAAGGGAATTCATTAAAATTTGCTGAAAATGTACTCACCCTCAGGCCATTCAAGACTCTCTAACCATTAGGCCACGACTTCCCCCTCTTGTAAATGTAGATGAATTTATTTCTATATCAGTACAGATTTGGCAAAACTTGCTTACCAATGGATCCTCTGCAGTGAATTGGTGCTGTCAGAATGAGAGTCCAAACAGCTGATAAAAACATCACAATAATTCACAAGTAATCCACCCAACTCCAGTTCATCAATTAATGTCTTGTGAAGCCAAAATCTGCATGTTTGTAGGCGTTTGAAGGTGTTTTAACCATTGCTTCTGGCCAAAATACAAGTCTATAATCCATAATAACACTTCCTCCAGTGCAAAGGTCCATCCCCTGAGGCCCATTTCAGAAGGTTAAGTGAATGTATGTAGAAGAGTATGTTAACCCTGAAATGAGGGAAACGCCTCAGGTTACTTATGTAACCATGGTTCCCTGAGTAGGGAACGAGACACTGCGTCCTCTAGGGGTCGCTATTGGGAACGCCTCGTCGTGACCTGTGTCTGAAGCATACATTGAAAAAACACCAACAACACGTTGGCTGGCGTCAGCCATGACATCACTACCTATAGTATAAATAGGCACCGGGAGAACACATCATCCACTTCTTCGTCTGAAGCTTGTGTCCGAAGCATGGCAAGAAACCTAGAGGACGCAGTGTCTCATTCCCTACTCAGGGAACCATGGTTACATAAGTAACCTGAGACGTTCCCTTTCATGGGAACTTCAAACTGTGTCCTCTAGGGGTCGCTATGGGGAACGACTCATCGTGACCCGTCTTGGCCTGTCACACAGGGGCTACCGCACGCTCTGCATATGCTAAAGGAACTGTCTCAACAGACCCCTAGTAGCAACACCCTGTTAACGTAGGTATCCAGAGGATACATAGGTGGAGAGGTGCCCAAGGTGGAACCGGGGTTTCAAACCACTCAGAAAGAGCACGAGGCTGCTGCGCGTAGCTCTTACCATACAGGATTTTAGAAAAGACTCGTGGCACTCTGAAAGAGCAGCCCATAGATGGAAATGGTGCATCCCAAAACGCTATGTTTGAGAAGTCATCAACTCAATCCAAGGCTTATAATGCTGGAGTGGCTAGCAGTTAATCTGTATCTGAGGGGGCAAACATCCAGCTCTCAATCGAGAAGGAGCTCGACCTACAGCATGTTCCAAAGCTGGAACAGCTAGCAGTTATTTAGCTGAGGGAGCAACCCCCCCGGTTCTCAAACGAGAGGAGGCTCGACCTGCAGCATGTTCCAAAGCTGGAACAGCTAGCA